>NC_071657.1:101455212-101774274 GCF_014839835.1 Dryobates pubescens
AAATATGAATACTAGGAAGCATAGCTTTTCTTTCTTCAATACTATTAGCTCATCACAAGACCACTACACCAGAATTTTTCAACAGCTATACAGAAATACATTTTATCCTGCTCACTCTGCACCTAAGCAGCTTCTGGAAGTCCACAAAATTAGTCTCATGGGTAAGAAACATCTCAATTTTTTTGGACATGCAAAGATGGAATAATCAACATAGGATTAGTTGTGTAATAGAACTGATTGGGTATGTCACTTGAGAAATTAAAATTCCTTGACAGCTAAGTTTTTCCCCACACTCTGTTCTGTACCATCTTATCCCATCAGTTTAAGTACTGCTTGAATGGAGAAAAATGACTTGCTGTAAGTATTGTGGTACAAAGGGCATACATTAGGAAAACAAAGGACAGTACATGGTTGTGATAGCCAAGGTAGGGAGAGGGATAAAGGAAGAGGCCGTGCTCAAAAATATCTTGAAAAAAAATTAACCTAAATAGTATGGAAAGAAGGAGTGAAGGCAAAGTATGAAATACAGGAGCTACTGAGTCTGCTGCCCATTAGTAAGGCTTGTAGGCTTCCTACAGATAGAGACTCCCACTCCTCCTATACCAAATCCAGTGTCAGCCAGTTCCTTTTAGCGGTATCTGGTTTTCACAAATCTTCCTGGGAAAAAAATCAGTGAATTGCATCCAACACAAACATTCACTTGCCCCTTCAAAATAAAGATAACAATGATGATGTCTTAGTATTCAACACTGCAGAAAATTAGCCCAGCTCCTAAGTGTCTTCATGAGTTGGGCAGTTCCTTTGAAGCCAATGGGACTATTCACAGTGCATAAAATTTGGCATGTGCAACTCTCTGAAGAGGAGGTCACTTTCAGGCTTTTAAAATATTATGAGCAAAACTTATGGAAATAAATATGGACAACACATCTACAATGATTTTTGTTAGATATTAGAAAGCAAGAAAGGAAAATACTAGTAATAGTATATACCCCTAAAAGAAAGGCAAGTAACTTTTCACACCTACTGTATTCCCAATGACATAAAAAGCATTTGCCTAAAGCAAAATAATGATAATAATCATAATAATAATATCTGTATATCTCCTGGGACTTCCAGCTTTTAGAATTTACTCTGGAAAAAGAAATCACACCTCATCAATCTTCCAACTGAATTGCACAATTTCAGCATTCCGGTGCAATAATTCAGCAACGCAGAAGGAATAGCATAATTCTGCAATGGCAGACAGAAAAAAAAGGAACCCAGTTTTCAGAAAGTATCATTCAAAAATGAAACAAACAAACAAAACAACCAGAAAATTCTTGTGCTTGCTACATGAAGACAAAGGTAAGTATGTCCCTTGTGCAAAAAAATTCCTCAAAGATCTGGAAGAAAACATTCAGCATGACTGCTATGGCCCTACCATTGGGTAAAGGCAGCAGAAGCGGTGATGAGGTGCTGCCGAACAGGCTGGATCTTCCAGTTCCTGGACAAGTGCTTAAATCCTTGTGCTGGAGACCTAAGTATCAGGTAAGTATACCTGTAAGTATACTCACTGAATTAGATGTACTACAGACTCAACCTGGGCCTAGTGCTTCCTAGCACAACTGGCTTTCTGCCCTCTTGAAGAGAGCCTCTAAGTCATCCTCAAGCTGGTGCCCACCCCACCTATGCAGAAAAGCTGTCACGCCAGTCAAGTTCTCTGAAGTACTCCTTTTAACAGTCTTCACCTGACTCTAAGAAGAAACTCAGTGTTTAGGTGGGATCTCTAAATCTCCTTGCCCATCAAATGCCAGAACACAAGTTTCCAACAGCCAAGATGAGAAACTCCCTGAATTCAGCAGTAATTGCCAGTATTTGATATGCATAGTTCCCTCCTTACATTGTGTCACATATGTGTAAGCAATCAGACACACATGCCTCACTCATCTTGGATAGTAACAGGACTGCACAAGAAAGCAGGTAGGAAACTCTTTATTTTGAGAAACAGGAATAATTTATTTAGTTGTTTTTCAGTGATTTTTAAACTGAAAAGAAGAAATGTCCTGGATCCTCTTCTCCCTGGAAAAAAAGCACAAAAACAATTCATGTTACTAAGGTTGAAAATGTAGTCTAAGGAAGTATAACACTATCTAACCAGTACAGAGGGTTTCCACCTCAGCCACACAGTCCACAAGGAATATGGAACCCTCTAGGAATGCGATTATAACACATGCTGGCTAATGCCCAAATTAATTCACAGCCAAAGGAAAAAAAATACAACATTTAATTTAACTGTTTTATTTCAAATAGTCCACTTAAAGGCTATTTAAAGGCTAGAAAGTAGTACAGCATGAGGATGGATTCCTGAAATTACTTTTGTCCATCAACTGCAGTCATACAGACCTATTTAACTCTCTCAGTTTATTTATAATAGGAAAGCATTCATCGAACTAAGCCTTAACATAGCAAGCTAATTATCAAAACAAAAAGACAATACCTTTACCTTTCTTAAGGAATATTCTTTCCATATCTGAATATAGGTTCCATGCCCATGAAGTCTTCCTAAGGTACAAATTTCTCCATGATCAACAAGGTAAGGTATAGCCTTTTTTTCCCACTCTCTGAAACCACTTGTCCTGTTTAAGAAAAAAATCTTGAAAAGAAAGCCCCTAAAGAAATAAAACAGGAAACCACTGCTGCTAGTAAGTTTTACTGGCCCATACTCTACAAAGACTAATTATAATACATGAGATGCAGATAAGCATTTTCCAAGACTGATAGGTAATAGGTTCCCCACAGGCATAACTGCAATGTGAGGGCAGCAGCAGGTGTCCCCGTATTTACAAACTGGGTCATTTTCCTTGCACGACTGCTGCTTGAACTGCATATATTCTGGATCTGCAGAATCACTAAATTAGTAATGCACTTGCCTAGTGTGTATATAAATTTACAGAACTATATTCTCTGTATGTAATAAACACTGGCTCTTCTAACATTAGCTTGTAGGCTCAAGTTCACTTACCAGCAATGGGGCTTTAAAGACTTGTATTGCCTGCCCAGGTTATTCAGGGGACGAAAATACCTACTCCTACTTGGTTGATATGTTGAAGTCTGCTGGAGGAGGTTATTCAGAAATAGCAGCTGTTATAGGGAACGTGAGGAAACACCTAAAGGAAATCCCTTAGGCTGCCCATACAGAGGAATGTTTCTTCAATCATGAGCTACTATCCACCATATGATGGCCATGCAGTATGGTGGTAACACGATTGGAAAGAGAGCTTCTTTCGTAGTGACTGCACTGTTAAAACATCATTAGGAGCATTTCTCCTTGTGGTCAAGAGAACTCTGACAAAACAGAAAACACCTGGAAGGAATTGCAATGCTTGTACTTGTACACAGAGGTATGTTTATGTATTATAATGTTGTTTTGTATTCTGTTAAGATTCGAGGGAAGGTTAGGTCTGAATTCAAAAACATGTATTCATCGAAATATAATAAATTAATTCCAGCCATGCAGACAATCCCACATAAGAGATAAGAATAATACTAATTTCAAATGCAGCCTTTACATAAGGAGGTGAGTGGAATTTTCGTGATATAGACATCATCTGCATAGAAGTAGTAATGTGTGTGAAAGTAAGTGTTTTAATGTTTTTCAAAGATCAAAAAAACATTTTTGGGCAACTCAACAGTTCCCCTCTAGAGGTGGAACCCTGAAGCAACTACACAAGCACTCAGACACTATGATAGTGTGGCCAGAGCAGTAACTAAAGCAAACTGCAAGAAAATGTAAACACCAAAGTGAAATGAGTTATGAAAATCCAGTGGAACTGATGATGTTTAGACAAAGTTGGCTTCCTAATTCAAGGGTCAAGAGCAAAATACAAAACACAGGAAACACCAGGCAACAGCAATTTTTTTCTACTGCACTACTGTTATTTAATGATTACAAATAACACCCCCCCCCAAAACAAACAAACAAACACCACCACCAAAAAAACCCAAAAGAAGTCTTGTATTAAGCACCTTTTGGCATTAACACAGTGCACAGAAAATTTTGTATTAAAAAAACCCAAAGCCACCAATAGTTAGCTTATTAGGTAATGATGTTATTTTACTAACACTATTTTGGAGGCAGAGATGGCTGTTCTACTGCTTTTTGGAAAACTGGTTCCTCCAGGTATAGAGATATTGTGGTGGTTTTTGTTTGGTTTTGGGTTTTGGTTTTTGGTGGTTTTTTGTAAGTATCAGAACTATTCTGTTCCATCATGAGAGAGCTGGGAGAATCAGTCCCCAAAAGGCTCCCAGGGGCTCTGACAGTTCAGTGTGGAGGGCTCCTGCTCTCCTCAACAGGTCATGGATCCCATAGAAAATAAAGCCACTCAGTCTCAAAATGCTCAGATGATTACTTCAGCGTATAACTAACATGTTCCCAAAATAGTCACTGAGTTCCTAAGCTGCAAAAAATGTACCACGCATCTCAGCACCTGGGTGCATCGCTGCTCTGGTACTTAAAATGTGCATGACAGGCATGATGCCAGTGAAGAAAAGCAAACTGGTTCCCAAACCTTGCTATCATAACAAACCCCTGTATTTTCCAGTTCAAATGCAAGAATGTAATACACGCCTGGGGCAAAATCCCTGATGATGGAAACATCTGCACCAATTTCAGTGTTTTTCTTAGAATAAATCCTGTATCATGGAAAACAAAGGGAATCTCTGTAAGAATCATGCCAGTCTGCTGCAAAATTATCCAGCTTTGCAATCAAATGTGTATACCTAAGGAGGCACCCACTGCATTCATTTGTAATGCTCACAGAAACCAAGAACTTGGTTTCTTCCCAAAGAGTTTTACAGTTCTGAGAAACAGGACAAGCTTAGATTTATTCTGCAACATGAATGCTTATTTTCTATCCAGTTTAAGGAGGAAAAAACCCTCCAGCATAGCTTTGAAAAACAGTCTTGACCTCTTACTCATTCACAAAGCTTCTTGACTAAGATGAGTGAAGTAGTTCTTAAATGAAAATATTTTTGACCATCTGTTCCATTTTTTGAAGTTATCTAAAAGCATGTACTAAGCTAAATCTCATCCATGTTTTGGACCTCCTCACACATGTGATGCTTGGGAAGATGAAGGATCTAACAGCGAAAACAGGATAATTAAATTTAATATGAAATTGTGTGTCAATGAAGCTTTAGAAATGGAATTAATGACAAAAATATATCTGTATCTGCTAGGAACTGCAGTGGAATGATTACATGTGAGGCTCATGCATTTCCTCAAGATTACCTTTCTATTCAGCATTCAGCTGTGTAACTGCAAACCTTTAAATGACCCAAACTTGTAGAAAGCCAGCTCACGTATCTTGTGCATACTTTGTGTTTGTGTGTATTAATTACTCTTACCCTTTGGGAAAAATTTCATCAGCAGTGTAAACAGTCAGCAGATGAACTGCAGCCAGCCTGTGGTTGCTTGTACTATTTTGGTTCTTTTCAATAATACATGATTATAAAGCACTTAAGCACAACTGGTACAATCTTTAAATTCTTATCTAATACTAATACTACCTCAGAACCAATTTCTGCACTGGCGCCATTGGGTACAGAAAAAACCCTAGCCCTGTACTCTTAGCACTAACAATTATCACTTGGAAAAATGTCACCTTCATTTTCTTGCTTCATGCAGTTTTAAGTACAGTTGAGGAGAAAAAAATGGAAAAAGATGCTCAGAAGCCATCTAATAGATAAGTCATGTAAGTAAGCATATATAAATATGCTGCCCACAACTTGAAGCAGTAAATTAAATTAGAAGTTTCACCAGAAATTGAAAGTAAAACTCCATCTCATCATAGGGAACCTTTCAAAACATTATTTCAAAGATACTCTAGGATGAAATGCATATAAAGACATTGAACTCACACACACAGACTGTACTACACTGTGAAATAAGCATTGCTTGTGCCAGATGATTACAAATCAGAAAACATAAAAACTTGAACTGACCCTTCAGTCATTTAACTTACTGTCTCTTTCCATTACTTCCTCATGAGAATTTTCTAGCAAAAGGGTGGTAGAGGGCTGAGCTACGCAACTGCTAAGAGACATAGAAATAACAGTACTCATGAGCAACTTTCTGGTTATTTTGTAGGCACTGTTTATAAATCCAGCAAGAAAACCAATGCCAAAGCTTTGCTTTTGAATAAAATATAAAAATCATCTGGATGACTGTTTTATCTTGTTTTAGTAAAGTATTGTTATTTAACATCTTCTGTGGGAAAAGCAAACATGACTGCAATACACAAATAATTCACTGTGAATAGAAAGCAAGAGGCACTGTGCAAGAGGGATATGACTTAGCAATCCCTGAGGTTGACCACATCAGTCCTAAAGCTTTTGAAAGTTTGGAAACCAAAATATTTCAGTATCATGAAGATAACACTTGACAGAAACAGCAAGATATTCCCTTTTGGGGCCCCCACTCTCTGATTGCTCAACACAAAGAAACTCCCAAAGTTACCATTACTTCTGAACACACTACAACATTGAACTGTAATATTTCAATAACTTAGTAGAAAACATTAAACAACAAACTAAGCAACACATCATTACAGCCCAGTATCTCCTTGTCTACTGGACTGTAGAGCAGTGTCTTGGAAGTTCAGCAAATGATACGAGATGTTTCACTACAACAGGCTGCCACTCGCTGCCAGCTGCATTGTTACCATTCAAGGAGGACAGAATACAGCATTTGCTGGTGGAGACCAGTATTAAATACTCATCAGCATCATGCTTATGGTTGTGGTCTATGTGTACTAGCTCCATGATAAAACAGGGAGGGCTGAGGAAAGGATGAAAACCACATGACACACCAAACAGAATCACTTTGAAGTGGTAACAAACATTGCAGTCTAACAATACTCAGTGTTCTGTGCATTTTAGAAAGGCAGTGAAAATGTAATGGTGGTATATTAAAGAACAAATCCCTTTTTGTCTAGATTCCAAACAAAACCAGAGTGTACCTAAGTCCCCTTGGGACTATGAACTGCTCACATTATTATTCTCAACAAGAACACTTATATAGGAAAGATTTCCTTTAGCCTATGCTGCCTTCTTTAGGCACCTTCACCAAGACTGAGTCCTGTGATTCTAGAAAACCAATTACTGTTCCATCCACTGAGTAAGAGAAACATATCTCCAAATGTTTCCTTATTATCTTAAAGGTACACTTACAGTGGCCTCTAAATACAGAACTTCCTAGTTTTATATGAAGAGTGGGTACTCCTGTAGGCTTTCCTTTTGTGGGGTAGCTGACTATTGCTCCTAAAAAGCTTTATGATGATCTTACACCCAGTATAAATACAGCACATGGATTTATTTTTCTTAACTTTTTAGGAGTGTCCTTTCTGGAATCACACTGGTTTGCTTCAAGAACACTAAAGGAGAATTGGAAGGTGTGGAAACTGTGATGTTAAAGATTAGCTAAAGTAACTATCTTTTTTTTTATGAAAGAAAATTTAGGAAATGCAAAGAAAGGCTGCATGCCTTTCTTCAGAGAGGGGCCAGTGCAAGAATTGTATCTTACTTCAGCCATCAGAGTGAAGTTCTGTCTCCACTGAAATCAACAGTCAAGATCTGGTAAAAGAAAGATCTGCTACAGTAGTCAAGATCTGGTAAAAGAAAGATCTGCTACAGTAGTCAAGATCTGGTAAAAGAAAGATCTGCTACAGTAAGTCCAGAGGAGGGCCATGAAAGGATGAGAGAGATGGGACTGATCAGCCTGGCAAAGAGAAAGCTCTGGGGAGACCTTGTTATGGCTTTTCAACATATAAAGGGGGCCTGTAGGAAAGGCAGAGACTTTTTACCAGGACCTGCAGGGACAGGACAAAAGACAATGGTTTTAAACCTTTCAGTTTAAAAGGGCACATTTAGATCAAAAGTAAGGAAGAAGTCCTTTACAAGAAGGGTGGCGAGACACTGGAATATGTTGCCTAGAAAGGTTGTGCATGCCCCTTCACTGGAAGTGTTCAAGGCCAGGCTGGACAGGGCTTTGAGTGACCTGAACTAATCAAAGTTATCCCTTCGTATGACAGGGGTGTTACAACTGGCTGATCTTCAAAAGTCCCTTTCCTCCCACACCATTCTACCATTCTAAGATACAAGTATTAGAAGCTCAATACCTAATTTAAATTTAATTTAAAGCCTTTAGTAACACATTAAGTTCAACTGGATTGTGATTGCTTCAGAAAATCAGCAGAGTAGTCTTTTATGCTTCTAAGACAAAAATCTGCAATTTAATTTCTCAAAAGCAATGTAAATAGCAGAACACTCCAATACGAGGACAAACAAATCACTTACATGAAATTGCAAATGCATTTACCTAAAGAACAACTTTGCCCATGACACTAGCACAATATTATTAATTTATTAACTTGGTTTCCACCCACAGGCGAACTACAGTATACAATCTGCTATACAATGGACACAATGCTTTTTAAGATTGTTAATCTTTTAACTAAACAACACAGTCTTTCTTTGTCCTCTGTTGTGGGGCTGAACTCTGCTTTCATACATGCTTCACCACAGCCTCCAGCCCCAGGGAATTCTGTGATGCCCAGGTGCCTTCTGCAGACTCCCAGAGCAGGATGCCCATGCTGCTCAGCCATGAAGCAGTTCTCCCTACACTTGTTGCACAGACTGTACAGTTGCTCTTGACTATGCTTTAAGCTATGCTTGATTAAACACAAACTCGAAGGTGTATCAGAGAAGTACAAAGGCTTTTATCCCCTCAATGCACTAATCATACAGCTTCTTCCAATCCAGAGCAACATTTTTGTGAGAAATCACTGCTTTTTGACCTTTTTGACTTTTATATCTCAAGTGCACACACCACTGTTTCAAAAGTGTTACCAACACTGATTAAGTAAGATGGTATAGACCCCAGAAAAGGGGGTTGTTGTCAGTTGAGTGACATAATGGTAGCTTTCCATGGCTTGCACTGGATGCCATTAACAGATATAATGAAAAGCATTGGGTTTTATTTCCTATTCTGAAGCAGTAACTGATGCACACAAGGGGCCAAAGCAACGTTTGGGAAGGTACCATGATATTCACAGCTGAAGGAGCAGCAGGAACCTTATTTAATTTTATCATCACCTATTAATTAAATTGCACACAGGGAGCAGTATCCAAATCAACCAAACAAAGACAAGAGTTTTTGTGTTTTGTTTTTTTAAATATCAATAGCAGTGCAAGAGTGAAACACAACACAAACTGTAGGATCAGGAATAAGAATGTATCCAGATGAACTGCTGGTATACCCATTCTCAGTGTCTCTGGATAAGCTTGACTTAGGTACACATTGGTTTTGGTAACAGTAATACCTGATTTCCCTCAGACTGAAGTTAATAGAGGAGTTTTGAACTGAATCCACTAATCCTGAGCTCTTCAACACAACTTAAAAAGGGAATCTATTTAGCTCCATCATACCCTTAGAGCATTTGTACTATATTTCCTTTTATGTTTTTTTCCTCCAGACTGTCTGAAAAAAACACACATCACACGACAGATGCTTGATTTCTCCTGTTTTTTCACAGACATAGGGATGTTTTCTGTGTTGCCTTGTATGTTGTGTCCCCGCATGACAGAACAGGGTACTGCCTTCTATCTTACTAGATCAAACGAGCATACACAAATGATACTGCTTTTGGTAATTCTGAAAAATGAACCTGGAACACAACCATCATCATGGAGAATAGCTTCCCGTGGCATAAAATAAACTTAAATGGAGAAGTTCAGTACACTCCGCTCTGTTCCACATTCTTACGTGGACCACAGTTTACACTTACAAAGGGAAATCCATTGGTCTCATCCAAGTCTCTCAGAATTGAGGCTTCCTCTGTAATATGCAGTCTTGGGAGGATTTGTTCACGTAGAACAAGTTACTGCTGTCTGCACAAGCAGTTATCAAAGGGCTTTTGCTAGGAAACTTATAAAACACAAAGGAACACACATGAAGGGGCATGACCTTTCCTGCACTAAAGCTTATGTTTAGACAATGGCGAGGCTCAAACCCATGCATCTCAAACAGCATGAAGAAATGCAGGCATGCAGTCTCGTGAGCATACATGTAGGTGTGCACTCTTGTGAGTTTCTATAGGATTGCCTTTTTGTTAGTTCACTTCTCTATACACCAGAGGAAGGGATCCCCAAAATTTTGTATTCTAGAGGACCACCAAAGGTGACCTTGAATCCTGCTTTTAAGCCATTGAAAGAGCTTTCAATGGTTTAGCAAGCTCAGCATGCCCTGAAAGTATGGTCTCTGAGATTTCTTCAGATGACTATCCAAAAAATTAGGCTCTCAACATTAACTGTGCCTGAAGATCTTGAAGTGTATAACGGTACTCTTAAAAACAGAGTATATCGACAAGGTTTCAACAATTAAGAAAAATCTCAAGGTGCCATTTGCAAGCAGTTGTTATTCTAGGCAATTTATCTCACAACAAAAACGAGTATTAAGGATACGTAAGTGTTGGAAGTCAATCGCAAAGCAGTGTGCAAAAGGAAGAGTCTGATTCTTGTATGTTTAGACTGATTGAATACAGCCAATTTCCACTAACCTCACAAGCAGGACCCCCTGGTCAGCGCTGTGTATTAAAGCACTAGTAATTTCAATGGGGCTGCAGGGGACCTTAAAAGCAGCCATGCACTGGCAGCTGCTATCATCAAGCCCATACTTCAGAAAGTGAAACAATATTTACATATGCACTAATGGCCCAAAATGTGTCCTAAATTTACTGGATTGGTAATTTTCAAGGCTCATCAAAACTTGACCTTCCTAGGTTGGAAGGATTCAGCATGGGTGGCGATAGGCAATCAGACCAGGCCTTCAAAACTGTTAATGGCTGCATGCAAGATGTAGCTTTCAATGGGAACAGACAACAGTGATTTCCACTATCACAATATGGTGAAGCACAGTGTGCTTGTGTCTCCATATATTGTATCAGTTTCCCTGAGAGCATCTGCCTCTTCCTAGCAGGCCAGTTAAACACTCATGTTGTGTACACCTACACCAGCATCAGAACAAATGCTTTAAGTCACCAGGGTCTAGCTCAGCACCTGCCCAGGATCCACCTCAAGCATAAAACTGCAGCCCGTGTTGCCCACACTAGCTCTCGGCAGCTGCAGGGCTGTGGACACTTCTCCATGCCAGCGACTCAGGGCCCCTCGATGAGCAGCGGCGGCTGGGGTCCCCTCCCGCGTCACGGGACCAGCAGCTGGTGCCCTCAGCACTGGCAGCCGTCAGGGAGCGGCTACTGCCGCGACGCTCCCGCCCTTGCCCGCTGAGGCGCGAAGTGGCAACTGCCCCCGCAGCCCGCCGGCCCCGCCCGCCTCACCCCGCCCGCTGCGGGCACCCCACGACCCTTACCGGCGAAGTTCTTGGTGAAGACGAGGGTGACGAGGAGGATAGGGATGAGGACGGTGCCGATGGTGACCACCCGGTCGAAGGGCAGCTCCAGCTTCAGCTGGAGCAGCAGAGCCGCCAGCGCGCCCGCCTTGTCATCCTGCTGCCCCGGCAGGATGAGCTCCTTCAGCTTCTCGCCCGCCAGCAGCGCGGTGGCCATATCGGGGTGGTTATCGATGATGTGTTGCATAAGCGGCGGCGGCGGGCGGCCTCACGCCGCCGGGCCTCCCCGGGGGCGGGCGGCGCGCTGCAGCGGGCTGGCTGCGGGCAGCGCCCGCCCGGCCTGCGGGGACAACACCGACAGTGGTAACGACGGGGCCGTGGCCGGGCACCTCTGCCGCAGCGACTCCATGTTTGGGCTGGCAAGACACTGCCCCTGCGGAGCCTGCCGCTACCCCCGGCCTCCCACCGGGCCCACCGGACAGCTCCCTTGCCCACCCCTGTAGCCCTGGGGACAGCGATGCAAACGAGCCGGAGTAACGCTGCAGCCGGGCAGCCGCAACCCCAGGAGCAGTGCAGCGGGAGCTGTGCAGTACAAGGCAGCCTCCCCCTCCCCTCAGCAGCGCAGAGAACTGTCACGAGAGGCGGGCAACGACGAGAGCTGCCCGGTGACAGCTATGCAATTAAACGCTGCCCCCGCTTCACGATTAATGCTGTACAATAGCGGTGAAGCAGCCATGCAACAAGACAGGTTGTAGCTGCCGCTCTTAAAGTGCTGCAGACAAACAAGAGGGCATTTACCTGGCAACTTCGGTTCCCAGGGAATGGAGAACAAACCCGGTGACTTGTAAATAACAGCGGAAGCCGCAAATAAACTTACACTGGACCGAGGCCGGCAGAGGATTCTTGCACTTCCAGAAGTAATACAATCGCTCCAGATTCGGAGCCGGAGGCGAATGATGTGTTGATGCTTCTTATTACAGCGGGTGGCTGGCGCTTAGTACCCAAATGCCCGCCTGCACCAAGCAGCAGTAACGTACAGAGCAATTCAAGAAGGGGCTTGCAGCAGTCGTGGGGAGGTGGCGAGAGCAGCACCGGAATGAATTGCGGGAACGCAGAGGTCCTTTAAAATTTTAGAGCGAACAGCTGGAGCCTGCTGAGCTGGGAGCTGCCGCCGCAGCAGGGCGACCAGGAGCGGCACGGGCCGCGAACAGCCGGTATGAGCACGACACATGCGAGACTACGGCGTGCAACACGTTGCGGCGACGGCCCCAACCCCGGCCTTGGGCGGCAGCGGCAGCCGCGTCCCTGCAGGAGCCACCGCGCGACGCCACCGCGCATGCGTCCCGCGGCTCCGGGGGCGCGCAGGGCTGGGCCGGCATGCGGGTAGTTGTCGCGCTCTGAGGGGCACCGAGGCGGGAGAGGGTGGGGCGGAGGAAGAGGAAAGGAGGCTTGGGAGGGGTCCTGGGGGTAATGAGGCGGATGATCCTGGCAGTAGGAAGCCCGGGCTCCCCTCTCCTGCCCCCAAGCAACTCCGCAGCGCACGATGCCGGGCACAGTGGAGCCTCCTCCAGGGCGGTGGCTTGTGAGAAGTGTGGTGGTGGTGAGAAAAGGGAGACCGTCACCCTAACGGGCTATTCCCTGGAGGTCTTGAAACCGCGCTCACTCTTGGCTTTAGGTGCTCACATCAGAAACCATTCCAGCTGCTTGCCTTTTAAAGGTGGCGTGGGGTTCGTCACGTCTGATGAAACAGCCCAAGGGGTAGAGAGCTTGTCAGAAATGCATAGAACAGCTTTCAGCTTTCCTCAGCCTAATGATGTTCAGGTCTGTATCTTCACAAAGGTGATCAGACCATGCTGTCTATCTCTGGAATGGAGTGGGGGCAGAGCACATATTACAACTCTCTGGGCAAAAGTTGGATCACACAAGATCAAAGGAGGACATACATGGTGCATCATAGCCAGCAGCAGTATTCAGACATCAGCTTCAGGTCACTGTTCCTTCAAGATGTTTATGGATTTTATATTTAGCAGTACTCAGATGAAAACCAGAGATAAACAAATAGCACTGACATTTCTCTCAAAAATTTGCAGTTGTCATCCGCAATGCAACATGATTAAGGCAGCTATTTTCACATTTGCCTTCAAATTTTTTCATCAGTCACTGTGAACAATAGGATGGTCCTGCTTGTTACTCAAGTTTAAATACTGGATTTAAGCTTTCAACAATACTTCTTGGCAGGAGTCCTTCTATCCAGGCAGGGATCTAACAAGCAAGGCAAGAGTGATGGTGACAGCCCTGATGAAGGATCCCAGGCAGTGCACACAAAGCTGTCTGTGCCATGTGCTTCTGAAGAGTACTGAGGATGAGAAGGCTCCAGGAAAGACTAAACCTGAAGCTGTCAACATCAAATGATGGATTTGTTTTCCCTGCTTCTCACCCTCCATAGGTCCTGGCTTGTTGATTCAACATTCAGTTGGCCTCATGGCCAGAATAGGGAGAAGACGTGCCATCTTCTTGCCCCCTTGCCCAGATACAATGGGTATTTGCAATGCAGTGCGGCAGAGATTTTTAGGTCACCAGCTGTATTCAAGGGAGGAGAGCATGCAGAACAGCAAGTGGTGTAGAGTTGTGTAGGAAAGGAGTACAGGTTGTGTTGTTCCCACACATGAGGAGGGAAAGTTGCTGAGTCAGGCCCCAAGCCAACAATCTTTTCTACCTATGATGAGGGATAGATACACTGAATTCTCTTGCCATAGATATATTTAGGGTATTCATGTATTTTATCATCCCTTAATATACAGGATTTCCATTCCAACAACAACAACTGAAACTCCTTACACACTTGTTGCTACGATGATACTGAGCAAGGTGAACTGACAGCCTGACTACAGCTCATCTGCAAAATGTGTGCACAGACTTTCAACATTGTGATCATTTCACTATGCCCTTCCTGCTGTTAACAACTTGCCCTCATTGAGAATGTGGCTGAAAGACTGTTTTCCTAATCCTGAGTTTGTTGTCTGCTTTTTGAATCCTCTATTTTGCCCATCTAGTTACTTAATTCAGAACAAGCTGCCTTTTTTGGGGGGTTGTTTTCAGATGCTTCCCGTGGTATTTCTCCTATCTTCACTGCCTAAGCCCTTACCTCTTGTCTGCTATATAGATGCTGACTCTAGTGCTTCCTCAGGTTTCCCCATGAGGAAATAATGCTAGCCTCCATTATCCATTTCTGAGGATACTATAAGGTGTAAACATCTAGAAATGTTAAGAACACAGGAGCAGCCATCTCCTGTCCATCTAGTTCCTTGTTACCTCTCCAAGAGTGGCTGTAATGGGACAATTAGGGAAATATAAATGAAGCAACCTGCACTGATGCCTTTTCCCTAACATTGTCCCAGCTTCCAACTATGTTCAGTGAATTTCCTGAGTCTGTGATGATGTAATAACCCCCAAAAAGTCTCTTCTCAGAGTATTTTTTTCTGGTCTCCTGTAGAGACTGTAAATTTCTGGTATCCACAGCCTCTTCTTTTAAGAAATTCCACAGGTTTGCAGCCTGTCATATCAAAACCACCTTGTTCTGTTTGTTTCAAATATAATTAAATTTGATGAGCTCCTCTTACCTATCTCCTAAATTGTATGTAGCTCCATACTTAATATAGAAAGAATCCTACTGGCATAGAAAAATAAACATAAATCAGACACTGTAAAATAAATGACATCCACATGTAATTTAAATTTCTCTTTTGAAGCTTGCTTCATTATGATACCATTATTGATTTAATCATATTGATTCTGTGATCTTGCTTGGCAAGATTCTGTCTGTATAGCAAGCCAAACAGACAGTCAAGATGTAACAGTGCTGCCAGACCAAAATGTGGGTAAATAGAAACCTGTAGCAGGGCAGAGACTGGAATGTGGAAAATTTCTATCATAATTTACAGACAAACACCATTACCAGGTTTCTCAGCTATAGCATGCTGTCATGTATGCTGCTGGATAACCTAGACAATAATCAGGCTGTGATAATAATCCTGTGCTAATAAGTATTTCACAAGCTGCTGGTAGGGTCAGAAATTAACTTACAGATCAAAGTGGAAAGTCATGTTATTGAATTGTAATTACCTCTAACAAAAGAGAAAAGAAAGGAATATTATTTTTAGACAGTTTGAATAAATAATGTGGTATTATATGAAATATATAGATTCTTGAAGGTAAAGTGTGTGTCTTTTCAATGCCTTGTTTTCTGAAATTCGGGAAGTTTGGAAATTCAAAAGAGTAAAAGTGAGAGATTGATTGCAAAATCGAGAGATTGACTGCAAAATCTGTCAGGGAGACCTGTAACATCAAGAATTTGCCTTCTAAGCTGAGGGTTCACTATTCAAGATGCACAGTGAGTTTTTTCTGTTCAAACATGAAAGCATTTGGGTTAGCTATTGCTGAGCACTATTCCTGAATCATGTAGGAGGAGAAATAACTAAATGTTACAGTGTACTGCGACCAAATGCCGATATCCACTTCAAAATGAGATAAATAATTTCCACATTGTAGGTGTCCAAAGTTTAACACATGCATCCCACACACTGTCTCTTACATTAGAGCTTGTCCTAGCTTAGCCTTTTCCACATGGGTGACTGTCACTTGCTAGTCACTTGGGAATTGCTGCCTTCTTTTCATCTAGTGGTTTATCGTCAGTCACACTACCATGAATTCTTCATGCAGTGCTCCCCCCCTGATGCTTTTATGGAAAGGATGCAGCTTCCCTGATAACATCGTGGAGGAGCAAAACGCTGGTAAGCAGCTGTGGGGTGTTTCTTGCCTTCAGCCAAAGCTGTGACACTAATCCACGTAATCTTTACCTCATTAGCCCACCTCAGGAGCCACATCACTCACCAAGTGGTGGTGCGGGGGGCAGTGTGGCCCTTGTGCAAAAGCTACTCCATGGTTGCACAGATGCTCTTGCTAGGCTAGGTGTGCAGTTAGTGCAGTCACAGCTCTGCAGGTACTACAGGTCTCTGCGAGCAGCAGTCATCCTTTTGGTAAGAATAGTCATGCCTTTGCAGATGCACCCAGTGAGATGAGACTGTATAGGGTTGGCAATGGGAAATGGCAGATGGCAGTGAGCTGTGACAGTGGAGCTTAGCACTGAGGTTAGGGTTTTGGCAGTAAAGTGAAGTGAGATGCCAGATGATAGTGAAAAGTGGCAGCTGACAATGCAGCCTGGCTATGGCTACTGGCACTGAGATGAGGCTTCGGCAGAAGAGGCTTTATGCTCCCTGTCAAGAAAAAGTGATTCTGAACAGCAAGATTTGATACTCTCGCTCACACTGGTGAATTTTTTTTTTTTTTTCAGCAGTACATATCTCCTTTCTAATGGATCTCTTCTGGGATTGTTTAGAACAGACTATCAAGTGGAAGAGAACTACAATGATCATGTAGTCCAAACTGCCTGACCAATTCAGGGCTGATCAAACACTAAAGCATATTATTAAGGGCATTATCCAAATTCCTCTTAAACACTACAGGCTTGGGGCATTGACCACCTCTCTAAGAAGCCTGTTCCGGTGTTTGACCACTCTCTCAGAAAGGAAATGCTTCCTAGTGTCTAGTCTAAACCTTTCTTGTCACAGCTTTGAGTCATTCCTGTATGTCCTGTCACTGGAGGACAAGACAGAAGAGAATCAGGGAAATTGTGTCAGGGAGATCAGCACCTTGCTTTCCACTTCCCCTGCTCAGGAAGCTGTAGACAGCAATGGAATCAACCCTCAGCCTCCTCCTCTCCAAACTGAACAGCCACCAAGTCCTTAGCCATTCTTCACAGGACATTCCTTTCAGCAACTTTGTTGCCATTTTCTGGATGCATTCAGGGACATTCACACTCTTCTTAAATTGTGGGGCCCAGAACTGCACACAGTGCCACAGCTGGTGAGGCTGCACCAACACTGAATACAATGACATGATCTCCTCTTGACTGGCTGGTCATGCTGGGATTTGCCCTCTTGGCTGCCAGGGCATACATGCGTAACTGCTTTGCTCAGCAGAGACTGCAGTCAGGAAGGTTTTTTCAAATTCCACTCTCAAGCTTGCAAAGCAAAGGCTTCATCCTGCCAGGCAGTGGTATTAAGGATCACATGGAAGGCCATCATAATTCCAGTTCAGTGTAGCAAAAAGCATTTAAAGTTCATGTAAACTTGTCATGCAAATGACTAAGTAAGTACAGATGAGACAATGATGCTTTCCCCCTCCCCCTTTTTTACATTAAACCCTAAGCAAAGGGGTGTAAGAGCCCCATTTTCTGCTGCTAGTCTTGCTTGTTTGAGTATCACAAGATAAAATACATAAATATCATTTGGAACAAGGAACAGAACTCTCCAGGACTCATAAACAACTGAGAGTCCTCATCTTGCTGCGCTACACACCACTGTCCTATTGCTTGTCCCCTCTCTGCAGTCCGATGAATCTTGCACTCTCTGCTGCACATTGGCTCTGCTTCAGCATAATGGATGGAGAACACCACTGCTGTAGCCTATTTTGTAGCATGATTAGGCATTTATTGAGAAGTACAGATTTAGGTTCTTCAGGCTGAAGTGGGCCTAAAGCTCAGATTTTTCACTTCTCAGGGAAGTGTTCTAACACCTAGGTCATCATGTTATCTACTCTGCTACAGGATGTCAGAATTTTCTGTAATGAAAAATGAACACTAATGTTGTAATTTTACAAAGGCACAGAGCAATCGGTTATGCTCAGTTATTGTCTTGCTGTTTCTGTGCATCAGCCTTCAAACAGAGGGTATATTAAGAGGAAGATGTACAGAAGCAGCATCCTTCTCTTGGATGTTTACTAAGGAATTGTAGCTGGTTGAGTTCTGCACAGAGCTCTGAGATCTGGAAGATAAGCTGTGCTGGCAGAAAGCTGAGCATACTTCTGCTGCCCTGCTGTGAGTTTAGGAAGAGAGCTGTGGAAGATGCTGCTGCAGTGGCAAGAGAGGCCACGCAAAAAAACCCAAACATGCAGGAGGAACAGAGCAGAGAACTTCATGCAGGTTTGCAGAAAAAGAAGGAAAGAGTCTGCTGTGAGGGACAGCAATGCTGGGTCACAACCACGGTAAGGAACTTCCAGCATGTTTTCTTGTGGGTCTGTGATTCTGCACAGGGCTATGAGTATACAGCTGTCCTCTCCCTGCAGCATGGGTCAGACCTCTGTCTTGTTCCAGAGCAATGCTCATGCCTTTCCCTGCAGATGATTCACACAGAGTTAACCTGGTCTTTCCAATTTTGCTACTGTACAGTGAAGACAATTCCAGGGAGATGAACAGCTCAAGCAAATGAAGGGGAGAAACAGTTCTCATCCAGGTAGTCTCTGCCTAGCCCTGCATTACATGTCCAAGTAAACACATGAAAAGGAAAAGAGATGAGGAGAGGAGGTAAGTGAAACTCCTGCATTGTTATCAGTTTTTGTTCATTCAGGTTGCAGTCTTTTTGATAGGGATTGTTAATTAGTGTTTTGAATCAGCTATTCTAACTTTGCGACTATTTTACCTCCTTGCATACATTGATAAAATTAATACAGGCCATAATTTTTTTAACACTTGTTTTTGTCCATTTAATTGTAAAGAAATGAGAAGGAACAGCTGTGCTAACATGCTATTATTAATGTATCTGAAAACAGTGAGTAATCTACACAGTTCAATTATAGGGATCCCCATGTCTCCAAGCCAGCAATCAGAGAGATTTACATTTTAATAGGTATTTTTTTCTGTAAAGGAAAATAAAAGCCCTCAGCTACCTAAGTCCTTACAATTAATTAGACACAAAATACTCCATAAAGATTGGCAGTGCCCTCATCCCAGGAGCACTAAAAAACCCCAACCCCAAATGAAAAGAGATGCTCTTTAAAATCAGTACACATGTAACAACAGCTCACAGTCCACAAAGCAGCCCACGCATTTGCAGGAAGTAATTACTCATTAGAACTGTCAGGCGTGGCATGAATTTAAGCACATATGGCATCTTTAATTTCCATTGCCTGCTTTACCCTCAAGTCTGTAGTTCTTAGGAGGGCACATTGTTTGGTTAAAGGATCCATCGGTATGTAGGCTCTGCCCCACAAAACCAAACCAAACCAACAACAAAAAAAATCACCTCTAGTTTTCCAGTTACGGACTATGACAAAAGCAAGTCATAATGTGGTTTTGCAGTCTTAACATCCATAAGATTTTCAAGTCATTGCCATTTTGTTTTTGTGCTCCACATACACAGGTGAAGCCTACCCTGAATCTTTTAAATGTACTGGACTGCTAAGTAAAATTGCTGAAAGCAGTGAATGGATTTTTTTGGTCATGGGCCATGGCCCTAAAAGACTGGAGCACTTGCCTTACAGCCATGGCATCCTCCAGACACTGTGGAGCCATCACTGTTCATCCCATTTCACCAAGGCAGTAAAATCCCACCTACCAAGCTGTCTCTTGTTCTGCTGCTCCTTAAGTGCTGATCGATGGGAATGCAGCAGATTTATCATACGCTCTGTGTTCAGTCTCCATACTCAGTGCCTTCACAGAATGATGAACTGTCTCTCTGATCTAGTGTTCCAAACCACAATTGCCAGTAAAGACAGAACCAAACAGTGTGCAGGCCCTGCAAAGCCATATGCCTTGGAAGACTAACATAACTTCTGCCCTTGAGCTTAAGAAAATCCAGTCTCACAATGCACCACAGGGAAATGTCCTGGGAACAGCTCTGCATTCCCATGGAAAGTGTGGATTTGCCCCTATGAACTGCCATAAGACTGTCAGGCACAGCATGAGCACCATTAACATTTGATTTGGGCCTGTTAGGCAAGACAGCATGCACTGCAGTGATGGGATTTTGTCTCAAGTCCAGCATACGTGTGGTGCAGATGTGTGGCTACTTCCCAAAATGTACCTGCTTCATGAGGTCAATTATTTTTTGCATATTCAGTTACAGAGTCTGGCTGTCTTTGTCACAACTTTTGGCAGATAATGCTGGGTATGAATTTGGGCATTGTCCTTGAGAGATATTCCAGTGTAAACTGAACCAGATAATGGAAAGACCTAGTGTCCAGATGATTTTAGCTGGTGACATTCTTCATTGTTAGAAGAAAACATCACAGAGAAATATAATGCAGAAGTAGAATATGATCTTCAGTGGCATTTTCTGTCTAATGTTTGTAAATGGGCACATATAAATGGGAGATTTTCTGGCATTTACTTCTAGTTGTAGGCATATTTTCTCATGGATGCCAGAACATAAATTTTGGAACAACACTGTATACAACCTCTGAATAAAACCAGTACTTTGCCTAGTTAATAATAAAGCTGGCTTTAATAATAATATAGCAACAAAGGGAATGAGTAAAAATAGAAAAATCATCTGCTTTTACTATGCAAGAACTCATAATCATCTTTTTCCCTTTGAATAAGCTTTGACTATTGCCTATACAGGAATATTTTGTCTAGGTTTCACCTCAGAGATTCAGAAGTGACTGAAGTGAAGAGTGGAGAAAGGAAACTTCTTTCATTATTCCTCAAAAAAATTAGAATCCAGAAATGTGAGAAATTGAGTCAGTCCTCCACAGCAATGATCAGCATTGATGCCACAGACACCACCTTAGGTAGCACAGTGAAAACACTCTTCTGCACCCATCAGGACCAGCTTGAGTCCAGCAGCAGCAGCAGGCAGCACCTGCCTTGCACCCTGTGGTAGGACTGCTGTGTTCCAGTGGTTGCCCTGACAGGAGTGCATGAAATCTGGCACAGATGAGACTCCTCACAACTTGTGTATGCACACTGTGCCTATTACCTCCCATGTCCTGTGTAAGCCAGGTTTACTATGTGCTAGCAGGCTGTCTCTGCACCACAGCAGTGTTTGCACCTGTAAACGCAAGTGTTCCCAGTACCCTGCCTGGGTTGAGGAAGCACAGGAACTAGATTCCAAGGAATTTGGGGTGATGGGCAATGCCACGTAGGGCATGCAGTTCCTTGCTGTCTACATCTCTAGTATCTAGATTCTGGGGCTATCTGTAGTATCCTAGCCTCTTAGGCCCCCAAACTAAGCAAAACTACTGTTGAAAATCTGAGTATTAAATATATTGTCTGTAATTTACATCCTCTGAGTAGTTTTATTGGCAATGTAAAAATGGTGTGCTAATTTGATGCCTAATAGTATCACAAAGCAAACTGAACTGTTAAAAATTTGAAGTAATACTGATTCCATCCTGTTCCAGAGGTAAATCAGTAGTTATCCTCCTGTAAAGGACAAAATTGCAAACAGATCCTGCCAGGTTGTAAGGAATTGCTGCTTGCTTTGGATAGTCCAGGAAAAAGTATTTGGCTTTATTTATTTGATTATCAAAGAAACATTCTTTTCACCTTCCTATGAGAAGGAAGTTTGAACAATAGAAATTCTAATTAGGTGTGAGAAAAAGTGTTGCTGTAACAATGGTCAAACATTGGGACATGTTGTCCAGAGAAACTGTGGACTCTCTGTCCCTGGAGCTCTTAAAAACCCAGGTATACATGGTCCTGAGCAAGCTGACCCTGCTGGATGGGCTCAAAGCAAGGAAAATAGACTAGATGACCTCTAGAGATTGCTTGTAAGCTAAACCTATTTTATAACCTTATGTTACATTTGTAGCATATTATGTCTCTGTTGCATCTGGAAAGATGGCCAAAACTAGAAGTAAAATAGGCCTTTGAGAGCTACTACAGTGTTAGTGCTGTATAGTTGCTGCAAATCATGTCCCTACATTCCTGGCTGCAAACATTTTGTTTGTAAGTGGTATTACCCCTAGGAGCTATTAAGGTAGGATTACATCTCCTGAAGAGCTGGATTTTCATCTATCAACATAACATGGTTTTCTTGTAATCCTCCAAATGTAACTGATGTAGTCTTGAGCACAAAAATTTTAATTCTTGTGCTATTGTTAGTTTTGGCAAACCTGCACGTACTGCTGGCCATGTCCCTGGTTCTGTAAACCCTGACACACTTACTTTATTTTACTGCCCTACAGCCATACTAAAAAAAAGTTAAAATATTCACTTTAGTAAGGCTGAGGCACTGCACATGTGAGCAAACAGTCTGCATTTGTACATCATCATCAGGCCAGTCGCATCCTGGGCTGCATCCAAAGATGTGCAGCCGGCAGATTGAGTGAGCTGATTCTGCCACATTACTCTGCCCTGGTGAGACCTCACCTGGAGCACTTCATCCAGGTCTGGAGCCCTCAGTACAGGAAGAGGTTCTTTACCATGAGGGTAGTGAAACACTAGATTGGGTTGCCCAGGGAGGTGGTTGAGGCCCCATCCCTGGAGATATTCCAAGTGAGGCTTGACAGGGTGCTGGGCAACCTGGTCTACTTGAGGATGCCCCAGCTTACTGCAGAGGGGGTTGGACTAGATAACCTTCGGAGGTCCCTTCCAAGCCAGACCATTCTATGACTCTATGATCATTTGGCACAAGTGGGCTCCAATCTGGCTGAGCTCTTGCTGGGTGCTGTTGTCATCTAGGTGTAATAATGCAGAGGTCTCCAACAGCAGCTTGACTGTACTGAGCTATTTACTTTTGAATAGAGAAGATCAATGGTTGAGTATTTCCCCATTATACAGATTGTGGCATAAGGCTCTACTGCTAAAGTTACATCATGCCTAAAATTATCAGCTACCATTATTGACCAAACCCCTTTTGCTTGTTGAGATAAAGACAACTGGTGAAGTTCCTTATACAAAACTTGAAAAAGATGAAACCTTAACAGCCAAGCACATGAGAGTGGGCAGGGAGGGTAAAGCTGTTAGACGTAATGCAGAAAATGGAGTTACACTAAATTAGAATTTCTTTGGAAGGCAGAAAGTGCAGCAAGGGGGGAATATTTTATATTCCATAGTTACCTACTGGACCTTGTTAAAAGGTCATGTGAAAAAAACACCAAATTAAGGGTATTAGTTAATCTCCATACAGTTTATTGAGGAATTAAAAATAATCTGAATAGTTCTAAACTTAAACAACTGCTTGAACCCTCAAAAAATTCTATTTAAATAGTCTCAAAAACCCTGTAATTTTACCCATAGGTAAAATGGGTGACTGCCCTGACATGGGGAACTGCAGGCATGTTGTCTGCCCTGAGGGGAAAGTGTAGAGAACATGCTATATACAGTGTCATCACTAATGCCAATCAACAAGATGAGGGCAGGCACTACCCAGTATGGAGGCTGTGGAATGGATGTGGCTTCTTCCTAACCCTGCCAATATCAGACCATGGAATATTTTCTGCTGGCAGGATTCAGTGGCTCTGCACAGTGCCATATTGTCTCTGTAGCTTCTTCTAACTGATGGATTTTGCTGAGAAGCCAAATAGAGCAGGTGTTACACTGGGAACTCCAAACCCCACATCTGAAGCAACTTGTATCAAATACAGTTGGATAAGGTTACAAATTTGATTTATAAACTGAAATAACTGCTTGATGTAATGGACTTTTTGAAGGCATGTAGAAGGCAGGAAATATGTACTCTCTTTTTTTGGTACCAAAAATTACAGCATATTAATAACTGTCATGCTGATTCACAAGCTGCTAGACATAGCACAACGACAACAACATTGGATGGAAAAAGCTTATAGGCTTAGATTATTCAATAAAACTTCTGCTGGAGCAGAATTAAATCAGTATATTATATCCATTTCACAATAGAAGAAAAAAATCAAGCAAAAACCAGTCACATCAAGCCAGACAGGTAATATCTGCAGAAAATCTTATGCTGCCCTTTGGGCATGCAGCTTGAGTATCTGTGGGCTGTAGTCATGATCCTAAAGCCACAATATTTCTTATCCGAATGCAATATAAACACACTTTTTTAAATTAGAAAGTGGAAAAAAAAATTAAAGAAATGTCACAGTGGCAACCATCTTTAAGAATTACCCTGATTAAACCTCCAAAGACCTGACAGTTACCTGAAGAAAGAAACAAGGTGCTTGTGTAACCCATGCTCTGCATCACACAGTGGAAAGCAGGAGTGACTCTGCCCAAGTGTGAAATACATGACGTGAAACTGCTGGCTGTGGGAGTCAAATCAGGCTGCCACAGATTTGATCAGTCTGAGGCACTGCAGTCTGTGGGGCAATGTCTTACTTTGCTAGGGAAAGGGAGGTAAGTGCCTCCCCAGGCACTGCTGATGCAGATGATGTCAGTGAGGTGTAAGAATTGCTGAGGAACCTGCCTCATTCTGCCTGTGCTAATGGAAGCACGCGGCCGTTAACACATTATTACGCTGCACAGAAAAAATGCAGGCAGCTGTTCAAAAATTCACAATCAGTCTGTAATACTCTGCCAAAAGGGAGAAGAGATTTGATGAGTACCTGACCACAAGTCACCATTTAAAGGTTTTCAGTCCCATGCATACAAATACACACTGATGTGCATACAATGCACTTTCTGAAAAAATAATATAAAATATTTATTTTAAAATTATATTTACCCCCTGAGTCATTAATGGGGTTATTCCTTTGCAGTCAGTGGAGAGAGGACAATGTCCTTATGCAGAGACTCTATCTGCACTAAAGCAGCTGTTTTTCAAAGCATCAAAAATGCTCACTAAGAACTTTGCTTTCCAGCTGCAAATAGTACACAGACACTTGGGGCGGGGGGGGGGAAGGTAATGGTTGGGGTAGCTCTTAGCTGGAAACTGGGATGATTTCATTTCTCATGCTCTGATATTCAGTTCTGCAATTCATGGTGTTTAGAATGAGTTAAGTAAATCAACAGGCCCACAGGCAGGACTAGCTACACTGAAGCTGTGGGTTTATTAACATTGGGCATACCATTAGTTGCCTACATTCAGAGACACCCAGCACTGAGTCTTCCACAAATATCCCTAACCTACAGCACAAAAAAAACTTGGGGGGGGGGGGGGGGGAAGGAAGGGGGGAGGAAGGAGACTGTAAATAGATATTCAGTTGCCCTTTGCTTCTCAAATCAGTTTCAAAAAGCCTGAAGTCCATGAGGTTACTCACAAGCTTAAGTTATATTAGTCTTTGGGAACAGAGTGCCTGAACTTCAATGACATGAGTGAATTATCACAGAATCAACTAGGTTGGAAAAGACCTCTGAGATCATGAAGTCCAACCTATTACCTAACTCCATCTAATCAACTAAACCATGGCTCTAAGTGCCACATCCAGTCTTTTTTTAAACACTTCCAGGGACAGTGACTCCACCACCTCCCTGGGCAGCCCATTCCAATGGCCAATCACCCCTACTGTGAATGTTTTTTTCCTAACATCAAGCCTAAACTTCCATTAGCGCAGCTTGAGACTGTCCCCCTTCAAATCCATCACTGCTTGCCTGGGAGACCAATCCCCACCTTCTTTGAGTCTGGGCCCTATCTTCAGATGATACTAGGTAATCCCTCGAGGAGTTAGTTTGACAGTCAACTGAAGGCTTGCTGACACAAACTTTATGTGGAATTTTGTCTGAATACAGATACCTGCTACCTCAGGCACTTGAGATTAACAGAATAAAAGCAAGAATGCACTCAATTTTCTTAGATGCTTAAGCCTACCAATGTGGGAGGTGAGAGTTCATTGCCAGCTGATTCTTTGTCTCCAACATTTTAATGGTAAGTTATTCAACATGGTCTCAAACATGTTCCTTTTGTAAATCAAGATGCAGTTCAAACTGCTGCCACCAGACTGTTCACTGCCATATATCCTTCATCATGGTGCATGCAGAGCCAAGTTTTGTTCATCATGTGTTAGGGTTTTTTTCAGTAGGTTATGACTAAAGGTAGCAGCACTTGCTCTTGCTCAGCTAAACAGAGCAATGCAAACACGATGAGGGAGGAGGGGAACCAGGAGGAAAAGCTATCTTTAACTTTTAACTTCCTCTCATGCTAAGGGAACACATTTCAGGTTGTCTCTACAGACATGCCACAGGACAATAGAGATCGGCTTTGAGGTCCAGACCAAATCTTGTTAACTTCAATCCCAGGCAGATCTGTAGTTTAATCTGGATAAAGATTACCCAGCAATTTACAAATGACAGCATTAATCTGCCTGTAATGAACATACTTTTATTTCTACTATTAATAAATTATGCCAAAATTCTGGGGGTTTATGATAATCTCTTTATTCCAGGTGCACTTCTGCAGTGAGTCACTTAAACCCCATCCTTTCAATTTTCTCTTGCTAGATTTTTCTGTGGTGGTAACAATGACTCCACACACAAATGAGGTTGATGTACAGGACACTACCACAAAAGGCACATATTCTTACAGCACATGACCACTTTTAAGACTTAATTTTAGGACATTCTATTCATTCCAAGGTCTCCAGTCTGACTTCTGTCCTTCCACAGCACACTGCGTCCTCACTTATTTGAGACACAGAATGTTAAGGGTTGGAAGGGACCTCCAGCGATGGAGTCCAAAGCACCCTGCCAAACTAGGATCATGTAGGCCAGGCAGTACAGGAACACATTCAGGAGGGTTTTGAAAGTCTCCAGAGGAGACTCCACAACCTCTCTAAGCAGCCTGTTCCAGTACTCTGTCACCTAGACCACTTTCTTTTGCTTTCATGGAGCAATACTCAGGAATCCGGTTCTGAAATATCATTAAAGAGACACCAAATGACACTGTCTGTAAGTACACTTAAGCAGTTTAAAAGGATTATTACACTCCAACTGATCACCACATACTGGAAAAAACACCCCTCACAGCTCGGAGGCATACTGCATTTTCCTTACCACTGCTGTTAAAACCGTTCAATTGCTTAAACAATCAGAGCATATACATTTCTGCAAGCCTGGTAAAACCAGGAAGAATTGTTTCTGAATCTGTGAATAAATGCTAATGTTCTATCTTAGCTGAAAAAAAAAGAAGAGTCTGTTTCTAATTAAGATTGAGATGACACATTATTCTGGTATTAGAGCTTCCAAATGTACAGCACAATGCTCCCTGACACCTCAAAGCTATTTCATTTGAGGAAGAAAAGCATACTGAACTTTCTTAACCTTGTCAAATCAAGGTTGCAGAAGACAGTAAATGGCAGGTGTAGTTGCCTGCACACTGTGAATTCTATTTCTTGCCCTGAGCTGGTGTCCCTTCTAGGGTAATGGGTCTTATAGAAAAAAAAAACCATGATCACACAAGGTCCTGAATACAGGTTGTAGCCACAGCCTCTTTTTTTTTTCCTTCCCCCCCTGCCTTTTCTCCTTTAAGGGTGATGAAAAATAGGATTAACAGAGCTCCCATTATATGCAAAAATACACATATCCTACCTGTGAAGTCTGGTTTGTGAGGCACTGGGCAGCATTCAGCCACACACGCATCTTGGACTGTTGAGCTGCTATGACTTTAGTTAGGCTCACATCATAGGCTCACAGTTTGACCTTCAGAATATTGCTGTGTAGTTGGTAGGGACATAACTTCTTTTTCTTAAAAGCACAGTTAAACAGCTGTTTGGAAAGATATGTGGAACTAGTGAAAATAACAAATGAAACAAACACACTTGCCCAGCAAGTCCTGCATCAAACAGTGACAGTGGGACCTGATCTACATTGCACCAGCATGGACAGTAACAGCAATTTAAGCAGTAAAAATAGTCAATGGAAAACTGTAATAAGCAAGATGCCACTAGTAAAGCCTTCATATTCTAAAATACTATTAGAAGTGCATACTTTTACTTCTATTTGTAATCTAAATGCAGCCACCTGTAAGTTAAGGTACTTCTTTCAAAAAGCAAAGACCATCCACCAAGTGAACACTTGCTGCCACAGCACGGGATTACGCTGCTGAGATCACCACAACACAGAACATACTTCAGAGCTCTGCTGCAGTTTGAAACACTGGTGCAGTGCCACATGCTTTGATTCTGGCAAGGAAATCTCTGGGCTCTTCCAATGGCTTGACAAGTCTTTTGAAGGTATTTAAACTCTTAAGTGCTTATGTTAAATTGGCTCAGGAATTGTCTGCTTTAGACTTCCTCTTTCTCAGTCTCTTGCTTTTCTGAAGATGGCTACGTCTAATAAAATATTTGGAGGGAAGCCAGGGGAGAGAAATTTGTAACAGTGTTCCTGTGTTCATGTACCTCTGGCATGCTCCTCAAGATGGTGCTTGTTTTTTGCAGTTTCTTAGTGAGGCAAACAACTAATAAATCAGAAACAGCCATGGCAACAGTTCATTTAATTTTTTAATTCCTGTAAACAGAACTAGGTAACCGCAACATGTTTTTCACACAAAATAAGACTTAATTTGCATATCTCTTAAAGACACTCTCCAGTGACTCTCCATTGCTACTGTTGCACCCAGTAGCTGATCCTCCCCTTTTTTTTTTAAACCTATCCCAAAAGAAATGTATGAAAATTTTTGTCACTGTAAAAATGAAAAATGATTTTAGCCAATAGTGAGAACTCAATCTGGTTTCTCCCCACTTCCTGACTCTAGCTCATCAGCCCATATGTCTTCATGAAACTAGAATATTGAAGCTAACACCTCTGGGACAACCAACTCTGCCTGCACATCAAGCTGCCAGAAGAAATTGTTCTAAGTTAAGAACACCGTCTAATCCTGTGCAATTCCAATGGGTAGGTCTCTCTTCAAACAAGGTTTTTAGTAGCAGCTGGGTAAGCAGAAAGATGAGAAACACTGCAAGAAAAGGAAGACAAAGTTGTTTTGTATCACAGTCCACCTTCTCAGTCATTAATAGGCAGCAGCACCCACGGTGAAGGGAAAGGGTTAGAAAAACACAAAATTAGTATTAAATGCATAACAAATAGAAGCAGGAAAAGAAATGCCGCTTCTTCCTTTTCTTCAACATAAAGACAGTGTAAGCTCGCTCTGTGCAGCCATCTCAATGAGGCAAACACTCCTCTGGAAGCACTTAAAGCACTGCTCTCTCCAGTTTCTCCACTAGCAATTTTCTTCCCTCAAAAATGTTTACTTGCCCTATAAATTAAGAACTCTTCCAGAAAAATAAATGGCATGTATGATAATAAGCATTTATAACAAAATTACAAAATACTTGGTACAGTCCAGTTTTAGGAGGCCTTTCCCCAAGAGCAAAAGGTGCTGGATTTACTTGGGACTGAATTTCTCTCAAGTATTCATAGTTTCAACACAGATGAGGACTGAATGCATCTTTAACACTGAAAGACTAGTCACACCTGTCAAATAAAAGAAATGAGATAAAAATTTTGCTTACCTTGCCTTGAACAACAATTTTGATTAAAAAGTTTCATCTAGTAGGTAATACCCATTTAACAATGTTACTAGAAGGAACATGTTCAAACCCATCAAGTAAACTTGCTTAATTACAGTAAAGTCACCATAAACTTCTCCCCTCCTCTTCCCCCACCTCCCCAGTTATTGTCCAATGCATAATGCATTATTTAGGGATATATGAAATACCAAAGTCAGCAACAGTTCTTATTTAATACACTCTTCTTATGGGATGGGAGAAAATATGGTTACGTTACATGTTACGTTTACAATACTCAATGTAAAAATCGTATCTACTGTGGTATCACAAGTCATTGTATTTGTCATTCTTTCAAGTGATACTTGTTTTGAAACTGTTGTTAACTGATCCATATCTACCAACATTAAAATGAAGACCAGATACTCACTCCTGCAGGTGTTGCAGTTCTGAAGGCAAATCACAACCCACATAAACTCTGTTCATTACACTGTATTCTAACAATGCACAGAAACAGGGATCCTGCAAAAGAAAGATGTTTAGTTTAAATCATGCTGCTCTGTGAAGTGAATTTTCAAGTAAATTAACACAGCACATGAAGAGATCTTTTCCAAAACCAGAACAAATGGTGAAAGAGTGGTGTGACACAGGAAAAAGATGATCTAAGTTACACTTGCTGCACACAGATGTAAGGAGACTAAGCTCTCTAGTCAGACAATTTCTGGAATATTGCTTTCCTTCTCAACCAGAAAGACAGACATCTTCGCTGGTTTAACAACTTAACCCATGACACATCTTATTAAATATTGAGGAAAACTCACCTTATTCTTATAGCAGGAACTTGCAGGGGGTGAAAAGGAGACCACCTCACTGGCAGGCTGTCGTATTTATTAAGAACAATCACTTCCACTACCCTCTATTTAAAAAGGGGCAACTACATTTTGCGAAGAATCTGATTGCATAAGGTTATTCAGGGCATGCTTATGGGACTTGCAGGCCTCTGAATTTCAGCACTAAGGTTCTGACCCCTTCTAGAGAAAAAGGAGGCAGGACCCTGTATGCACAGATAATCGTTACAATTTTCTCTGCGCTTGAAAGTCTGCTGTGTGGGTGCCTGAACTGTCCATGTTCATAGGAACATATGGAGTTCAGATATTCCCAAATACAGACTGACGACAGCATACCAATTATTAACATTCTAATCTGATGTTCCCTCACATCAGATAACCCTCCAAACCATTCATTTACTGTGGCAAATGCCACTTGCCACTCAACGATCCAAACCCATAACTTACTTTCACAAGAACATGAGGATTTCCCACAACAATCAGCAAAGCTTTTGCTCTAGTAATTGCCACGTTAAATCTCTTAGGGTTAGAGAGAAATCCCAAACAGTGTCTGCCATCACCAAGTAAACCTCCCTGAGATCGCACCTAAAAATAAATAAATCAATGAGTAATTTTAGAAACAAAGGAAGAAAGCAACGTACCAAGTGTAACTAACATGGTATTTGCTTACTGCAGTAATCCATAGCTCAGTGTCAGCAATTGCACAAGTTAGCTTCATAATCCAAATGTCAGATAGCTAGTTATTTCCCACCAGTCTTACACAGGCTTGCTCTGTACTGTACATTCTTGAACAGTCACAAACACCTCAGGAACTCCATGTTCTCAACACTCAAATCTTTTACTTAGAGACTTACTGCACTAAAATCACATTAGCACTGGAAAATGCGAGTATATGCAGACTTTTGCATTCTGAACTGGATTCCATACTGCAGAAATACAGCTGTGTAGAGCCCAAAATGCCCATGAAGGAAAGTCTAAATCGTCAGATGCAGTTGTGTATACTGAACTGGTATCACTTGTAGATGTTCAAATGATGAACAGTTAGCCTTTCTCTAAAGCTTCCCAACTGTCTTTTTCACTATTCCAGCACAGATTTTTACTCCCATCCAGGAATTTAGTGTGCCTACAATGGTGTATTTGATGGATGTTGTCTCAGAACATGAAGGATTAGTATCACATATTCTGTTAGCAAGATGCCATTTGCAATAAGCCTCAGTAGCTATCAGGTGACTTAGCTGATACTTAGCTGACTTACACTTCTCAACTCCACATTGATTCCTCCTTAGAAGCACAAAAAAATCCCATCAAGAGCCCTAGACAATATTCTTACATGCCTGAGAAAAAGGGGACATAAAGAAGCTGTTATGGTTTTTGCCTTTATGGGACTTTCAAGTGAATTCAAACACAAGGGATGTATGTGTACACTGGAGCAGTATCTAGCACTTCAGAGGCAACTGGCATACACCTGCATCTAATCTCTGCATCTTCAGAGGCATGATGAATCAGCTGCTAGAGATGGAATTCCATACTCTAGTCAACTTTCTGAAAACTATGACTACATCTTTGTCTCATCTGCAGATGATCTTTCATTAAAACCCAGACATCTGCTGAAGCATATTGGTTATCAAGTTTGCAAAAAGGTGAGAGACAAGGGCTGCCAGCTTCCAAATAATAACAGCAACTCCTTCCCAGTACTTTGTGACATAACCCTTTTTCCCCTTTGTCAAATGCAAGGGATGGGCTCCACAAAAACCTACAGACATCTTGCCAAACACCTGCATCTTCCCATATTTCCTGAATGCTACCTGTTGTCAGTACTTTTCTGAAAGAAACGCTTATTACAAAAAGTGAATCTAAACACCATTATTTACTAATCTCTAGAGATGCAGTTTGTGCTCTTACACCTTCACATTCACATATGTACTCAGCCAAAACCAGCTTTAAAGCAAGTTAAAATGATGGCCTGTGACTCGTGCACTGCTGCTGCAGAAAACTCAGTATGGATTTTTCCTTTCCCCCAGCCCCTGTTTTTTCAATGTGTTGATAGCTCCAGATCCAAACAGACAGCACCTAGAAAAGACTTAACAATATTCCTATAATATAACCAGCACAGTAGTGAAAGTGCACCATTGTCACAGAAGTATCAACAAAGCTCTTTTTTTTTTTTTTTTTTTAAAGCCCTATGTCAAAAAGGAAACAGAATTATACACATACAAAAACTCTTTAAAGGACCAAACTAAACATACATACTGTTGATAAGATGGTAACTGTGTACTCCTGTCCTTGAAACATTTCTACACTGCCAACTTTAATGTCTGCCAAATCAACACTTCTCAGAAGAAATTTAATTTTTTCCACCTAGCAAAAAAAAAAAAAAAATGTTTGGAGGAATTTATATTTGAGTGAATTATGTGAAAACTGAACATGTACTACGTTGACAAGTATGTGATTTAACACAGATGCCACAGGAAATGCCTACAGCAAGGTTAGCCATCATCTACTAGTACTATTTTAAAACAAAGCTGTAGCTTTCCCAGAACAGTATCCCACCTATTACACATTTAAAAGGAAATCAGATTTTTAATAATCCAGATCTTTTTCCAATGTGCACTGTATTCAAAATCATGATCACCACATATGGCAGGGCAAGCAGCTATCCCTAGCCCCTCAGCAAGTCTCTGCATAGATTCTACCTCTGTTTGCCAGCTGCATCATGCTGAGTGGAAGGCAGAGGTCAGATGTGACCTCAAGTACCCTCCCCAAAAGAGAAAGAAAACAAGGAGTTGTCTCTCACACTACATGCAGGATCAGCATATTACCATGTGCTAAACGCTGCCTGGAGACTGTACCTTAAGTGCTCTTAAGAATTTACCAAGAAAGCATGCCTGGCTAAGCTGAGGATTACAGTCAATGACTACTTTCTGATCAGCATTCCTGCAGTACCCGTTGACTTTCTTGAAGCAGATGTTATCTGTCTTACATGATAGGCTCATCACACCAAATACTGTGAAGTGTTTAGGGAGTATAAGAGGTTCAGTCACATCAATACTGCATCCAGTATTTGGAAAAATAAACATGTAACTAAACATAGGCAGGTGCATACATCTGACCAATAGGATAGGTGAAGGCAGATCTCTAATTTGCAAGTGAGACTTAATCAAAAGGGGTTGGTCTTTCCCACACACCTCAAACTCAAGCATCCAACATCATGATTACTGAGATATGAGCATCAAGAAAACCAATAGGCACATTGTTCAGAGCATCCTCTGGAAAGGAACGATCTAATCTTCTGTTTAAAATGAAAGTAGACATCTCATATGTAACCATTCTATGGTAGTTTTAAAAACAAAGCATGACATCTGAAGTCAACATTCAACATCCTCTAGAGGTTTAAATAGCAGCACAAACTGCCTGACTACACAACAGCTAAGGAGTCCCAATTCCTCCAGTTTCCTCAAAGCCATAACAAGGTGATGCAAGACCTAGTTCACTACACTTCCCTTTTGTTCCACTCCTCAGTTCAGAAAGTGACAGAATCAGATTTTTGTTGGATAATAAATTCTTAACTTGCATCCTTTACTCCCAATGACTAAAAACTCTGCTTCCATCTCCAAAGCTGTAAGCAGATCTCTCTTTTAATAATCTGATTTTTAAAGCAAACAAAAAAAAGTAGGATGCCATTAGTGCTGTCTTTTTCTAGATTTCAATAGAAACATCATTAATAATTACACCTTTCAATATATCACGTAACAGTGAAGTTTGGTGATATGCCTCCCTGCCTAACACCACAGCCACAATATAAAAATCACAAGATGAAATACAGCAACTCTGAAGTTCTTAGACACCAGTTATACCTGTTTATGATATGGTGTAATCACTCCAATATCAGCCACTGACACTGCAGCACTTTCATTTTTAGCAAGGTGGCAACAGTACCGCATTACCTGAACTGCTTCAGTTGCATTAAACCACGAGGGACTGTGGCCTTCACGTACTTCACTGCCCTGTATGAGAGGAAAGAAACAAGACAATGAAGACCATGTGCAGAAGAGACTACATATTAATACATTGCATCCTAAATACAAAACCCCCTTGATTTTATATGATTTCTTTATTATATACCCTGATTAAAAAAAGCATCACCTAACTTTTTCTTTCTAAACTGCGGAATTCGTATGACAATAGTACTTTGAGTGTGCAAAGGAGGTTAATCAGAGTTGAGATTTAGAAGTGCTAGGCAAGTCAGTATCTTGCTTTTGTGCAAGGTATTAGAGTTCAAAAGCAAGCCTCCCCAAAAGCTGGGTATTACCACTTTTTACTGTCTTGAAAAGTATCGAAACTTTTTTCCTTAAGTGCGATTTTCCCCCTACCTGCTTTAAACCTCAGAAATTCCCTTAGTGGCGTGCGTTCATTCTAATGCAGCAAGCTCAAAGGCAATCTAAAAGCAGGTGGCTGTAGCCCCATCTTGGTCAATCTGCTATGAATTTAAATTTCTATCAAAATGGCTCCACAACACACTTCATTGGGCAGCTGCTCAAGTAGTTGGTTTGTAAAACTAGATGATTTTTCAGATCCTTTAACTCATCTACATCATCAGCAAACTTCTGTAAGTCCTCCCTATTCATACTTTCACTGCATGAACATTTTACATACCCTTATTCCATGGAAAATTAATGGAAATCCCTTCCGGGGCAATTTGCTCCAATGCAACAGAGAAGTTACTACTGCATCATCTGCACAAACTTCTAGTTCCTTATCATAAAACAATTTAGATGGCAAGGCAAGCAGTGCAGAATGTGACCTGTAGTTCTTTGTGAGTTTTGTGATCTGGAAAGACAAAAACCAAAACACGTAACTGAAACAAGTAATTATGCATCACACTTCACAGTGCGCAGCTCCCAAGTGATACTATCTTACCATTCTCTAGCACTTTTCTAAAGTTGCTGAAGAAGCAAAAACTGCAGGTGTGATGATAAATACTAAATAAAAGCAGTTATTGAAAGGACCATGTCTTTCCCTTCCAAAGGATAAAAGAAAGAAAAATAGAACTGAATGTACACAATAGATGAGAAACATTTTATCTATAAGCACTTTAAGAGAGTCAGATTCTATTCATGGGGTTTCCATGGATGTAACTTATTTTGAGAAAATCTTGACAGGTGGAAAGAGAGAAGCAGAAAGGCTCATAGCAGGCAGCCTTAGAAATCAGAAGTGTGGTTTGTCTTTAGATAAAATAATGGCTTTAATGGGAGCATTCTGGTAAGTAATAAGCAGCTCAAAAGAGAAACACCCGATACTCAACTCCAATGTGTTAACAGTTTAAAGGGGGAACTTTAGCCTAGTTCCTGATTGCAAAGACTGAAAGTAAAATAAATTACCACTGGATACAAAAGAAAAATAATGATAAGGTTTATATGATTCATTGGATTGCTAACAGGATATAGAGAAGAGGTATAAACAGTTTGCTCACTTTTCTTCTCCTGTCTCTTCTGCTTGCAACTCTTCTCTCTCCCTCTTTTGTGTGGCCTTGCCAGGGTATCTCTGTTTTGGCTACAGTGTGAGGTAACCAGAGGAAGGAGGGAGTGGAAAAGGAAGTGAGTGGGTCCCCTGGATGAATCCAGGGGGGTCTTAGGAGTTTCCATTTTGTTTATAAATAGTAAATCTTTTTAATTTTTTTTTTTTTAATGATGTTTTGTACATATTCATTGCATTTTGTATTCCTAGATTGTAGTTTGCTTGTAAGTATAGCTTCATTATCTTCCATCCCAAACTGACCTAGTCTGGCAATTTTATTTTGGGGGTATTTTCTCCAAACTGGAGGGTAATTTCAACCCTCCACACTTAAAGGCTTAAAGCCCTCATACTTCTCACCCTCAGTATGCCAATTCTCTTTAAGCACTGCATAAAGACGCACTAATTAAAGTCTGCTGTAACAGATTTTAGGAGGAAACACAACAGGTTGAACTCAACCTAAAGCCTAATCCCAAACACCCATAACTCCCTGCCTTCCCTGGTCATCTAGTCATCTTAGTAAGTTTACTTGTAGCCCTGTATTTCAGGTTCAGCCAAAACTTAAAGAAGATGAAACATCTGTGGTCATTTATGTACTATGCTATCCCTGCCACTTTACACAGACATACAAGAGCTTTGGGAAGCTATCCTTCAGGGGAAGGGGTGATAAAGAAACAAACCCTTCCCAAACCACATTTGCAAAATTAATCTTTTGTTTAAACACAAGGCTTTGTTTGTCTTATTTTAAAAGCAAAAGTTGTTCTTGTTTATTTGTGGAAAATTAAGTTATGAAGTTATGGTAACCGTGGACAGAGATAGAAGGGAATTTTACGCCATTATTTAGAACTCTGTGCATCGTATTTGATTTGTTCTGCTTAAGAATAGAAACCCCCTTCAAAGAGGGTATTTAACATACTGTAGGGCTCAGCATCCTTATTATTCAGAGTATATATTCAAAATAATCAAGCCTTCCTGGAGAACTAATGCTCAGGCTAAACTTATCACTAAGCATCAGGAAACAAAAAGGTAGTAAGGGAACTGAAGGAACCACAATCCTTTTTGACACAGATGAAAACAAACAAACAAACAAACCCTAGGAAACTGTTTTACTCACCACCAAAGGATTATATGCTCCAGAGGTACTAAAAGCATCCTCATCTCTCAGATATATCTCTCTTGATGTCAGTCTTTCCAGCAAGGATATATTCAATCCAAAAGCTAGTGCAATTTGAGATTTAATTACAGGCCCTAACTGCTTTGGATCTCCAACAAGAATGATCTGCATATGCAATTAAAAATAAATAAATACATATTTTGTTAAAACAGTTGTTTAAAAAAAAAAGTAGTTTCAGTAACATGCACACTTCATAATTCAAAGGGCAATTTATATCAAGTATTCCTCTTTCCTTGGAACACGTAATCTGTTTGCAAATGAGGGATAGACACAGAAGTACATTGTTGTCTTAAATGCTGTTTTGACATCTCCCACACACCAAATTGTGTCCTACCAGTGCAGACTTGTTTAAAATGCAAAACAATTTATGGGAAATGGATGTTGTGTATGAGTAAGACTACAAGTACACAGAATTTCATACACATTTGCAGGGAATGGCTGCATGCATTCTATGCCACTCACAAAACCAACAAACAACATTAAACATTTTTCCTATCAGTAAATGATAACTACCTGTCCATTAGCTTCTGAAATCAATCCAATGGGAATCAGGCTCTCTGGTTCACTTGCTTGCCCTGCCTCATCCAAAATCACATGAGTGAAGTGTCCAAGTCTAGAATAAAGTAACATGAACCCAAAGCAGGGCTGTTTGCAGATTAGTTCATTCTGCCACCCTGTGGTTGACCTCAGCAATTCTGTTAAATTCCTTGCCAACTGTACCAGGCACCCCCACATACATGAACAAAGGCAGGTGTTTTCAACACAATACAGAAAAAAGCCCACAGTAACTTTAATTTGTAATCTTTGATTTTGCTTACATACTCTGACATACAATATTACTGGTTGCCTTAAAGCATTGTTTATACCAAGGTTAAGACAGTGAGAAAAGCTTTCCTTGTTCTCAATTTGAGCTATTTAATGAGAACAATACAGTGAGTAGCAGAGACAGTCCCCAGGCTTTTCTTCTCACAAACAACTCAGGCTTCAGTGTCCTTTTACAAAGTTAAAATCAGAGGAATCTTTAGGTAACTGCACTGGACACAGCGATTGCTCACAGTTAGTAAAGGTGACTTGAAAAAAGCCAAATACAATGTTAATTTTTAGTGTGACAATCATTATGAGCCGAAGTGACAGTCAACAATATATAATCAGCAAGGCTACTATTGGTAATGGAGAATAAGTTAGTATCAATTTTTTAAACATTATTCAAGATAATTATTAAATTTACCACTTAGAGTGTCTAAGCATTACCAAACCCAAGTGGTTTGCTAGGAAGACAATTTCAAAACGGATGCAGCATATGCAACAAACTGTATTAAACCAGCTTAAGTTACAGCACTAAGGGTATCCAAAAGCTCCAGATTTTGTAGCACCCAGCTATCTCTGCAATAGGAATATCTGTAATATTCTACCTTATTCCTGTTTGATAAAACATCCCTGCACTGCTGCATGTGACAACTATTATTCTGAACCACAATGCTTTCTTAATATCTTCACCATCTCTGCAGTAAGGTTTCACTAGGTCATCAATTTGCTGCAGGGGAAAAAAAAAAAGTAGTGAAACACTTAATACACCAAAATGAACTGTTTGCCTAAACAAAGTAGTCCATATGCAAGACATCTGTGTTTTCTTTGTTGTAAGGATCAAAACTGAATATATGGATGTTTCATATACATATATAAATCTATACATACACATGAAAGGCCCACAAAATGCCTGTGCTGCATAAGGATGACAAACCTACTTGCTTACTTTTCTGTGTTGGAGACAAATGCCTGACTTCAGTAACACATTTTAAGATTGCTTTGTAAGCAAAAGCATTTTACCACAGAGTTAAGCACTGCAGGGGAGAGGTTAAGGTTCTAAGCTCATACAATCTAATTGAGGACCATGATCAGTATTTTCCAGTTCATCTCCTGGAAAAGTTGAAATAGTATGTTTGTACGTTGGATCCTAAAGGCAGCTAACCAGACCAATTGCCACTGACAATTACATTACTAAATCAGTACTTTTAAGATCAAAATGGAAGTTTTAACTGGTAAGTGTCTGTAGTATTTACCTCTGTTGACCTGAAGCTAGCATTAACTCGGACCATAGCTCCTGGCTCTAACATATTGCTTTCGTGCAGACGCAAGCAAATCAGATCTGTTGCAGCATTTGATGGTGCACAAACCAAAATTCGACTATCTGGTAGAGCATAATGTATCTACATTGAAAATGGACACAAAAAAAAAGTTGTTTAGAGAAGCAGCAATAACTCAAACATGACCATTTTATTTCATTGAACACAGAATCTGAAGAGTTTAGCATACACGTAACATTCATTCATCCTTTTGCAGTTCAAGACCACCAGTCTTGGAAGTCATGGCTAAGTAGCCTGAAACCGAGTGTAGGGACAGCAACATTTATTCATGGTTACCACATTAATGTGTGTCTGTGCTTCACTGGTTTGTCTTATGCACTATTTTAACCATGTATTAGATATGAAAGCTTTAAAGACAAAAAAATTTGTAAAGAAATCATTCAGCAGTTGTTAAGTCAATAAAATTTTTTCCTCTTTCATGGAGCTATGAAAACTTATCTCAGAATATTTTGAAAACTCCTTGGGAAGAAGATGTAACAATACTTGCAGAATTACTCGAAGTGTTCCACCACTGAAAAGATTAGAGATGACAGATTTGTCATCCACCATTACCTGTAAAATAGCTTCAATTACTGTTACTGTCTTCCCAGTTCCTGGTGGTCCAAAGAGAATGTAAGGTATTGGACGACATTCACCACTCAAGATTCTTTTCACTGCCAGTTTCTGTTGCTCATTCAACATAGGATTGAAAAATACACCATCTCTCTGTTTAAGTGTCACAGTTTCACCAACTAGAATCAAGATAAGCACATACTAAAACCTCCACATAAATATTTACCATACACAAATTAAAGCAATTCAATTCACATAAAATCATTCTCTGTGGTAACAACTAATGAATTCTCAAAAATTCCAGTTTCATAGACTAGCATGTGGAAAATACACCATTAGCATCTCAGAACTGTATTGGCTCTGTAATAAAACTGAAGGCCAGAAAAGGCCTGATTACATAACCAATCAATCTGTAAAAACTGTGCTCAAAAATTTTAGCATCAAGCTCACTTGTTTTCCCATAGAATAGCAAAGTTTCAGTAACTTTCAGCAACTGATACCTCAAGGATCATACCAGTATGAGATGAACAGTGGTAAATTACAGCTACTGACATTTCTTAATTCTGTCTGAATTAATCTAGCTTCAGCATTCCACAACAGTTTATTAACCCTTGGACAGAAGTGCATTCTAGGTAATACAGTCTATAGCAGTAGGATGCTGTGGTAGGTTGAAAGATATACAAAGTGACAAAAATCACCTTCTTTGGCCATTAGGTAAACTAATATTTGAAGTCATACTTTTCACAAAAGCATAGGAATGATCTGAGCTTTTTGCAAACTGTTCTAAGTTTTGGCATCTTTGGTGGAGCAGCTGTCCCAAGGACGAGATGCAGCATCCCAGTTACAAACTGGTAACTTCGAACATGACCAAAGATTTACAAAAGTAAAGGACTAGGAAATGGTAATTTATTGAGTCCAAAACATATCACTAGATGTTTGCTGGCCTCTCCCTGGAAGTGTTTTGAAGCCAGGCTGGATGGTGCTTTGAGCAACCTGATCTAGCAGAAGGCATCCCTGTCCATGGTAGGAGCATTGGAACTAGATGATCTTCTAAGGTCCCTTCCAACCCAAACCATTCTATTATTCTGTGACCTAGAGATGTTTAAATAGTCTACAAAGAAATCTCCACTGAATACTTGCCAGTACTTTTCTAGAATTTGTCTTTAGAAGACAGCATGAGGACATTTAAAAGGTATCTTGCTCAGCCCTGGCTTACTGAAGTGATTGCAATCTTGAACTGTTTATGCTTGAACGTAAAGTACAGAAGTATACCAGGTGGGTTTCTTTGTGCAGCTACTCCTGTCACATCTGGTATGTCCACATCCCTTGATGCTCTGCCTTTTGCCTGTTCGCTCTGCATTTTTTTGACCTGAAAATGGCAAGTGAAGATAAATGCATTTGTAACCTTAAAGCATTAAAAAGATAGTTCTGTCATTTTTGAGTTGCTAGGTTTACATTTTTCACATAAAATAGCATTATCCCATTTAACAGAGTATCTGCTGTGAAAGGCAGAAAGACTGGTGGAAGACTGTGCTAGGAATTCTCACCTTAAATTTAAGATTTCTAGAAGTTTGGTTTTTGTGAACAGTAAACATTTATTTCTCCAATATTTTGCAGGCTCAGATGAGGATTTTGAAGCCATGGCTAAATAACTCATTTCTTGCCACAAATGCTAACATTCAGACTCTATATCCCTAGGCAAAATGATGCCTCTATCACATTGCAGTATGGGAGAAAACTGCTTGTAAGGACCATTGTGTCTGCAAGGTTCTGGACCAGATGCTTCAATCATCTTAATATTGATCATAATCCAGTGAAGTGGTGTTAGATGTTGATTACTCCTTGTACAGGACAGAGGTATCATCCAGAGATGTTTGCTGCTTTCCCAGTGCCATGACATCACAGAAGGTCTACAAGACTCATTCAGTCCTTCTGAATACTTCCTTTGCTGCTTACTCATGGGTGTATTTTTGACACCTTGAATAGATCAAGAGGAGGATCATATAGCTCTGGGTAAGCATGAGGGGTACAAGTATTGATCTCCACTATCCTTCTAGTCAAACAGAAAGGCCACAGTAGAAGCAGGCATCTTGCAGAACAGTAACTCACTATGCTGCTGCGCCCACCAGCACAGTGGCCTATAACAGGTCTGCACCAGAAGGAAGACCACCTTATGACTGGAAAATAAGAGCGATTAGGAATAGTCAACACCGCTAATCCGAGATGTTTCATGACTAACCTGATTTTATTCTATGATGGAGAGACTACTATGTGAACAGACTGTTATGTGGACAAAAGAAAAGCCATCATTGATTGTAGCACTCCTTGACTTCAGCAAGGCGTTCAAAATAGTTTACTTACTACATCCTAGGGCTACAAATAAGAATGATATTGGCTAGATCAACACACAGTTATACAAGGTGAAAACTGACGGAATTACTTGGGTCAAAGATTATTAAATCAAGAGTTTGATACTCAACTGGAAGTTGGTCAAAAGCGAAGAATTCCAGGGTTGTTCTTGGGATCAATATTATTCAGTATCTTCTACAATAACTTTATCTTGCTAGAGTGAAGGACTTATGTATCTATTATTAAGGACTTATGTAGCAATGAAAACTAATCTAAGGCAAATCTGACAATTCCAGTTATAATGGCACAGGATTGGTGTTGTTTTTTTTTCTTTTAGTAAGTATTTCCCATTGAGTGTTAGCTTAACAAAATCAGTTATCATATTGTATCATCATGCTATCATCAGCATCATCATTGCTGTGCTCAGGCAAACAAAATCATGTAAGAAAGCAGCCGCATACAACTTTGATTCTCTGATATTCCATAAAGCAATTCCTTTCTAACAACAGCTGTACAGGCCACGTTTGTTTCCAATCTCCATGGTATTCAGCATTTTAAGGAACATTTACAGAATAAATACCTTACTTTCTTGCTGGGAGCATTGTTGAAGATCAGCACCACAATACTCAGTAGTATTCTGGGTCTTGACAGCTTGTGGTGATTTTAAGACAAGCTTTTCTGGAAATAACACTTAGAATTTCGAGGAGAAAGAGAAAGTAGATAAATGTGAAAGCCACACAAACATTTTGTGTATTTCATTGACTACATCAATACTGACAGGGCAGGTTGCTCAAGTCACCAAAACCGGTTTATTAGAATGTAAAAGTGGCAAATACCTGTGAAGTTCATAAACCAAGAAATCAGTGGCTTTTAATGAACTGAGGTAACAAAACATGACATGTCACTTTCTGTTATTTTAACAGCACAGATTTTACAGTCCTACTGGCTCAAGCAGTACGCACAAGTTTGTTTCCACTCCTGTCCCCTGTGATCGCCAAATGAAGTAATTCTGATGACACCCAGCTTAGACTTATTAAAAAAACCCAACAAACCAACCCAAAACCAACACAGGAAACTCCTCTTAAGAATAAGCTGCAACACATTCTTCTCCTTATACTCTGATGTGAAAGCAACATAAAACACAAGATTCCTCACAAATTCTCCAGACAGCTGAAGTCTACTGAAGTGTACCTTTTTCACCCAGGTGGACAGCTTGCTCAACTGCCATGTGGCACCTTCTGCTAGGAAGCCTGTTGTCAGAATACAGATTTGTAGGTTCAAGGTCAAGCTTACATTTCCATAAACTACAGCAGCACACACCTACAATCTATCTGGTACTTTTTACTGTGTGTCAGTGTATATAAAAAAAATAGGAGTATTGTATCAAACCTACTCCAACTCTAAGGAAGCATCTATTCAGAAATATGCTGCAGAAGTGTCAAACAACAGATTTGCTGTTCTCTTGTTCTTCATCGAGGCAAAGATGACCTGGTGTTCCAGACTTAAGTCTTTCACAGAATCACAGAATGATAGGGATTGGAAGGGATCTCTTGAGATCATCCAGTCCAACTCCCGCTGTTAAATAGGTTCACCTAGAGCAGGTTGCATAGGATCAAAGCAGGTTCTGAATGACTCTAGAGACTGAGACTCCACCACCCTCAAAGTAAAGTTCCTCCTCATGTTTAGAGGGAACTTCCTACGCTCAAGTTTTCCCCAATATCTCTTTTCCTGGTGCTGGGCACCCCTGAAAACACACTGACCCCATCCTCCTGATACCCATCCGTTAAGTGTTTATAACCATTGATAAGATCTTCCCTGAATCTTCTCTTCTTTAGGCTAAAAAGCCCCAAGCTTCTCAACTTTTCATTACAAGACAGATGTTCTAACCCCCTAATAATCTTTGCAGCCCTTTGCTGTATCCTCTCAAGCAGTTCCCTGTGCTTCCTGAACCAGAGAACCCAGAACTGGACACAGTATCAAAATGAGGCCTCATCAGAGCCTCCCTCAATCTGCTTGCCACACTCTTGATGCACCCCAGGATGCCACTGGCTTTTTTAGCCACAAGGGCACACTGCCAGCTCATGGTCATCTTGTTGTCCTCCAGGACTCCCACAAGAAAAAAACACAAAAGGAAAACACCTCATCGTCTCTACCCCCTCCTCCCACAATTTCACTGCCTAATCATCTAGAGAGGCTTAGGAGAAGAATTCTTTGTACATAGTGACTACAGTTGCACTCTTTTACCAATAAATGTGGTGGCAAAACTGTGTTGATGGAAATAGGTTAAACAATTGGCAAGAACTTAAATATTTGTCCTTCTAGCTGTATCCACCTAGATAACCAGCTGACACTCATGTATATTGAAAAAGCCACTTTACTAGAGGAATCATTAAATGCCAGAGGAATCATTTTTGGAAACTAACAAAAAATACCTGCTATGAACAAATTCTACATCCATGGGTTCCAAGTTGTAAGTCTCTTCAAAGTCTGCATTAAACATCAGAGTAACATCCTCATTACATATCTGTTGCAAAGATTAAAAGAAAAAAAAAATCCAGTTTAAGTGACAAAGGTTTAGCACTTTAAACACAAAGCATCAACTCTGAAAGCATCAAGCTCCCCCATCATCTGCAAAAAGAACGTCTGCATTTACCTGCTATCAACATATTACTGTAATGGTTTAGCACAAGGGCTAAACTCCCTTCTTCCCCAACACAAAAGTGAGGGGAAAAGTAACACAAAATTCAGGGTTGAGATAAAGAGATAAGAGTTTAATATAACATGAGATATCATAAACACAATGCATAATTAATTATATTATTAGCTAAGGTAATTTAACAATACAATTACTTTAGCTTAGCCTATTTGTAGAAGCAGCACAGTTAAATACAGGGAAAAAAAACCCAGCAGCTACCCAACTCCTACTTGTTTTACCACCATGCCTGCAGAAAGAGCCCAACACCCAATAACCCAGAACAGGAAGCCTCCCATGTTGCAATCTGAACTTCAAGCCCCATAAAGCTTTGCTCCAGTTAACACTTTCATTTTTTGAAGCCAGCATGACTGCAGCATGGTATGAGTAACAGCAGCAGGTTCAACTCAATCCATGACAATTACATATCTGGAATGAGTGCTTTCAAATCAGGTAAGGATTATGATCTAGAAAGAATAGCAAAGCCTAAGTCTTAAAATTTTAGAAGCAAAAGTCTTCACAAGTCAGAAATACTAGCAAATACAAACCCACCACTCAGTACAGATAAAACAAATCTAGCTTCTCAAGAGCCAGGTAATCTGTGGACCACAGTGTTTTCAATAGGAGATATACCTTGCTTACCTCAGTAACATAGCCAATGTACTCTATTACATGCTCAGAGTAGACCTGACTTTTCAGTATCACCTTATCACCTAATTACAAAGTCAAAAGACAACATACTGTTAAAAGGAACAGCACAATTCTTGTGGCAGCACTTATTTGTGATTAAACTAGGAATTTGCAGGACGATAGATGTTAACTGACATCACTAATTGCTGTAGCCCCAAGTACCTGTTATGAAATGCCACATGCAGTTGTATACTGCATTTTAAAAGGCAACTACCGTTGACACTGTAAGGCAACAGTATCTTGCACACTGAGTTTTTTAATTTAATTTTAACTATTTTCCTAGATTGTCTGATAAACCTATTGTGTTGTATCACTACCTTGCAGAGATTATTTTTGCTGAAGCCTCAGTTATGAGAATATGCAAAAGAACAGACACATGCAATGCTCCTTGAGACAGCAGCCAGTAAGACTCACACTGAGATACTAAGTGCACTTCACCTGTTTAGTAGCCTACAATAACAACTTTGTGGAAGACTTCTTTAAACAAATGAACAAGGTTGTATTGCACTGAAAATATGGATCAATGTGCTATTTAGTTTTATCTCACATTAATTACTACCTGTAACCAGACGAGGTCTGCCCTCTTCCACTCCTGGCACTTCCAACACCAGGAAGTTTCCATTCCTTTTCAGAGTAACCCCACTCATGTTAAAATCTTTTATTTCCATTTCTGCATGGATCTCTTCAAGCCACAAGAGCGTAGAAAATTTGGGCTTATAATTCTCTAGATTAAGATGCTGAAAAACAGAACAGTACACATTATTGTAGCTTTCACACTGAGATACAGAATCCACTCTTTTTAACACTATACAAAACACCTTTTAAGAGGACTGCACAGCAACTAGATTGCCAATTAATGCACCTAATACACAGATCTATACACGAGCTAGTATTTTATACTCCTCCAGCAGTCAAAGCAGAATTAGCATCATCCCTGGGGCTCAGACAATAGCTAGTCAGCTGAAGAGTTAACTACCTCTGTTCCTACCTCAGTGACAGGTTTCAACATTTGAATTCAGGGCCACTCCACAAACTGAATTCTATGCTAAGCAATCGCAGAAAGCATAAAATCTATATACACTGGGCAGAGAGGTGGAGAGAGTTGTCAGTCTTTGCCCTGGCTGATGATTATGCAACTTATGGCAAGCTGAAAGAATCAGAACCTTTTCCCTCCAAGATTAATGCATCTCTCTGAAGAGGCATTGCCCAACAGTACAAAGGTCTATCTAAATAATGACTGCTAGAGCCAAATGCTTTCTATTTGACACCTCACTTAAACTCAAGGCAAATAAGCAGTGCTTTCTGTACCAGGCAGAGCAAGGTATTGTTAAAAAAGGTTGCCATTAATGACAGCCTATCAGTATAAAATTTCAGCTACTACAGAGTATTCTCATTTCATTTTCGAAAGAGGATCACTTAATCTGCTAGCTTAATGCTGTGACCTCAGGCTTTGTGTGAGCTGTTTAGAAAGCAAATTTCTCAAAAATGTAAAAAATATCAGCCCTTAAAAATCTATGTGGAAAAAACCCCAACCATTCCAATGATGCCTAGGAAGTGAGAATAAGGAATAATTTTTGCTTAGCTTCTGTAATACTCCCCCAGCAGTATATTTCTACTCCCTTTTCAATTGTTCATTTACACTTTCACGCTCTTGTAAGCTTGGATCCTGTGACATACAGACCAAACTCTTCAGTCTACTTGGTAACAGAAACACATCATCTTCTGTTACACTAAGGGCTATATATTTCTGTTAAATTAAGGTCATCTTCAACAGACATGCATACTTAAAATGTATTTTCTCATACAAACCTACACCTGCATACCTCTGCTAGGAGGGGCTGAAAGGTCAGGATGTCTAACCTCTGCTCCACACATTTTCTTAACTCATCTGGTATGGTATAATATGGGAGGAAACTCGGCAACTTTCTGGAAGTTCTGAAAGAAAAGTGCATGACATGCAATTTGAGAAAGCTGAATGACATGTGAAAACCAGCTACTTAACATGCTACATCACCAAGGCTGTAAAATCAAAACACACAAAACATGACAGACCCAATAATTTATTGAAAGTGACAACTGAGGAATTTGCTATCCTGGGAAGAAAGATAAAGCCCTTCAGTTACAGATTATCTCAAAACATTGTGTTTCACTGCATTTTCAGTTTAGGGTGATTTTCCTAACTAAGGAAATACTGTAGGTATAATGGAAGCCTATTTGCAAAAGGGATAGTTCTCAATGAAAGATGGGAAACATTGGCATCTCATAGAAGTTGCTTAAGGAGCTAATACACTAACTCTCAGGAAACAATTTTTTGTGTTTCCACTTTTTTTTCCTTAATTACACAGTTGTTTCTTGTAGATTGCTATGAAAGTGTTAGTCTCACTTATCATATTATACAAATTTGCAAAGAAATCAAGCAGTTCATTACTAAAGCGACCTCTTCTATCAGTAATGTTCACAATTATCTTGTTTACAACACACATGTATGGTCTCCCAGTTTTACAGTCTCTCTCAGCATTACATTGGTATCAATATCAGACACAGCATTAATAGGTAAGTGTTATTTTCCGCTCCAATTCACAGTACCTTTTGTATTTAGGGGCAATCACTGTTGTCTTCTTTGGCTGAGGTTCAGAAGTATTTTTAGGACTCCTCAGAGAAAATGGTTCCACAGGTGCTATTAGTAATTCTTCTTCATTTGTTACAGTGGCTTCAATACAGTGTCCAACAGTAACATCAGGAAAACCAAGCAACAGGAGTTCTTTACTGTACCCAGGATTTCTTCAAGTAAGCAGAAATTGTTCTTAAAACCATCATGTTCACACTTGATTTTCCACACCCATAATTATTTTTTTTATAAATACAACTGTAGATTATTTCAGTAACATGTGAGAAATGGTAACCTAGGGCAACTCCACACACCTACTCTCCACCCTGAGCTCAATTAAGGTATAAACAATTTAAACCAACACAACAACCAACCAAGACACATTCAAAAAAACAAACAGATGAAAAAAAACCCTGAACACTCCAATTTCATCAAAAGCTTGGGTAAAGAGCAAGATCCAACCCCTGAATGATACCAGGTAAAGAATGAATACTTCTACCACATTAAGTACGTTGGAATTACTGTTACTGTAAAAGATCAGCCAAACATTTCCAGAGGAACCTGAAGCGTATCCCTTCACTGCCTGCAGCAACAGCTTTGCTCCACCTTGCCTAAGGCTACACAGAACTGAACACTAACTATAAACATATCAAGTAGAGAAACGAGGAAAGATCCTTTATTTCTGAAAAATGCACTACATATGTAAGCAGTGTTGGGGAGTAACAGAGGGAAAGAAAAAACAATTCAGAGGGAACAATTTCTTCAGACTTCAGATATCCAATAAGCTCTCTGCTCTGAAATCACAAAAAATGAACTCATCTCAGCAGTACCCACAGCCCAGTTGTCTCCTCGGCACTAACTACATGGTCCAACACTTGTTACTATGTGCCTGAAACAAGCACTTCCCAGAAGGATTCCAGTTTACTTTCTCTCTGTCAGTAGTACCACTTTTTCATGTCAGGTTAAAGTTATAGCTTAGATTTCTATGATACACAAATTCAGTACAGACACTGAACTGTCCAGAATTACAGCCTAAATCTGGAGTCTCTGTGGTCTGCGAAGTGGCCAGCAAGCACTTGTTAGCTTCATGCTGCAGCCTCCCACAGAGTTTCCTGTGGAATGGTCTGTATTAGATTTTCAGATGTTATGGCATTTATAGGTCTCCACTGAAATATAAATTGTTCTACATTCAAAATTCTCCACAAAGGCACTCCATGCCTGCAACTTATCCTTCTAATGGCAGCTAAACCATCATGCTAAGAAAATTTCTACCCCCTGCCTCATTATTTAAAATAGTAACAGAATTAGTGTGAAAGTTAATGCAGTCTTACTTTCATGAACAAAATAATTTGACCCTGTTTTCCCCCGTTCAATTATGATCAGTGGCTGTAAAGATACAGCTCAAAGTAATAGAAAAGTACATGAAAATGAGGATCCTACATGAATTCTGAAGGAGCTCTCACAAAGACGTTTTATTCTTAACTGAATCCATGAAGTAATTTGTACAAAGGATTTTTGGTTTACAAGGTTCTTCTAAGATTCACAAACCACTTCCTCCGTAAGTTAAAGCCTCAAGGAAGAAAGTTTTCTTTATTCTTTCAGCATACGTAACCTGTATTTAATGTATCAGGACATGCGAGGTGCTAGAGACCAAGACATGCAGCAATATGAATGTGACATCAAGGTGCCAAGACTAGAAGAAACATACAGATTTCCTGGAAGTTTTTGTCTGACACTAGCTCTATAGTTCATGGAGCAATGAGTTCTGGAATTTAGAGAAGTCATCTATTCCCTCTGTTCATTCCCTCTATTCATTTGCTACTACCATCTTCTTTCAGTAAAAATCAGAATCAAGCAAGGGCCTAATGTTCCCATGTAATTTGCTATTATGTGCTAGGTTATATTTTCCTACACTAGAAAAAATCAACTGTGCCCACAGTAAGTGAACTAAGTCCATTTTTATGACTCATTTTCATTATGTTGGTCAGAACCAATGGTAAGATACTTACACAGCTGTGCATATGATCACTATGGGTATCTTTCCACCTGGTGGTACAACAATTTCTCCAGTAATATCAACATGCTTTACTGGCTGTTCCACATCACCTCTTTGCTCATTTTTTTCATGATGTAGATTTTCACATTTCACCACAGGGAAGTGTTCTTTTGCCCTTGATAAATGTGTGTCCTGATAATTAATTCCTTCTGTAGTAAACATTATAAAAATTTGTTACCACAATTGCTTCACTAACATAAATCTTCTCAAACAACCTTATGGGTGCAAACTTACACTCAGCTTCAAATGGTAACATTTCACTGTACCTGCAACGACTCCATTCTTCATAATGGATGCATTATTCAATGACTCACATGTTGCTTTTCCACTGTCATTACATGAATTAATTGCAGCTTTTGAAAGGGCTTCTTGATTTATTAGAAAGGATGACAGATAGGCCTCTGGTCTGTTCTCATGTTTTTGAGGAATCTGAAAACTGAATTGCTTGTCTTTCACCCATCCAGCTAATCTGCAGCTGATTAAGGCCTGTGGAATAGTCCCTTTATTCCTAGAAGTAGTTATATGATTAATTACATAATTAAATGCATAGTTAATGTTCTTGAGAGGTTTAATTCCACTTAAGTCAAATACAACTGTGTGTAGCAGGTTAGTTCATCACTATTTCCTAACTGGTATCAGAAAGAAACTGTGCTACTGATTCTAATTCGCAAAGATTAGGTCTGCTAAGCATTAGTATTTCTAGGATATATCAATTAGCATATGAAGCATACAGAAATACTGTGTATAAAAACAGCTATAGTAACCTAAAATCTATCAAGTAACTAACTCTTAGAAAAGAGCCTACAGCAACTTCAGTATCTATACCCAGATGTGAACCTCCCCTTTGCCCCCTGCAACAAAACCACCAAGATAAAGCCAACCAAGATAAAGCTACCACCACAAAAAGCCTCCAGGATACACAAACATAGTTCTTCAACATCCATGCTAAATCAAAACAAAACCAAAACCCCCACCACAAATAAACAAAACCAAATCCCGCCAAAAAAAACCCCAAGGCAATTAAAAGCAATTAGAAAAAAATCTGGTCTGCCTTTAACACAAGGGTATGTAACAGTCCTCTTGTTCGAAAATTTTAAAGATGACAGCATATCTGTGGTTTAATTAAATGTAAAAACATTTAATTCTCATTTCAGAATGGATTTTATTGTGATTGAAAACAGATACTGGAATGGGGAGTCTCTAAGCACATAGATGCTCCATAAAAAGACTATCTTAAAAATATTAAACTCAATATGAAACTCTTTAATCCCACAGTATTTGAGGATTACTTGAAGACTATGAACTACAAAACTCAACTATGAGAGGCTTCTTTACTGGAGACAGATTTACATACTATGGAGTAACAGAAAGAAAGCAAGCTTAGAAAAATCAGAAAGGCTTACTCTATCCAAATGATCATTCTTTTAGATTCCCCCTGCTTCAGAGTTCCAAAATCAGTTATTCTTGATACTTCCAATCTTTTGTCTCTCATTAAGATTTCATAGGACTCATCCAGGTCGACTCCATTAGAGTGAGACTGGCTGTAAAAACAATTTTAGCTAGCAATTTTGAAAGACAGACTTCAGTTCAGCACAAATTTATGGAACAGTGTATCAACATACAGTCACAGTATTTAGGAAGAACCAGGTAAGAAGGTTCATCTTTTTCTCAGCCATTTATATTTCCAAGGCAATTAGATTACCTTTACTAACTTAAACAACAAATTAAAAGCAAGACTTTGTCATCAGCACAATAAACCATAAAAAACTGAAACTCTGGATAAAAGATTAAAATTATTAAGAAGTTAGTTAATCTGTGCTGAAGAGCTGAATCAAATGGTGACTGAAGACGTCACGGATCTCTTTGGGAGCTGATCCAAGATGCAATGAAATAGCTCTTTATCAAGAGACCTGATTAGCACTGGAGCTTAAAAGATAGAATGACTAGACTGGAAGCGTTTCAACATGTACCAAGCACTTGTGTTCTTACTGATACAATCTGAAAGCAGGAAACTGAGAAGAAACTTTAAAAAGCTGAAAAACAAAAAGCACCCTTAAAACTCCTATTACACATCCTATTGATGAAAAATGTCTATTAAAACTAAACAAAATGCTCCTCCCTATCAGAGACAGTGACTAGAGCACCAAGCCTCTCAGTGTCAGCTACCGGTAGCAACCATTTGAAAAAATGGTTTCCATTCTACAATCAAGAAAATATTCAGTTGAAGTCACATGGAAATATTTTAAGACTCTTTTCAGTATTTACACATCTTAAGTATCTTAAGATTAGTTATCTAATAAAGTAGAAAATGACTGCAGCTGTTCTTTATCAGCTGCCTCAATTTCCTAACAAAGCCCACTAGATGTCTCCCAGTACAGCTGAAGCTGACTCAATTTTTTTATATGGTAGGAAATATGCTAAAAAAGTAAGACATCAACTCCAAGACCTGTTTTTGTAACGTGGCTTCTGTAATAATCTTCTGTATAAAATTAATCACTAAAAATGGGTTCAACTGAAAAAACAAGGAAACAAAATAAGTGAACAAATTGTATGGTTGTGCAAAGTGATGTAAACTCAAGTTTCATCTAGCTACAATTTCAATCTATTATATCTGTTACCTCCAGTGCAAACCAGATTATCTCATTCGTCACAGTTCCTCTGAAGATAAATGTACTACCCTTAACTATATTTCCTAGAGATGGCACAAGGCAAGTTCTCCCAAAGACAGTATTTGAAGGTTATTCAAAGGCCTTTTTTGTTCGCCTTTGGACCTTCCAGTTACTCAACAGTTTATACTTTGACCTGCAGAATCAGACTTAGTAATCCTAGCCCTGCTAGCACCAAGCCTCCCATAAAATATACAGCCTCAAAGTATATTAAGAGGCTATTATCTGTAAATTCTGTCACTCTCAGTGCTTAAGTCTGAGAATGTCACTCAGGTTGAACTCCATGTCCTTGCAGAACTGCTACTGCCTATTTTACATTTGAGTAGTTATTTACTTCACAAAATTTTGCTTCTTCACCATTCTGCATTATCATTTACTTTTCCCTACCTTTTCTGCAATCTCTTCAGATCTTCCTCTCACATGACACATGCCATCTAAAATGCCTGTAGAACTTCCCAGTTTGATATTTGTAAGCCCAATGAATCTCTGCTATTAAGATCATTAAATCATTGTTTAGGACATATCTGAAGAATCACTACAATTTAAGCAAAATAGATTAAAATCCCATCCATTTTACATCAGTTTTGCTGCGTATAGTTTTCAATCAGTAAAGTCCTCACTAAAAGAACATATATTAGAGGAAATAAGGCAAGAACGTGAGCTTGGCATTTTTCCAAGAAAACCATTTTCTAAGAAATTCCTTCCTTGCCTAGTGATAGCCCTGTGCTCAGCTGCTATTAGTTTTGCTTCTCTAGTAAGTACAGATATCCCCACCTTATGGAAAGGAAGAACAAGCAAGGGATAAGTCAAATCACACACTGATTTTCCAAATGATCCATCAAAATTTCTAGTCAACTAGTGATGAATTCACAGTATTTCTTACTTATGACATAACAAAATAAGCTGCAACAATTCATTTCTAGTTGTTAAGTGGAAAGAATGAAAGACTATTACCCATTCTGGTTGACTGGCACCAGGCAAAGAGCTCTCCAAATGTAACACGACTGATTGCTCTCCACCACAACAGTGTTCACTAGATCATGTCTACAAGGTGAATAGCCATCAGGAAGTTCCAGTGAATCCAAAGTGAAAAATATACTCTCATCTACTGTACCACTTCTTCCCCAGATGCCAGAAATGCGAACCTGTAACAGTTGGTTATCCAGTATTACTTGATATTAAGCTAACACACATACTACCATTACAGTTTCCCCCTGCAAAAGTCATTCTAGCATTAACAGAGCTGAATTCTGAAGTTTCAGTTGTTCATAGGAAATAAGCATACAGCTCTAAGCTAAAACTACCCTGCCTGTCTCCAGATTTGGAAGTATAAAGAAACACAGGTACTTCAGGTAAGTATTAGGTTCCACTTAAGTGCATACTACAATATATACATTTGACTTAATTGTGTTTTGTGACTCACCAACTTATCTAATTTATACTTCAGTACTAGCACTCACAAGTTAAAATTTTTCCTATATTTGACATGCAAATATTATCCAATCTATGCAGTTAAGGCAAATACAACATACCACAAACCTAATACAGGTATTCCTAGAGGTAACAAATTATTTTTACTAAAATAAAGGACAATGGTTGTTTTTTAAACCAACCCAGATAAAATAATAAATTCTACACTCATTAATTCATAAAAAGATTTTGAAAATCCACACATCCTCATTACAACCAGTAAGCATCTAATAGTAAGTGTTATCAATCCACAATCCAGTAAGTTAATTACTCTTCCTGTTCTAACCAAAATGCATCTGCTTTTTTAAAAGCTTTGGTATTTTAGAAATAATCCTATAAAAGGATGACTTCATGTATGTTGTAATAGAAGATCTAGCAATATTAGCAACTTAAACCCACCTCCAAAACATTACCTCACACAAGATTCCTCTTGCTAAAAGCCATGAGCAGAACATTTACCTTGTCTACTTGCTTGTATCTCAAAGGCTTTACAGCAACTGCTTCACTGTTCCATGTTATTGGGTTAATAAAATATTTTGCTTGCACCCAGTCACCTTCATAAGGTTTGAAGCCTAAATGAAGCAGAGCATATCTGAAGTTTAATCGCTACTGATGAAATCTGCATGACTATCATACAGAAGTTATATAAAATGACCCGTCAGAACCATGCATTATTCAGATCCACTAAGCTGAAATTTCCCTTTGCAGTTCTTCCCCCAGTAGGCTATGACAAACTATGTAAGAAATGCTTGGGCAGACAGGTTCAACTACATAAGGGATGCAAAGCAAAGAAGAAAGCCCCTACACACCTTCACAGACGTTTTCCATTGCAAAAAAAGTATTCTGGTTAATATAGCCACCATCCTTAGAGAGAGAGGTAATATTGCCGATTAATATTTTCATATTTAGTTCAGAAGCCTCACAAGTGGAAGTGGAACTTTCCCATGTATTCTGGACAGCATCTACCTATTAACAGAAACCCACATTGAAACAGCTGATTGTTAGAATCTCCAGTTAAACAGCTATTCCTACCACAAATACCAGAATATCAACTGTTTCTGGAAGTTAAACATCTCATCAGACAACTCTACACTCACTGTACCTACTCATTTTTGTACACAGAAAACATGAATAACAACAGCAAGTAACTACTCTTTTAAGAGGTCTGCTGTATGCTGCAACACCAGCAGCTTCTAAATTACATGTTGATTTGTCAAATCTTTCTCATGCTTCCCTTAGTTTAGGTCTATGTAAGACTTTACTTCATATAGACAAGAGGATGCCCTCACCCAGCAACCAGATTGTACACAACTGGAAATAGAACATCACCATTTCAGAAAGCAAAACAATGCTATTTATAAACACTATGTGTTTCAGACTGCCCCTTAGTCATTCTCTAATAATTAGATTAAAATAACACTAAGGAGATACTTTTTACAGACTTTACATATCACCCCAAATGCAAGTTTGCTTCCTTAAAGAGCCTTCTGCAAACCCAAGAATTTGTGTTGTAGAATTTGAGAGGCTAAACTATATTAACCTCCAAAAGAAGGTCTGATAGGATTTACAGACAGTATTTGGACTACCATTTATTTTCACAGCTTACCCTCAAGGCCTTCAAGCCACCTGATGTTTTATCCTCTTCAACAGTGGCAGTAACTTCCTGCCCAACAGTCAGCAGCTTATTTTTTGAAACAGCATCCCTGGTGAAGATGATCATGTCATCTATCATCCCATAATCATGGCAAAATCTAGTCACCACTCCTCGCACAGTTTTTAATGCTTTATCACCTGTATCCAGAGGAAAAGTGACACAAACAAATAATTTGTTTAAATAACTCTGTAACAAGAAATTAATACTACTGAAAGTGCTATCCTTCCTCTCTAAAAGTCATTCTCTTATTCCACTAAGATAACCAACATTTGCCAACTAATTAATTAAACATTTATGCCATTCTTTGGACACACTTCAGCACCTCAATGTCTTTCTTGGGCCCAAACACTAAGCACAATACTCAAGGTGCAGCCTCACCAGTGCCAAGTGCAGGGGAACAATCACTTCCCTAGTTCTACTGCTACGTGACTTCCAATACCAGCCAGGATGCTGTTGGCCACCTGGCCACACTGATGGCTCATGTTCAGCTGGCCGTTGACCAGAGCCCCCAGATGCTTTTCTACTGGGAAGTTTTCCAGCCACTCTTCCCCAAGTGCATTCAGTTGTTGTGACCCAAGTGTAGGATCCAGCACTCTGCCTCATTAAACCTCATACAACTAGACTCAGCTCATCAGTCCAGCCTTTCCAGAATACCCTGTAGAGCCTTTCCACCTTCAAGCAGATCAACAGTCCCTCCCAGGTTGGAGTAAACTGCAAAATTGAGAGGATACCCAATGCCCTCATTCAGATCATCAATAAAGAGAACTGGCCCTAATACTGAGTCCCAGGGTGCACCACCTGTGACAGTCACTCCAGTCACAAACTGTGCCTTGGGCCCTGCCATCCATCCAGTTTTTCTACCCAGTGAAGAGTACCTCTGTTCAAACCATTAGCAGCCAATTTTCTTTGTGCAACAGTGTCAAAAGATTTAGTAAAGTCCATGAACAGCCTTCCCCTGATCCACTAAATAGGTTCATGTTGTCATAAAAGATCAAATTGGTACCTGCAGTACCTGCCTTCCTTAAGTCTATGCTAACTGAGCCCAATCACATGATTGCCCTGTAGGTACTGTATGACAGCTCTCCAAGGTAACCTGCTCCATAACCTTCCCTGGCACTGAGGTCACATGGAGAAGTCTGTACTTGGTTAGCCAGGACTGCTGATAAATAATGGAAAGTGGCCTGGTGAGTACTTCTGCCATCTCTCTCAGTACCCTGGGATCGACTGCATCTGGCCCCATGGACTTGGGTGTGTCTAAATGGTGTAGTACATCACTAATCATCTCCCCTAGGATTATGGAGGTTTCATTCTCCTCACTGTCCCTGTTTTCCAGATCAGAGCCCTGGGTACCCAGCAAACACCCAATTTTACTATTAAAAAGACTGAGGTAGAGCAGGCATTAAGTACCTCAGCCTTTTTCTCAATCTTTGTTATTGTATTTCTCCCCTCATCCCATAAAGGGTGAAGATTTTCCTTAACCCTCCTTCTGTTGTTGATGTATTTATTAAAAAAAAAAACAATTTAATTGTATTTTACAGCAGTAGCCAGATTAAGTTTTACTTGGGCTTTGGGTCTTCTAATTTTCCCCAGGCATAACCTCACAACATACTTGCAGTCGTCCTGAGTTGCCTGCTATTTCTTCCAAAGCTCATAAACTCTCTTTTACCAAGTTTCAGTCAAAGCTCTCTGTTCAGCCAGGCCAGGCCACTTCAGGTGCAGAATCCAGCACTTGACTATATATATTTAAATACCTTGAAAAACTTGAGATTGAAAAATACCTGCAAGCTGAGCAGCTTCTCACAAAAGCTGTTTTCCAGAAAACTCTCAACATCGATTTTATGGAGAATCTAACACAGTCCAGATTTTCACATTAAGAAAGTTGGAGAAGTAAAGAAACTATAACTAATTCTTCATGTTTGCAGAGATGTGGTGTTCTTCTGCTGAACTAGGCATGTTGAGTCTTTTTGATTAGAAGCAGGCTCCACTTACGTAGCACACATACTTTATTCAACAGTGCAGCAGTGCAACTTCAGGCTTAATGGATGCTAGTTAAAATTTCTAACATATTAGCTACACTCACAATCAAGATTATTACTAGTGAAAGTAATTTTTCTTGTACTCTGTATTAAAAAACATAAACCACACTTTTTGATTTGGATGTACACCATTTTGGAGCCTCAAAATATCAGAACTACACTGTTATCTCCATTCCAGAGCCTAAGAAAGATGAACGACAGCGGAAGGCCCAAAGCATTCATCATCGCCCCCAGCTCTCCGCTTGCATCCTACTCCAACAGCAACAGTACAGCAAAACAGTACTGCTAGATACACTCCCACGTGCTCTGTAGTCAAAAAGTCATCTTCTTTACCTGATTTCCGTAAGGAAATAGGCCTTCACACAGCCACGCTCGTGGAGGATGAAACCACCAACACCCTCCGGGCTCTGAAGCTACACACTAGCACTGCACCTGGCACTGCAAACCCACGACGGGCCCAGGAACCTACCCGAGTCTGCCCATCTCTCCTCTTCTCCTTCTTTGTCATCTGCACGCCTCCAGAAATAGGAGAGCGCCTTAGAGAAGAGTCCGAGCATGGTGGAACAGCAACGACACTGCACTCGGCAAACTACCAGAAGCGCCCTTGACGTCCTCTTACAGCCGCGCTTCAAGCTCCTACGCCGCTGATCGCCAGTCCCGCTCCTCGCTTGTGGTCATGCGAAAGAGCCGACGCCAGGCGCCACGGAGAGGGGCGTTGTTAAGAGCTGTAGGATTTTGCGCAGGTTTTGGGTCCGGTAGGGAGCGAATGAGAACACAGCGTCCCCTGTGCTGGCTGGGGAAGACGCACCCTGGCGTGGCGTCGAGCGGAGGCTGCTCGCTGCTTCCCTCCGCCTTAGCCGCTTTTCGGCTTTTCCCGGGTGCAACGCGCCCCAGCTGCGGAGCTGCCTGCCCACAGCCCGGCCGTGAAGGAGCCGCTTTCCCGCTGGCCCTGACCCTGTCCCCGGCCCTCTGTGAGGAGATGGACCTCTGAGGTGTCTCCGGCTCTGAGGAGACGATGTCTGTGGACCGAGGTGTAGCCAGCTCCGCAGCCCTGGTGGCGGGCGCGCTGTCAGCACACGTGGCACAGGTCCCTCTCCTGATTGTGCCAAGTGATGGCACCTTTGGCAGAACGGGTGCGAATGACCTCCTTCACTGGCTTTTAAGGGCGGTAGGGGTTGAAGAGACATTAAAGATGGTGTCATGTGTGGTCACCACAAAAAGCTTAAAACAAAGGGGTGCAAGCCTCTTTTTGGTTGCTGGTGATGCTGTCTGCAGTTGTGGCCATAATGTATGAAAGGTTTTCCATGTTTCTGAAAGGGAGGAGTCCTCAGCAGGCAAACCCACAGGCAGGCTGCCATCTTACCTGGGCTGAGGGCTCTCACTGCACTTGTGTGGCAGTAGGAATAAATCTGACAGGGAGTCCAGCACGGTAAACTCTAGTATGCACATGCAGATGTCATAATGTTAAATTGCTACTACCTCAGTAGCTGCCTGCTTCAAAATCATAGAATAAACTAGAACGTTGTAAACTTGGCTAACAGCAAAAATAAGTTGTGGGTTTTTTGTTTGAGTGTTCTCTCTCTCTCTTTTTTTTTTTTTTTTTAAATTTGTCTTACTACCATTAATGTAATGTACTTAATGTAAGAGCTGCTGTGGCTCTGGAGGAAATAAAATCTTCCTAACTGTTGCTTACTTTTTCAATAGCTGACAATATTGCCGGTACTCTTCACACAATACAGTTTGGGTATCTCGTATAACCATTTTAAAATTTTTGTTTAGCAAGTCTCTTTTAAACACTTCAGAATACAGACTTAACCAGGTTGGAAAAGACCTTTGAGATCACCAAGTCCAACCTATTACCCAACACCATCTAATCAACTAAACCATGGCACCAAGCACGTCATCCAGGCTCTTTTTAAACACTTCCAGTGATGGTGACTCCAGCACCTCCCTGGGCAGCCCATTCCAATGACTAATCTCTCTTTCTGTGAAGAATTTCTTCCTAACATCCAGCCTGAACCTCCCCTGGTGCAGCTTAAGATTGTGCCCTCTTATTCTGTCACAGGTTGCCTGGGAGAAAAGATTGATCCCCACCCTTAAGGTAGTTGTAGACCCCAATAAGGTCTCCCCTGAGCCTCTTCTCCAGGCTAAACAACACCAGCTCCCTCAGCCTCTCCTCATAGGCTTGTGCTACAAACCCCTCACCAGCTTTGTTACCCTTCACTGGACATGTTTGAGCAACTCAGCATCTTTCTTAAACTGAGGGGCTAAGAACTGGACACAGTACTCAAGGTGTGGCCTAACCAGTGTTGAGTACAGGGGCAGAATGACCTCCCTGCTCCTGCTGGCCAGACTATTTTTGATGCAGGCCAGGATGCCATTGGCCTTCTTGGCCACCTGGGCACACTCCTGGCTCATGTTCAGCTGGCTGTCCACCAGTACCCCCATGTCCCTTTCTGCCTGGCTGCTCTCCAGCCACTTCGACCCCAGCCTGTAGTGCTGCATGGGGTTGTTGTGGCCAAAGTACAGAACCTGGCACTTAGATGTATTAAATCTCATGCCATTGGACTCTGCCCATCTGTGCAGCCTGTCAAGGTCCCTCTGCAGAGCTCTCCTACTTGGTGTCATCTGCAAATATACTGATGATGGACTCAATCCCCTCATCAAGATAATCAATAAAGATATTGAACAAGATTGGGCCCAACACTGATCCCTGGGGAACACCACTAAAGCACAATTTGTTGATGAGCTCAGCATTCCAGTAATTTCAATAGGAACTGCCACATAAGACTGATGGAGGATATGATTTCAGGAAGTAGGGCAGAGCAGTACATAATTTTATGGGAAACTATGACTATCAGAGAAAGACAGTGTAGTCTGTGATTAAATTGAGACTAGCAGTTGTCTTCAGCAACCTTTTCTACTCATGGTTACCACATTCAGGCAAAGAAGGAGTACATTGGAGATTGTTAACACTTCTATAGAGTTCTGTACAATTTCTAGACCAGAAGAAATTCTGATTGCCAGTAATTACACTAGTGCCTTGCTGTGAAGTAATTGAGGTGATGCTGTTGGGAGGAGAAATGTATGATAGTTGTCTGTGGTCAGTGATGATTTTAGAAAAAATGCCCAGGGAGTGATAGCCTCCACTTTTATATACATTGATTTAAAACATCTTACCATTTGATTTTTCCCTAAGGGTCTTGTTGAGTGTTGGCAAAGAAATGTTGGTGGGCAAAAATGTGACAGGTAAAGAAATTGTTTTTCTAGAGGAGGGGAATGGTTACACATGCATAAATTCCTGTATGAAGATCTTGTGATTTATAATAGCCTTCCAGGCTGTGCTTCTAGGGAATCTTGCTGCAAAAAAATTGCCAAGGCAGAAAAGATCAGTGTTCAATCTGGATGTCCTTTAAAATCCTAACATGATGTGTTATGAATAAAATTAGAAGTGTTTTTTAATAGTATTCAATACTGTATATACTGATCAAAGCTGTTTAAACTCTTCAGATGGTGGTTCATATGAAGGGCTAAAATCCAAAAAAAAGTTATATTATACTAGGGGAGCAAGACATACCTTTGAAGATATTTGACCTACATTTAGCTCTGGGTTTTAGCTCATGGCTCAAAACATGAGTTGGGAAATGAGGTTTGGGGAGTCAGTTCCAGATAAATAAAATGCTTCAAAGAGCTGATTTAAAAAGAGGTGAAAATATTGAACAAGAAATACATATAATGAGCTAAAATAGTGTAACTAAATATCATGTGAAAAAATATGTAGTTAGTGTAGCTAATAAAAATCTGAGGAAGGGTTGATCATCATGGTAAACAAAACTTTTGCCAGAGCTTCAGATGCTTTTTGTGTTTAGATTTGGGAACATCTAAGGCATGAGCCTGGGTTCAGTGCTAGGGACACTGGTCCAGGAAAAAAAGGCACTTTTTAAAATGAATTGCTGATACAGAAGTAGCTCTATACAAGTTTATACACCTTTTTATTGTATTATCCCTTAGCAGATCCCTCATAATTGTCAATCTGTTTTATATCTTTTCTGCTTACTAGGGGACCATGCTTGCATGGCACTGCCATGGTGAATTACCTAGCACCTGCTATAGCTGCTTCAGGCAGTCTGAACTTGTTCAGTGGTCATTTCAGTGGTAGAAGTAAGTAGTTCTTCATAGCCTTTAATGATTTGATGTGATTTGTCACCCCATGACATCTTTTGGCCAAGCTTAGAGTAAAGCCAATTGATTTGTAAATTGGTAAATATGGAAGCCTTTAATGTTCTCTTGACATTGTTATATTTCCTGTAGTCTTTGTATAGAGTTCCAATACACTCTTTAGAACTGGGAGGAATGTTTGTACTTCAGCTTTGTACTTGAGCTAGCATCATAAGGTCCTGGTCTGTGAATTGGATTCTGTCTATCAGATCTTGCCTTGTGGTATACACAAAAATGACTCAAGACTTTTTATGGAATCAGGAATGTGAAATGAAGGGCCCTTGAGAGTTTTTAGAATGGAAACTGAACTGTGACTGTTGCGGGTTTTGTTGATGGTGAATGCCAAATACAGAGGATACAGGAACTGTGTGGTGAACCTCTGTACAAAAAGCAAAAAGGCAAATACTGAGAATGCACCACAGTGGGGGGTGGAAGAAATTTCAGCATAACTGGAGAAAACACTGTAGTTCCACACTTGGAAGAGGGAGTTTTCAGGTACAATGCTGGATGAAGCACTTGGAATTGTGAAAAAAAAAAAAGTTTGTAGGGTTTGAACCCTGCTTTGTTTAGTGCTGTAGGATTTAATAAAGTAAATGCCTGAATATATCATCAGTTTTATGTAAAAGTTAAGCTAATCTCCATAAATTGGTGAAAAGGGATAAAATATGATTCTGTTTTATATCTATGATATTTTGTATTAGAGCAAACTGGTACCTAGCATTCACTGAAAAAGATGTGAAATGTTACCTATTTAACATTAAATCCTAGTCTTTGAAACATTACAGATAATGTATTTGCATAGCATTTCTTCTGTGAACAGAGGAACAGAAGGGCTTAATTACTTAAGGCCATTTTACTTGGCTACACAGTTGCTTTTTTTCTGCCTTTCTTAACACAGTTTACAGATATGTCTAGCACTGTTTATGGTGTATTAATTTCCATGTTTCAGTCTGTTAAAACAACTGTAACATTTTAATATTTTTTCAGTATTGGCCAGCATTGTGAGAAGAGCAGAATCTACAGTCTCTGCAAACCCAGAAGTAGTGCTGTTCTACATTTTTTCTAGCATGCTTTAAAGGTGATGCCCTTCAAAGTACTGAAGATTTAATTGTGTTTTGGTTACAAGAGTATTTAAAGTTTAGACAAAAGACCCTGTCATTGCTGTAGCTGTCAAGGTGCCAACATCTTCAAGATAAAAGCATTCTTTTTCTTTTTTTTTTTTTTTTTTTTTTTTTTTTCCTACTTTTTTTTTTTTTTTCACTGCTTAATAAGCAGGAGGTCTGGATCCAATGTACGCTGCCCATTGTGTGTCACTGCTGCCTGCTAGATTTAAAATATGTTTAGTCATCATGGTATTCTGTAAGTATGAATGTCAGCGTGATCGAAGTGTACAAGGTTTGTCTGAACACTCTAGAAAACTAGGATTTGTAGGAAAAGGTAATGAAAAGTTCTACAGTGAAGATAATTTTCTTGATGTGTTTCTAACCTCTAACTTTCTAGCCTCCCAGTTTGTTAGGGTACTTGAATACTTGATTTTTTATCTGTATTTTTTTTTCTAGTAGGACACTGCATTATAAGTAGATTCTGCTTTTTTGAAGCAAAAACTAGGTTGTTGAATACTGTTATCATTGGCTATTATAATAAGTAAAGCTGATAAACTCTGAGGAAGGTTTTAAGATGCCAAGTAAGGAGTAGTACTCAAATGAGAAAGAGGCTTGAAACTTTTTCAATTTGTTGGTCTGATTTGGAAGCAGCCGTATGAGAATGTAGTACAGTCGTTTTCTAGTGTGTTCTGTTAATTAAAATTCAGGAGGCATTTTCCTGTTCCCTTGGCTTAACTGAAGTTTTTGCTGTGCTTTTGTTCCGTATCTGAATAGATGTTGTTGAAAGCCAAAGTGTAAGGGAGAACTTTTCAAAGACAGCATGACTCACTGAACGGTGAGAATATCACAAAGTGTACAGGCAGCTGTGTTCACAAGACTGTTTTAAACTGACAGTTAACTTTTCAGTTGAAGGTAAGCATGAAGGTTTTTAATTGTTGCAAAATCTGCAGTAACTTAATTCTAATATAAGATACTCCTCAAGGTATTTGAACAGATTGGCAAGCAGTAAGATGAACAAAAATAGGGCTAAGTGAACAAGAGAAATGATTGATACTGGGTAAATTAGAAACAGTTTGCTATGGCTGGAGTTATTGTGAGTTTATGAGTTCATTGCGCTCTTGTGAAGTCTGTCATTTTAGATACCTGATAAAAAGTGTTAAAATCAAGTGGAAGTTAATGTCTAAAAATGTTTAAATATGTTTTCTCTCTTGCACTTAAAATAAAAAGCAAAGCAGAAAAAAAACCAGAGCAGAGCTTTGATTATAACCTTACTGTCAAACTAAACAACTTCAAAACTATTCTTAGATCTTGAAATAAAAGACTGTTGAAGTATCATAGATGAGAACATTTCCATTTTGTTGATCTTTATCCTGTAGTATTATGAACTGTGTCTAAAGGATGTCATTTACTTATGGTATACCAGGAAGTTCTTAAAATGCTTGCACAGTTTGGAATGTATTTACAGTTCATAACTAAATGCTGCTTTTATTTATCTTACATAGACAAAATACTGCTCTAGTACTGATCTAAGCATACTAAAGAACTATGTTACATATTTGATCTTTCTTCATCATTTACAATTTCATTGTTATTATTTAATTGCCATTGCCAAGTGTTATGACCAGGGAAGACAGTTACAGAGAAGAATTCAGCTATGATAGGATGCCGACTTTGGAACGGGGAAAACAAGAGAATGGAAATTATATGCCAGATACCAAATCCAGTGACCTTCAGCTGTCAAAGAGGCTACATCCTTGCTTTAGTTACAGAACATGGATCTTTTCATTGCTGATGGGAGTAAGTACTTTTAAAGTAATTGATGAAGTAAATGGTACAAAATTAGAAAATGCAGATGAGGTCTTAGTGCCCAGTAATCTGTTCTGTTTCACATAATTTGAGGACTCAGAATTTCATCCTTGAAGTATTGAATATAAATAGTTGTACAGAAAGCATTATATTTAGAAAATGTAGAATTAATTAATTAACACTTAATATACTAATGCTGTTCTTTGGATAATTCTGTACTCAATAATCAAAGATGCTATGTGAAGGCTGATTTTTATCTTTAATATCAATCATGTAGCATAAACAGAGACTAAGAGGTAGAGGTAAATACCAACCCACATGTATGGATAAACAGTGCCTTTTGGTAAAGGATGTAAAGTATCCTGATCATACATGTTCTTTTAACATGCATTAGTACATGTATAGCATATATTTTATATTATGCATTACTTTAACATAGCTAACATGATACTTAACAGCCACATTTATCTTTCAGGGTTCAATAGTCATGTAGTTATTTGGTAGAATCTTTACATGATGAGGTATATACTTGTGTTTCTCACATGAATGCCCCAGTGATTTGACTTTTTGTGTCACTACTAGAATTACAAGACATCTTTTGCATGTACTTCATATGTTCTGAGCCAAACTGGTTAAAGTTTATTCAAGCAATTAGAATCTGATCTTCTTCTGTCGGCTTGTGTATTTTTAGGACTAATTTTTATTAAGAACTAAAAATACTTCACTGTTAAAATGGTCTTGGTTTTGCACAGTGAATAGAAGTATTGCCTTATTTTCATGGAAACAGCTGAACATATTTTTTCATTTCTGGCTGTATGCAGAACCTGGATTTCTTTTTAAGTGTACTATAATATAAAAAGAGAGCACAAGAAGAGCTGTCTCTCTTTGCATTAAAGTTTCTCAAACTTGATTGTCAAAAGGGCAATTGTCTTTAATTAGATCTTTCCTTTAGCTGAGTTGTTGTGAATGATTTGAACTACTAAAGTTTGAGGATCATTTGCTGAAGCCATATCAAGAAGCACAAATTTTCTTGATAAATGAAAACGCAATTTTATTACTTAGCTAATCCGAGGCATTCCATTCAGATTTTCCTCCCAAGTATTAAGTGGTTAAGCTCTCTCAGCTGTTCTGAAAGACAACCTCTGTATGCTGAGCAATCGAAGTTACAGTGAAGAGAACCATCTGCTTCAGGGAGCAGTTGCAAACCGTGACAGAGTGACATCAAAGCAGCAGCTAGTATGAGCTGTTCTTTTGGGGGAACAATTCAGTGTGCTTCAAGCACACTTTCAAGTTGTGTTCTATAAATACTGTTTTACAAGTTTGCCAGAATTTGCTGTATCTGTGCTTACAAACATATGTATGCTATCCTTATTTTCTGTTATTTTTTGACAAGGACTTTTTAAAGGCCCCCATAATTTTGCAACATGAAAAAAAACAGCCAAATAAAACAAGAGTCATTCTGTCTCTGATTCTTCCCAGCTGCTTCCAAGAAATGCCTACTAAGAGAGATGACAAGCAAAAAGAAAACATTTTAGTAGATATGCTAATAGTTTATTGCAGAGAGTGTGATTCAGGTAATTATGAAGAAACCAAATAGTTAGCAAAGGAGTAGGAGGAGCTGAACATTCACATATGTGCCACTGGACCAAAGCAGGAAGAGGGTTTGAAGGGAGGCAGGAATCTAGGTGGAAGAATCTTCATCAGTTTATCTTAATACTACTTTTACTGTGTTCTACTTGGTGACTGCCCTTCTTTCCATATGCATAATGAATGTTAGTGGAGCCAAGCAGAGACTACAAAGTAGAAGCTTAGTTGAGGTTTCTGAAACATTTTTGTCATGGAACACTAATTACCTTTAGAGCATTTTATTAAATATTTGTCGAGTCAAAGCACAATGCTTGATTCAGATATAAATATATTTTTCAATATTAGGCTTGAAAATGAGCAAAACAACTTTAGAGCTCAGAATGTTTATACATTTTTCTTCAAAATTATTAACACAAAAACCACATTTTGGAATGTTCATCAGTAGTTTAATTTGCAAGGAATTACTGGTTTCATTCTGATTAGTAGTTGCTTTTAAAATAGTTTTATTCATACAAATTTATCTTGTTGCTTTGCAGACTTGCCTCCTTATTACTTCTGGATTTTCACTATATCTGGGAAATATTTTTCCATCTGAAATGGATTATTTACGTTGCGCAGCAGGTTCAGTAAGCATTCTTAATTATTTGATGTAGAAGTTTGACAGCAAAGTCAATAGTAAATGTTTGTGGGTTTATTCTGTCTCTCATGCAAAAATTAATTCTGTTTAACAGTTCATTAAGTGGGTTTTCATCCCATGTTCATTCATGTTAAGGGAATAACAGTTGTCATAAAGACAAGTGGTTTGTGCTGCCATTTTTATTCACTGCTTGCATGCAGTAGTTATCTGCTTGAACAGGTTTTTTTTGCTTGATTTCATGAAAATGTGCATTGTTATGTATTTGGAGAATTTGCTGACTAAATGCTATTAAAATATATTTCAGGTTGTACTTTACAGTATTACTTTCTCTGGAATATGATTATTTTTTAGTAAAACATACATTAAAGATGTCTGACTTTTCTAGAGTCCAATATTTTTACTATATTTTCAGGATCTTTATTTTTTTTCCTACTATGGTGTATATTGTTAACCTACGCTTTAAATATATGTGTGTAAAAAGAGTCTGATGTTCTTGCTTTGTTCATACCAGGATTCTGTTCTGTCACTGTTATTTTCACAACTTGCAGATTTAACTTAGGTGCAAGACTAATGCTTTACTTTAACCAAACAAGTCCCAGGAGTTGCTCTGTGAATGAGTCACCACCTTGGTTTCTGCTAGAGGGGTTAGAATAATGTTGAAGCAGCTTTTGAAGTTAATATCTTCACTGATATGTTATTCTCTGCAACAGTAGCATGAGTTACTGAGATGTTTCTTTTTGTGTCCCCATTCTTGCCTCCTTCAACTTTGTATTTGTTGAGAATTTTGAAAGATCAGGTAGATGGAAAACACTATCATATTGGATTTGAATGGCTTGCTGGAATTGAAGATGTGCCCATTTGGCTGTCTGTATTTGCAGCTCCTACTACAGATAAGTCAGTATAGTTGGAAAAGCCTAGAGAGTTATAAAGCCAACTGACCACCAGGTGTCTAGTTTAGCATGAGCTGAATAGCTCTAGGCCTTTTTAACCATCTTGTGTAGTAGTAGGATTCAGTGGCCTAAACATTCTTCTAGGGTATAAGGACATAAAAGGATACTTTAATTATGTTAAATACAGGTCATTTAGATGTTAAGGAAATGCTGCCAAGAATTTTAAACATCCCTATTAAATTAGTTATAATGGCTCCATTGTTAAGCTATCAGTGCTCAGGTGTGTGAAAAGATAATTGGTAAAGAAATGCAGTGTTTGTTATGTGACTCATTAATAACACATAAACATTTTTACTAATTTTAGTTGAGTGTGTTTTTTAGTTATTTATTAGTATGTTCTAACATTAGGCATTTGTGTTAGAGTTGAATCTGTAGTGGTACATTATCCATCGTGTTGGGGAGCAGCTAAGGGATAGAGAAGTTACTTTGTGAGGCTTTTCACGTATGCATATTTTTTCCATTTACACCTGCCCTGAAGTATAGAAAAACAGTTCCTGATGAACATAGTGGAGATCCCTGGCACAATTCTTCAAGTGTAATTTGACTCAACAGATCAATTTTTACATAGTTCTTCAGGACTATGTGGAGACTAGCCAAATTTTAGCTTACACAACCATGACTTTGTCCGTCTAAAGGAATGTGGAGGCCCAGTTTGGGAGTAGTGCTTTTTCTACTCAAAGATCTCAGGCCTTCTAATTCAACCTAACAAAGGCTTGAAATGCCTCATGAAAAGGCTTACTCTCTTTCCTTTACTCATCACATTGTGCTGAGTAGATACTCAAAACTATGGGACGTGGAAGGCGTATTTAAACCTCTTGTAATCCTCAGATACCAGTTGCAATTGATGAGCTCAGACAACAGTAACTTCCTCAGAGCTCCTGATCTTCTGCTTGTCTAAGTTAACTGAAATGTGAATTCAGACCAAATAAAAGACATGTATAGAAATATATATAAAATTATTTGTGCAGAATATCCCACTAGTCTTCTCTTTTAATTTTCCCAGTGTATTCCTTCAGCAGTTGTGAGCTTTGCTATAGCCAGGAATAAAATTAATGTGGTAAGTATAACATTTTATTGGTAATTACTACTTTTTTTCCCCCATGTGATTGAAATGAGAAATAAACCCATTTCAAAACTGTTTTTCAGATACCAAATTTTCAGATTCTGTTTGTTTCTACATTTGCTGTTACAACAACATGTTTAGTTTGGTTTGGATGCAAACTTGTCCTCAATCCATCAGCTATAAATGTAAGTTCCTAAACCAGTTACTAACTAATGCTATACTTACCTTTGTTTAAAAAAAAAAAAAAGAGGGTGAGTTTGATGGAGATCATCTGTAATTACATTGTTGTCTATACCTCTGCATTACTACTTTGTGTGTGAGGGTCTTTGATGTGAGATCATCTATCGGTAACTTTTCTGAGTAAGACAAGACTGGAAGATTGACATAGGAGATGAAAACATATGGCTGAAAGATGTATGGTACTGCTAATTCAGAGGAGAAAATTGAACATGAATTAGCTAATTTGTAGATTAGACAGTTTGTAGGATCTTTTTTAATGTTGTTCAACTTTTGTTGAACATTTTTCTTGTATGTCATCAACAAAGAGAACACAGCAATTGCTCCCTGGATTTGATTCATAACCTTTTTTAACATCCACCTCTGATGGGCTGAGCCAAACAAAAATAGAAGGTAGTTTGGTTTTTTTCCATTTGTTGCAGGAGCAGGGAAGTCATTGTCCCCCTGTACTCAGCACTGGTTAGGCTACAACTTGAGTACTGTGTCCAGTTCTGGGCCCCTCAGTTTCAGAAAGATGTTGAGTTGCTGGAACGTGTCCAGAGAAGGGCACCAAGGCTGGTGAGAGGCCTTGAGCATAAGCCATATGAGGAGAGACTCAGGGAACTGGGATTGTTTAGCCTGGAGAAGAGGCATCTCAGGGGAGACCTAATTGCTGTCTACAACTACCTGAAGGAAGGTTGTAGCCAGGAGCGGGTTGGTCTCCCAGGCAACCAGCACCAGAACAAGAGGACACAGTCTCAAGCTGCGCCAGGGGGTTTAGGCTCGAGGTGAGGCAAAAGTGCTTCACAGAGAGAGTTGTTGGCCCCACCCCCAATCCCCTCCAGAAAGGTCTAAATTACATAGATAACTGGAATACAAGATACAAGCTATGTCCTAGACTGTGGTGGTGTGACTCCACTCCAGAAGGGGTAGTTCTGTAGTTTGTGTGCTATTGACATGAAGGATGCAATTGTGTAAAGGACGCAAGCTGCTGTTTCTGGCACCCTGTTTATTCCCAGCTCTCAGAGTAAGAAGGCTGATGAACAAAAATGAGTGGAACCCTGTGCCTGCTGACCACTGCAGTTCAGGCCTGAACTTAGACATCTCCTTTTTGAAAGTGCTGTGAGATATTCTGCCCTACTGCTGCTTTTACTCTGCATGGGTGAGAGTCCCACTCCCGTGTCATACATCCCATTCATGCGGGCATGTTCAGTATGCCTGAGTATTTCAAGTGACAGTAGTAGCCAGTGTGATTGAACCGCGCCTCTAAGTGATTGGTTGGCCTAGCTGGTTTTGGGGTTCCTTCTCTTGTCTTTATAGAGTAGGTCTCCGCTAACATTCGTGAAAGCATAGGCAATATGGGCATGCACGCATACGGCAATGTAGTAGCTTGATTTGGTTGCCTAATCATAAGCACGTGTCTCCAGTATGCTGGCTTGCCCTGCCTTTGTCCAGCTGCTGGTCTAAGCCCTCCTGGACCTCATCAGTCATCTTTAGGTTCTCTGTCATTATTTGTTAGACCTGTGCAGGTGTCTTGAAACAACTGTAGAATATCTTAAACCATGTTAAAAATATGCATCTAAGCAACTTTATTGAACTTCATATTATTTAACTTTGAAATTAATTAAGCTCTTTCATAAAGCTTCAGTGAACTGCATTTTTAGTAGCTGGTGCAGGTTCAAGAGCAAATTGAGTTAAGGTTGTGCTAATCTTCTACTTTCTACCATTTGCACTTGTGTGTTCCTTAGTCACAGAAGAAGATTAGGGACACAGCTTACTTGGTTCTCTACATCTGGTGATAGATTTTATGTGCAGTAGTAGTTGTAGAGATAGTTTTCTTTAGTGCTTAGAAATCTAATACTGACTTTCCCACTGTTAGAGATGGTATTAGGAGGTACTTCTAGCTTTACCTGTGTTTCAATTTAAAAAGTAAAAACAGCAAAGCTACCTTAGCTCCCAAAACTGGAGATAAGATTTTTTTTTTTCCTTTGGTATAGAGTTGAACTAATTTTATGAGTGGAGCGCTCTATTAAATATTCTAGACATGTCATATTGGATAAAAATACTGAAAAATAAAAGGTTAAATTAAAAATCTAATTTATTTACTGTTACTGTTTGAATTTCTGTTATTTACTTCTTATACCTCACACAATGAGCTAGTCCATCAATGTAATTGCCATGCTTCTGATCTCAGACTTGTATATCCAGTCAGCACTGCACTGTATAGTGTGGCCTTGCCAGCCCATGTCAGTGCCAGCCCTGTGTCAAAACATGTCCAAATCATGGGAATTTACAGGCTGGATTAAATTGTTCTGTAGGCCATATGTTTGGCATCTCTTCTTTTGCCAATAATGTATTTATTCTTCCTGATATCACTTTCCCTAGAAGCTTACCACTATGACATTTATTGCTGTTTGTGGCTCTAGTATAACTGTACAGTCCATTTGGTACTGCAAGGCACAGAGTTCCAGTTAATTATTTTCTGAGAAGGATGAATTTCAGTGCTCAAAAAAGTCTCTCAAATCTGCTTCTTATCATCTTTTTCAAAATACATGTGCTGCAAGATATGTGCTAGAGAAAAACTGATATCTGATCATCTAGAAAACAGGTCTGAGGTGAAAGAACAAAGTAATTCTGTTATAAGTTATTGTATAGAGGTTTCCTATAATTGGTTATGTTCTGAATGGAGTCAGTTGTCCCTAAGCTTTTGATGCTTTGCCAATGGCCTAACCTAAGCACCAGATGTTTTCTAGGAATGCCAGTGATAAAGCATGGTGCTTTTGAAGACAAGTGAGTGAGATCCACTCTGCCCAATCGGTGTGCCCCTAGAAAATGATTCAGCCCATGCGTAGTAGATATCTACCTCTTTTTATGAGGTAATACATAACCAAAAAGAAATATTAAGTATTGCATTCACTTACCTGTCTCTTGAAGATGAACAGTGGCAGGAGGAACGGCAGCATCCATGTTTTTGCACAATAATTTAGTCTGTTAGACTCGAAAGAGTTATGAAACAACACAGGCTGTTCATCAGTGCTCTACTAGCACTGGGTAGAGCACAGAGCTAGGATTCTCAGCCCAATTCTTTGGAGTGTCTTTTCATTCAGCATTAGACATTGTATCACACCATTTGGATTGCAGCATAGGGGTTGGGAGCCTGGGACCCTCCTTCTCCCAACAGTGACTTCTTTTAGCTCTTGGAGTAGTCAGGCTTGCTTTTGTTTGTCCTCCTTCTATTCCTGTGAATATTCCATGATTTGCTGCATCATTGTTTCACATGGGAGGTTCTGCAAAATGCAAACATACCCACTAATTATCCCTTTGTCATTTACTGTTTCTCTGGAAGACAGTGATAAAAATCTTCAGGCAGATGATTCCCATAAGTGAAATAAATGTTTCTTTCTTAGGTTAGGAATTCTCAGCCTACTATGTAGACAGGTAAGCATTATCTTAGAACTCCATAGAGAACCAAAGCAGTTAACAAGGTGTGTTATTAATAGATATGCCTTAAGTTTCACAAAAATTAGCCTTTTTAGATCCTGCCCCATCCTTTATTTTCATTATGGAAGATCTAACTAATTTATGTCTGGGATTTTACTGGCAGATAAATTTCAACTTGATTCTACTTATTTTGCTGGAAATCTTCATGGCAACTACTGTGATCATTTCAGCTAGATCTACTGAAGACTGCTGTACGAGAAAGAAAGTAGGTACCCTTAAGGATTGAAACTGCCATTTTTGTGTGAAATGTTCATTTTTATCTGGATTATATATATTAAGAAGTTACTGGCAACGCCAAGATGTAGCTTCATACTACAAGGTAAACCATATTTGAATAATAAATACAAATACTGTAATAAACAGTAATAGCCTCTTTTAAGAATGCAGTGAGCCCTCTGTAAAATGATCTGTTGCAATTATACAGCATAAGGTTGTTTGAATATCTTATGAACAGGCAAATGTTCTACCTCTGTTTTGTAGGACAAAACTAAATGACGTGTGAAACATTACAATACTGTGACCTGCATGTATGTTAGCAATGTGTGTTGAGCCTGTGTGGAGAAAGTATTTGTCATTTTGATGATATCTGGACTCTTGATTTCAGGCTTTGCCACTATAGATAAAATTTTCTTTAGTCACAAGTACTCTCCCAAATCCTACCCTCATTTTTTCACAAGAGTATTTCTTTTAGGTAGCAGTGAAGTAAATGTGCTGTGCCATTTTGTGTTACAGAGGAAGTGCTGCTTGCTAGATAAAGTATAGTGTACTGTCCTCAGGTACTGCTTACCCACATAAATAAAATCTGAAAGCTCAGGAAGAATGTATGTGGAAAAGGGAAACGAGATGACCACATGTTAAATGGTGATTGTGTAACAGCTAATCTGAGACTACCTCACTGGTTTTTAGTGTGATTGATACGGTCTGACTCTGGTGAAAGCTGTAATGTGTCACTGTGAGCTCTGACAGCCCAACCAAACACTGTGTGCCACTATTAGAATCTGTAACAGGTTGTGTATTGCTTTGTGTTATTTTTTTGATCATGATTTTTTATTCTTTAGAATGCTGCATATGACAGTAGTGTCATTTTGAGCAATATCAGCTTTCCTACTCGAATTCTAAAGTCATATTCGGTAAGAAAAGTGCTGTTTCCTTTCATTACATCAATTTGTTAAAGCCGGGGAGAGATCAGTGTAGGTAAGAGCTGGAAGAATAAAGACAGACATAAAGGATGTATCTTAAAATGTTTCCTTTTAGAATATTGCAGGATGAATGATAACTGCCATATAGAATACGAAAGAGACTACTTAATGATAAATGGTGTAAACTGAACTGTTGTTCAGTGGAGCTAATAAAGGAGAGCATAAATCTGTATAGTGAAGCTGATCTTGTTTTCACTTAAGCCAGCTGGAGTTTTGCTAAATTTTAGATCTGAAAAATAATGATTTCATGCATAGCTAATAACATAAACATGTTTTTTTCCTTCCAGTGAGTTCCTGTCTCTATACAGATAGGAAGTTTGGTGTTTAGCTGCACTATGAATAACTTGATTGCTCTTTGTTTTAGGTAATTGAGGTGATTATTGGAATTTCATCAGTATTTGGTGGAATAATTGCTTTGAATATGGATGTTCTAGTCTCAGGTCCATATCTTTCAGTAACATTCTTTTGGATCTTAGTTGCTGTAAGTAGTGCAAAATGAAGGTACTCTTTGAAAACAATGTATTTGATTTATACCTATATAATAATAATAAATTATTTTAAAAAAATTTCCATCCCTACTGGAATACTTATTTGGCACTAATACTAATGACAGTTCTGGCTTGGCAAATGAATTAGGGCTTCAACATACTTAATATATTTATGCAATATGTTGTTCTAATTTGAATTACAATACTTTGGTTCTTATGAAATGTTCTGATACATTTCAGGCCTCAGTTCCATAAAATGGAAATGAGTAATAAAGGTATTAGAAGTGAATTGCTTTGTAAAATAAGTCCTAGGTTTTAGAGTGTTTTGGACTGCAAAACAAAATGTTGAGTTTAGCAACAGCATGGTAGAATCCTTAGAATATCATCTTTAGTCTGTTAGCCTCAACTGTCTTGAGAGAGCCTGAAACAGTAACTGGTAACTCCTGTGTCTGGTAACACTGTACCTAGGAGCAGTGGATTCATAGAGGGTTTTCTGTGCTACCCTTGCTTACCACAAATGGAACCAGCTGAGAGAGAAGACAATGAGCATTATATTTATGTATGGCTCCTATGTCTGAAAAATCTGTCACCATGAAGTGGAAAAAGATCGTGAACAACTTTTTCAGCATTTGGAATTACCAAAGATCAGTAGGGTCCATTAGGTTTTTATGTAGAAGTGTCAAATTTTGATGATAATCATATTGCAGTGTGTGTAAGTTTAATACACACTAATGATTAAATGCAAATCAAAAGATTAGTTTTATCTCCTTCTGACTAGTTGATTCCTAACACTGTCATAATAAGTCTCTACAGTTTTACCTTTTTAAAACAGTATGTGTTCTGTGACTAGTGGGAATCACTGTAACTCAGTTGTAATTTTTGTAATTTTGAAGTAGATCAATATTTGTTTTGTTGTGCTTTTTTGTTTAGTGCTTTCCAAGTGCTATTGCAAGTCATGTAGCTGCTGAATATCCAAGTAAATGTCTGGTAAGTGTGTAAAATTCTTGGATTTTGTCATTAGAGTAGAATAATGCTAGGAAAGTGTGCCTATGGTACTTGGTACTACTCATATTTACTTTTATTTAGTTAACTGCTGCAAAATGTGACAGAAATATGAAGCAAAATTTTAGGATGATATTCCTGAAAGGAAATCCAGTTTTAGAAAATAATTGAGGGTTGTTTGTTGGGTTTTTTGTTTTGGATCTTTGGGAATCGATATTCCTATAGGAAAATAACTTCTCTCATATGGTATGCCCAGAACTGCTTTCATGCTCCTGAGCTGAGGTCCTTTTCATTATATTCTCCTTTCATTATGAGGTGTGGCTTTTGAAAAAGGAAAATTAGATGTGTAGGCTGCACTGGACCTGGAGCCAATTTTAACCAAATTCCTGATTGCATGACTCGCAACAAGGACTAAGAATATTCAGTAGAGTGCATTTATTCCTTGACTGTCCCAGACGTGTAGTTAAGGCTCCTTAAAACATCTGTTCTGCGTTATGGTCATGCAACCATATTTAAGTCTGTAATGATGCATGACCACAACTGAAGTCAGAAGTTGATCCTGTAGGGATGATATTTGAATGAAAACTTGGCTGCTATTGTATGATTATAAATTCTCCTCAAAGCACTAATATTTATTTGCATAGTTATTTTAGGTTGTAAGCCTGCAGTATCTGCTGTTGGCTCTTGTTACTTCATACAAACTGAAGAATAAGTGATACTTCTGTAGTGACCCTCTAAATTGAGTATTGGTTCCTCTAACTGCATATGAAAAGCACTTTGAAAGTCAGATAAAATCCCCAGCATCCATATTAAATGGAAAATCGATATCAAGCCAGTATTTTGGACAGGAAACAACTTATTAAAGCTTTTGCAGTGTGGATGGCTCTCAATATTTTGTCTCGTGTATGTAATCTTAACCACTTTTACACACTTTTTATGCTTGCTTCAGGTGGGTAGAGCTCACAAACCAGTGTTGCATTTTTTTTTTCTTATTCAACTTTTTTTTTTAATATAGGTTGAGGTCCTGATTGCCATTAGCAGTGTTACCTCTCCATTGTTGTTCACTGCTTCTGCATACTTATCCTTCAGTATCATGCAAGTTGTTGACATCTTCAAAAATTACCCACCTGCTGTTAAAGTATGTATGTTCATGCAAATGAGAAGTTAAGATCTATCTGTTACACTAGCAAGAATGAGTAAGTGTAAGAAGACAAGGTGCTGCATTATTAAGCAATGTTAATAAAATGTGACAGAAATTATTTAAAAACTCTTATTTAACTTAAGATAGAATTTAAAATGTGTTAAATCTATTGCCACCTTGGAATTTTAGTTTTTAAAAAATCACAGAATGTTAGGGATTGGAAGTGATCTCAAAAGATCATCAAGTCCAACCTACTTGCCAGAGCAGGATCACCTAGAATAGGTCACACAGGAATGCATCCAGGCAGGTTTTGAATATGTCCATAGAAGATGACTGCACAACCTCTCTGGGCAGCCTATTCCAGTGTTCTGTCATCCTCACAGTGAAAAATTGGATGTTATTCCAAATAGTAAAAATAAGATGTAATATGCTGGACTTTTTTATGTTTTAATAAATCTGTAGTATATGAATTAAAGATCCTAGGTTTACTTGAAGAATGCTTTGCCTGTTTCTTAGGATTTCTACCAACAGTTGGGATTGTAAGGTTACACCTGGATTCATTCAAAGCCTGGATTCAGGCAGAGAAGAAAAGGGTTTACAGATCTTAGATCATTTCAGTATGAAGAGTTTATCAGTGCATTGCTGAAGAGCTTTCTAGGGCTTTACAGTCCCAAGTGTTCAGCAATCTGTGATGATGCTCAAATGACCATTTATGGTGATTAAAATCAAGCTTTTGGGTGTGAGTTCCTGTTCTGATCTGTTGTTGCACCTCTGGAAGTGGTCACAGCTTACATGTACTTTTTACATAGCATCTCCTGTCACACAGATGGGAGACTGGACTGTATATAGACAGTTGGTGTGACCCTGCAGAGTGTTTCTTACGTTCTTATGCTCCTGTGTGTCTGCACACAGCAAGAGTGGGTTGCTCTGCAGAGGAGGGTGAACAGTGGAGTAGAAGGTGGCAGCAAGGCAGACAGTGTCCTCATTGGCAAGGAGAGCAGTACTACAGTAGCAAAAAAAAAAAGGCAGGTCTGGCCATGGTAACCAGGTTCAGCCAATAGTTCAGTGGCTGCCAGACAAGTCCATAATAGTGAGGCAGATTCAAGGTCAGCCAGGAATTCAGGTCAGCAGGGCAAGGTCAGAGCCAGCAAGGCAGAGGGCCAGATGGAGGCATAGCTATGACATTGCTCAGGTCAGAACCAGCAGTGAGGATCTGTATTTTAAAGGATAGTGTCCTCAATTCTCTTCTATTTCTAGAGGAAAAGATCATTTGTGAAATGAGCATTTTGTTTAAAGTTACTGATTTGTTCTACATTGAGGAAACTCAAGCACTGAAATTTTAATTCAAATTTTAATTCAAGCTTCATGCTGATGTAAACTCTAAATTGTAATTTGAGTTAAAAAGAAATCTAGATACAAATCCCAAGATTATGGGGGCAGGAACTGCAGAAAATATTCAAGTAGTTAACAATGTATTAATGTCTGTATTTTCAGCAATCTTATGATGTACTCCTATTGCTTCTGATGTTGATGCTACTAATTCAGGCATGCCTTACTATTGGAACTGTAATACAGTGTGTAAATTACAAGACAAAAATGAAACTACATGACTCATCATGGGCAGCATCACAGGTTAAAAAGCAGGAATACAGAACAACAGAGGTATGTATTTATACCCAGTATAAAATTTTTAAATCTGTATTTTAAAAGATTTTTTTGGTTAATGTTTCATGTTACTTGATTTAGATTACAATTAAAAACTGCTCTGTATAACTGTGAAGAGGTTAAGGCACTGATGAATTTTGTAAGAGAGAATATTTTGCTGGTTAAATGGTAACTGGGGCATAACAAATACAGTATCTGTAAATCTGACATGACCTGGTAAGAGTTATGAGGTTGAAGTCGTCTCTGGTTCTATTGGTAGCATGGGCTCTCCATCACAGGCAAGGTTCAGCATTATGCTAAGATAAAATGGTACTCCACAGGATGCTAATCACTGTTTCTATGTTCGAAGTTATAGAAATGATAAATTAATTTACTAAGCTGAATTAATCCTCTGAAGTTCCCTAAACTTTGCAAGGGAAGAGTTAAGAACCTGAAGTGCAGGAACAGCACTGGGCAAGCTGAGTGGGTGCCTGTGCTGGACAGTGTGATGTAGTGTGAAGAGGAGGGTGCCTGGAATCCCAGGTCTCTCCACATCCTAACTACACTACCAAAGTTGCTGATAAAGATCAGAATTGGTATTTGTCTCCTACTCTTACACATTCAAGCGATCCTTTCAGATACAGATTTGGCATATATTTTTTTAGAGCATATTGATGCCATTATTACTAAGAGCACTTTTCATATAGTCATTCAGGGCTAGAGTGCTATTTCAGGGTCTGCATTGGTTAACTACATTCATCTGCTATCACAGCCCTGTAGTCCTTAGGCTTTCCTCACCTCTGCTGTATAGAGCAAAGTCCTGTATCCTTAAAGATAATGAGAGAGTAGTTTAGATTAGCTGGATTTAGGCCCTTCTCTAGAAAGAGCATCTGCATTGAAACAGCACTGGGAGCAGGGACTGAAATTTGGTCAAGTGATTATGTCCCCTGCTGAGGGTACTTGGCTTAGGTTGCTTATTTTCTGAATTTAGGTCTTTAGAGTTACATTCTATGAAAATAGTAAAGTACAGCAGCACTTCACTCTGGCAAGTCACATTTTGGAGCATAGGTCACAGCATGGCTGAACAGATCTGTTTTTTCTTTTTCTTCACATTAGTATTCCTAGTTTGTGTATCACTGAGAAACTGAGTGAGTTAAATGGTAAAAAGCAGCACTTTGTCCAGAAAAGCAACTCCTTTTGGCATACTTTATAGTATTTGAACACACAAATAATATTACAGGTGAAGTTGTAGGTCCCTTTGGATTCTTGGAAGTCTGTGTCCTTAGGAAAGACCTTAGTTTGCTTGAGTGTATGTGGACAAGTCTTGCTTCAGTTGCACTGTAGGGGCCTACTTCTGCCTTAGAGATTTAGGCGCTAGGGTTTTCCGTTGCATTTTAGCAAAAACCTTGAAAAAATATCCTAAGTAACATGTTTAAAATGGGAATTTGGCCAGGTTTCTTTGACTTGTATCTCAAGTGTTGCACAACTTAATTTTTTTTTCATATCATTAATATATACTATTCAATATACAAACCCATACAATTTACAGAATAGAATATTTTAATAGGTCTGACTGTAATTATTCATATTCATGTTCTCTTAGCTTTTCTCAGATATGTATTTGCTTGAACATAATTTTTTAACCAAAACATTGTTTCACGTTTCCATTGTCTGAAATTTGTTTACTTTCAGGTTTCCAATAACACCTTAAAGGATTTTGACAAAGACAAGGCCTGGAAAGCAGTTGTGGTACAGATGGCTCAGTAGTTTGGATTATACAAACACAGCCAATACAGTAAATCAACTGTTTGAACTAAGGCATAAAAACTGTTCAGTATATAAACAGCAATATAGAAGGAGCTGAGGAGTAACACAGTAAATAATGTGTCTTTCTAACACTTTTGAAGTATACTGATAATATTTTAACATGTCTGTCTTTTCTTTTGGTGTCTCTATTCTGGTGTTGCTACTAGAAGAAACCTTCAGAAAAAAGTTAATGAGTCACATGGATTTATGCTGATAGCAAAGTAAAACATGACAATATGTAGTAGGCTTCATGTGTTTGCAGGAGATTGTTGTAACTGCAGTTATGCAGTCAGTGTAACTGATAAATGCTTTTGTAAAGTTATGAGTACAAGTCATAATTGATATTTTTGCTTATACTTCACTTTTGTAGGAGTTGTAAAGTTGGTTTGTGTCTTATTGCTTTTATATAAATAAAAGTCTTTATTATGTGGAAACTCAAGAATATGGATTAATATCCTAATTGGAGAGGTGAAACTAGAATATTCTTTCCCATTAAGCTTCCATTTCTGGGCTGTTAAAGGGGAAAGGGGCTTTTTTTTTTGAGTGTGCAGGTCATTCTGCCCCTTTACTCTGCTCAGCTAAGACTTGGAGCAATACATCCAGCTCTGTTGCCCTCAACACATGAAGAACATGGACCTTGGTGAAGCCATGTTGGCTGTCTTGAATCACCTCCCTGTCTTCCATGTGTTCCAGTGTAGCTTCCTGGAGGATCTGTTCCATGATCTTCCCAGGGATGGAGGTGAGGCTGACAGGATGGTAGTTTCCAGGGTCCTCCTTTTCACCCTTTTAAAAACTGGCTGTAATGTTTCCTACCATGTATCCAGCAGCTGCAAAGGAAGATTTTTACAAGGTGAATGAGCTGATTTAACTCAATTGTGAAAGGGATTGTCTCCTCCAGCCTGTATCCTTGTGCTACCTGTGAGTGGTATCTGATTAAACTGGCAGAAAATGTTATCTGTTACAAAAATTGAATAGTTTCATGCTGATTAACTAGATTAACACACTGCAAACTTATAGTGGTCCTCTCAAATAATTTCATACCAACTGGAGGTAGAATTGGATTTCTGCCAGACTGGGCATAGATCAACAGAAGACAGTACTTGTCTTTCATTAGTACTTCCTTTGTCCTTTACCATCAATTTCCCTGCCTATATTTTGGGTGTTATTCCCTTTCTCATCTTCATTCCTTGTTTGAAAAAGTGCACTTCTACATGGTCTGTGCCGGGATTTACAACTTCAGACTGACCACGTTATCAGTTGGTTTGTGTGTAGATCACTGTCAATTATAGTTGGAGTTAAATGAGTTTCTCAAATAAAAAACTGAGTGTTTTGTGATCTGAGTCTTGTGTTTCTGAAGAGAGACCATGAGATCAAAATAATAAAATCTAAATTAGTTTCAGAAACTGGAGTAGTCAGTCTTCCCTGGCAACTGATTTGGTTTTATAATGATTTCCTGTTTTTTTTTTTCAAGTGATAGAAGTACTTTTGTTTGTTTCTGAGTGGGAAGTCCCTCAGGGAGAAACTGACAGAAGAAGATGTTTGTGCCATTCATTTTAGGTAGAGTATCTTCAGAAATTGAGATTTGGATTATTTTTCTCTTCCTTTATCTTGTGTTATCTGTCTAATTCTAATATGAGTTATTCCACAGTAAACTGTTTTTCTGCCCCTGTATTTGTAGGAAAAATAGCCAAGGAGTGAAGTAACAATAATACAACTGAGTGTGTTATGATGAATCAGATTCATGTGAGGGGAAACCATGTCTGCTAGCTTTAAGCAGTGTAGAAAGGAATGTCCATGAAAACAGGTTCTGTTGGCCAGTTAGTTTTAATCCGTGTTTTGGCAATATCAAGTTATGACCATCAAATATAAGCAGAGATTGCTTTTCATACTTTTTCAAGAAAAGAAAGGTCTACAGGTATAAAATACCCTCACATGATACTTATGGGAGTTATTCTTGTACTCTTTTTTTTTTTGTTTTGACATTTATTTTCTACATAACATTTCTGTTTCATTAAAAAAAAAAAAAAATCCCTTTAGTGAGCCAGTTATGATTATTCTTTTTTGTCCAGTAAACATAAACTGTTTCTGGAGAAAAAATGTAAAACAGATAACAATTTAATTTTTTAGAAACTATTTTCCCCCTAACTTACTCAGTTTTTAAAATCTGATGTATCTCCCAATCCAAGCTACATTTCTGTATAGATTCTTGGTAGTAGCTGTTTCTTTGAAGGGCAAAGTGTTTAGGTTTAAAGAAGCCTTATTCTTTTCTGCTCTGCTGCTTGTGAACCATGGAGGGTGAGATCCAGATGTGCAAAGTTTGTTAGGGTTCTAACCACCTCTATGTTCTTGAAAGGAAAAATAAGAATATTAAAACACTGTATGCGTTGGATGATTTTCTTTTATATTGCATATTGCATAGTCTTGTGATTTATGCCATCAGACTTAAAGCATCGAGAAGGAACTTGGAAATGTGTTCTGTATTACCAGCTCTGCTTTCCAGCAACTACAAGATGCCAAGTGCTTCTGCGAGGGCCGAGTTGCTAGAGGGTGCGCCGACATGGCTTGTTTTCAGAAGTTCCACTAGAAGGGAGATACCTATGGAGTGTCTCCTACCTCTGTACCTCTATGCTATGTGTATAGGGTGTAGTTTCTCTTTCCTAGTGGCCTCTATTGACAGTGCAAGGATCCTGACTGCTTCTTGGTTGGTCCCAGGCTTGTCGTTTAACAAATAACCAGGAATAATAACAACTACTCCACTCTTATTTTTCTAGGCAGAGGCCTTGACTCACTCAGGCTGAGTTCTGAGGATATGTTCTCTTTGCCAACAGTCGTGGTTTAAATTATGCATCATGTTCTGCTGCTCGTTAACCCATTTCCATTGAAGTCTGTAGAGTCTCACTTGTTTCAATATGGTTAATCTTAGATTTGCTTCTTTTGTATTTATGGTCTTTCCAATGTCTGATTTATATAAAAAGTTATATAACATCAGAGTGATTTTATCTGCTCTATATAAACACTGAAGTTCAATGCTGTAAAGAGAAGTTAAAAAAAGATCATTAAAACTGCAGCCTACTCCATACTGTCTGCTACTGCACTGATTTCCATTAGGACACCTGTGATACTTCAGAATGATCTGCCTAAAAAACTCCAAGTCACACAAAATTGCTCTTTGCATTACTTTTTAAAATTCAGTTTAAAATGTGGGTACACATGTTCAGCTGAAGGATTGAGATGGTACAGCACAGGACAGCAGATATGTTGTTATCTTAACAGTGCTGGTGTTACTGCCACTTAGAACATTTTCAAAACGATTTTATGAGGGCTACATAGCATCACTTTATTCATTGTAAAGACTGGCACAGTGTCAACTAACTTCCCACTTCACTGTCATTTGCTGGTTCATGCTTTTTAAGGAAATGGTTTTCCTAGACATGGTCTCACCAGAGTGGAGTAGAGGGGGAGAATCACCTCCCTCAGCCTGCTGGCTATACTTCTCTTGATGCAGCCCAGTATATGATTTGCTTTCTGGGCTGCAAGTGCACACTGGTGGCTCATGTTGAGCTTCTCATACACCAGCACCCCCAAGTCCTTTTCTTCAGGGCTGCTCTCAAGCCAGTCACTGCCCAACCTATATCAGTGCTTGGGATTGCCCTGACCCAGATTCAGGACCTTTCATTTGGTCTTGTTGAACCTCATGAGGTTGTCATGGGCCCACCTCTCCATCCTGTCAGGGTCCCTCCAGTGGGAATTTGCTGAGGATGCACTCAATGCCACTGTTCACGTCGCCAACAGAGATGTTGAACAAAACTGGTCACAGTACTGATCCCTGAGGGGCTCCACTTGTCAATGGCCTCCACTAGGACTTGATACTTAGCTGTTTTTTCTTTTAAAGTATGAGAAATACCTTGCAGTAAGAAGCACCTTGTGTTACCAACTCATGTGGCATTCATGATTTAATGGTAAGGTCATATACCTGTCGGTTTTCTATTTTGAAGTATATGGTTTTTACTTCTAATATCTGTCATGACAACTCTCTTTAATTTTCTCCCTCTTGTAAAAGTTTTGGGGTTTTTTGCTATACAGTCACAATGGGCCAAATTTTCACAGAGTCATAGAATTGTTTCAGCTGGAAAAGACCTTTAAGATCCTTCAGTCCTACAGTCAACCCACCACCACCATGGACATTAAACCAGGTGCCTTTTTGGAATACTTCCAGGGATGGTGACTCCACCACCTCCCTGGGCAATCTATTCTAATGCCTGACCACTCTTCTAGTAAAGAAATGTTTTCTAATATCCAGTTTTGCTGAGATGAGGCTATCAGATTGGTGAATCCATATTTACCACTCCTGAAAACCTTCTTTTCCTCTGTGTGCTTAGAGGATATCATTTGTACATGGTTTGGTCTTAATTATTATTAATGACAAATGCCCTGCTTTGTTTTTGTTTTACTTCACAGTGCTCCTAAGGTGCTACTTACTGTTTAGATTTTGGCTGGTTTATATCATAGAATCATAGAATCAATAAGGTTGGAAAAGACCTCAAAGATCATCAAGTCCAACCTGTCACCCAAGACCTCATGACTACTAAACCATGTCACCAAGTGCCACATCCAGTCCCCTCTTGAACACCTCCAGGGATGGTGACTCCACCACCTCGCTGGGCAGCCCATTTCAACAGCTAATGGCTCTCTCTGTGAAGAAATTTCTCCTCACCTCAAGCCTAAACTTCCCCTGGTGCAGCTTGAGACTGTGTCCTCTTGTTCTGGTGCTGGTTGCTTGGGAGAAGAGACCAATCACCTCCTGGCTAGAATCACCTTTCAGATTGTTGTAGACAGCAATAAGGTCTCCCCTGAGCCTCTTCCAGGCTAAACAACCCCAGCTCCCTCAGCCTCTCCTCGTAGGGCTTGTGCTCGAGGCCTCTCACCAGCCTCATTGCCCTTCTCTGGACACGTTCAAGAGTCTCAATGTCCTTCTTAAATTGAGGAGCCCAGAACTGGACACAGTACTCAAGGTGTGGCCTAAGTCTAATGTCCTTATATCCTTGACTAGTGCGTTAATAAAGCTTTAAAGTGCAAAAGGTCTATATCACAAACGTGTAAAAGGAAGTACTTTGTCTTAAGGGTTTTTTTTAAAAGGTTTTTTTTTTTCCCCTTAAGATGGAGGGAACACTGGGAGAAGCAGGATAGTACATAATTTGTCATCATCTGTTCTTCAAGAATGAAGTAATAAAACCATCAAACACAAGCCAAATATTGCTTAAAACATAGGTAAGGTGTTGTGAGGAACAAGAAATAATAAAAATCTGTTATCAAGAAATTATTTCCAGTAATTATTATCAAGAGTTAGAGTCCTATTTGAGCAGGGAGCCTAAGAGCTACATTTCATATGCATAGATGATAGTTTTCAAAAAATATGGCATGGGATACTGCCCAGCTTTTAGTGGGAATATTAACCTGATGGGGGTTCTCTAAACTGATATAATAGAAGAAATTCCAGGATATAAATCATGTAGGAATGGAAAAGTAGGTTGTGCTTGTTTACACATGAGTTTTAAAAAAGCTTATTGTCAAATAAATAACAATAAAGTTGTTTAATTGTGTATCTCATTGCTGCAATAAGTTTTGAAAACCAAAAGATTAAATAGGTGCACAGAGTTGCACAAGTTCATGTAAGCAAGGTTCAGAAACAGATGTTCAAACCAGTGATGTGCACATGCTTTTTAATTCAGAAAATCCTTAAGATACGTGCTGTTAGAACTTGGCAGCATATAGGTTAAAAATAACTCACAGAAATAGCCTATTTAAATGATTTCATATTTTTCTTAAGCATATACTACTGATTCTATTAGGCACGGGAGAACGGACTGGGTAGACCTTTGATCTGGTGTACCTTTATTTATAGATAAAAAAATAGGTTAAAAATTAGCCATCAGCAAGTAGTTCAGTACCATGATTGATGCTATTCTATATGTTCTGACAATAAATTCTCATAACTGGACTCACAAGTAAGTATCTTAAAATACAGGTGTAGTAGATACAGTCGCAGAGCAGACATTGTCTATTTGGTAAAGCCACATCCTAGCAGGTGGTGTGAAAGGTTTTGTGAGGGCTTTGAGGACTTCAGTTCTGACACTGTCTTACTGAAAGATATCCCTGAATTGTGAGCAAGACCTCTCTATGAAGGACTAACCACAGATACTCTGTAGTTCATATGGAGGGTGTTTTTTGGAATACTTGCTCCTTGTGATGGATAGTGGGACGGTGCAAGGTAGCACCCAGGAAGGTGTTCCTGGGCATTTTGTTATGGTAACATGATGATTTGTTGTGACTCACTTGTACCCTGCTTTCAGATCAGATGATGTACAGCTTGTTTAGCAAAGTGTGAAGACTTCCCAAGTGTGTTTCAAATCCCCAAACTGGAGATAGTCTACAGAACCAGAGGCTTCCATTGATAGAAACAAATAAGTGAATTAAGTTCAAGGCACAGATTCCTGCTCATGATAAACAAGAAACCAGTCATCCAAGACACCCACCCCAGCAAAGCTGATTTTTATTCAATGCATTAGAAAACCAGGAAAATAAGTAGACATAAGAACGCATTTGGATTGCAGTGAACCTTCTTGCTGCATCATTGTAGAAACAGTTCCCATGTATACATAGAATTTAAAGACAAGAAATTTGCTAAAACTGATCTGAAACTGACATAAAATCCAGAAGAAAGAGGCTTTTGACTGTGTTTGTCAAAAATTCACATTTCTCATTTTTCACTGTGAAACATAAGAAATGAGCTGAACATGCATTATGTTTCCCACAGCTAACAATTTCCAGTCCTTGGAAAGTTTTAGAGGGAGGAGCTCAGAGGTGCTGTGGGAGGGACTAAAATTCATATTAAAGTTTTGGCACGAGAGGGAGAATTGTCAGAGCAGAAGGTTTCTTCCGAGCTTTTGCCTTTTTTTTTTTTTTTTTATTAGGATGATAAGTATTCATGTTCAGATTCTGCTAATAATTCTTTTTTGGCATTCTGATTGTCACATTATTCCCAGGATTGAAGAATGTGGGCTTTCATGTTCTCAGGTAATCTTATACTTGTTCCTATTTGCTATCTATTAATACAGTAGTTGTATGCTGGCAAAGTAATTGCCAGAAGAGTAAGAAAGCTGTTCTAAACATTATATTCCTGTCATTCTGAATTAAGTATCCAAAGCAGCAAAGATTCCTGTTAGGAATGGAGTGAGAAAATGCATCTTCCATAATTTTCAGCTGCTGTTGTTAGTACCTTTTTAGATCAATCTTTTGCATTTGAAAGAAAAAAAAAACCCCACCACTTCAGTTAATATTCAGTACTTTAGAGAGTCAGTTTTCACAACAGCAGCAGTGTTTCACAACAGCAGAGGAGGGAGGAAGGGAGGTTTCAGAAATTGCAAATTGTGGTAGGAATATACAAAGTACTGACCTTCCCTGTTAATAAATGAATTAAGCTTGAGAAAGAGTAAAACCTGTCTCTCATTTTGTGGGATGAATGTAACTACAATAATACATTTAATGACTTAGGTATGTGCATAAAAGTGGAATGTGAACCATACCATCTCTTTAATAGCTCTGAATTTTGTATGTTTCCAAATATACCCACAAAGGGGCACTATGGAGATATGCTGCTTCTGTTGGCATTCAGAAACGGTAAGAATAAACTGAAAGATAAAGAAAAAAAGGTTAAAATAATAGGGAATCTGACTTGCAGTCTTAGTAGAGGGTAACTATGTGTTTGCTAGGGAGGAGTGGAATTGGTGGCATGAAAGTGTTTGACTGTCTGTACAGACTTCTGCTTGAAGATGTCAGTGTTGAGGACAGGCAATGAGACATACTAAAGATTGTCTAAATGTGGTGGTGCTACCCAGATACTAAGTTAATATCTAAGTTGCAGTAATTTATTCTATATTTTATATATGTAACCTAGAAAATATCAGGAATAAAGATATTTATAAAATACTAGATTGAAGGGCAAATACCTCCTCTATATTTAAAGTTGTTTAATATTCCCACATTAAATTCTGTAGTCTATCCACTTAGATAACCTTTTCAGAATAATAAAATAAATAGTCATAAAAGATTAACCTCTTGATGTACTTTCCTGAGAACTTTTCAAGAATTTTCACGTGCTCATGTTTATGAATGCCAGCACAGGTGTGTTTAAAAAAAGAAGATGCTCCTTGGTGTGCTGCAGTGAGAGTTTAAAATCTAAATTATTTACTGTTCTAATTTATCCCTCCAACGAGTCGATGACTGTCAGACTCAGCATGTAAAAAAAAACAATATCAAGTTGGGGTTTTTTCAGTGGGATTCAGTCTAGGGTAGAATTTACCTCTGGACAACTTAAAGGGCACTTTTCTCTGTCATATCTTAAGTATATTCTAAAGAAGAGTGATTCACAGGATGCCTAAAATATTGACAAACCCCTGAGGTTTGGTGGACTGGCTCCCATTCTTACAGTTTCTCCAAACCTTAAGGTTGGATAACTGAGAGTTCTTTCTTTCTTTATTGATTGATTTATTTTTAATTTACATGGGAAAGACATTGTTTCCAGTATAATGGAATCAATCAGTCAATCAATCATTTGTGATGGTAAAGATGGGATTCAGTCCATGTTTTCTATGTAATGCTGCTTCTAGTTGTATTCAGGGAAATCTTGAATGCATTAATGACTTTTTAGGACAAAAATGTTTTCTCACTGGGAACAATAATGATCTCAACAGGAAAAATTACTGCCAGCAGAGCATTTTCAGTTTAGTGCAAATCATTGTAGCTGCATGAACTTTTGAGTCTCATGACTAGCTTGTCAGAGAAAACTTCTTCCTTTTCCTTTGGAAGTACCTTCAGTTTCCCTACATAATTGACCAGAATTTGTGGCCTCAACCCCATTCCTCCATAAGCTATTTAAAAATTGTGATGTTTATCTTCTCCATTATTTATATCTCAGTGACCTTTATAGGGGCACTAAGCAGATGTTACAGTTTGTCTGTGTGCAGTACAGGTGTGCTGCCCTTGGCAATGGCACATCGGATCACGAAGTAAAGAATGAATATAGGAGTTTTCCCCTAGCAATTTTCTTAGTGTGATAATGAGATATTCTAATTTGTGAATTATAAGAAGTTTTCTGTAGCTCCTATTGATACATGTATTGCAGAGAATTGTTTCTTTGCTTATGAATTTCCCCTGTAAGTTTTTATAGCAGATTTCTCTTCTGCCAAGTGAGCCCTGAAATTATGTGGTTCTTTCTAAAGCAATATGGGAATAAAGCAATGAACTGGCCTTGTTTTCTTTTTTTCCTTCCGTGCCTCCCCTCCCCCCCCCCCCCCCCCCCCCCCAACTGTTGAGTTTGAGCAGCAAACTAGGTATTAAGGTGGCTATGTCCCCTGAATATTTTTAAGTAGTGTTGACCTCCTTTGGTACTCCTTATCAGAGCATTGGTTGTACTTAAGAGGGAAATAGTGAACTGAATGTTTTGAGATATGTAACTTAAAAGCTCTTCACACTGACCTGTTTAGCTTTTAGAACTTACTTCAGCTTTATGAATCATTCTTACTTTACTGGGAGTATTCAGCAAAACATCGCTGCATTCCTTTGTATAAGGCCATATCCAGGCTTTGTTATTGTACGCAAACTCTACTTTTGTTCAGTACAGGAAAGGAAAAAAGCCCAAACATTAGATGTTTATGAAAGTACTACACAAAAATTCAAACAGCATGAAAATATACTATTGCAGGTGGAGTGATGGTGAAGGGACAACCAAGCCTTTTAATGTAATATGATTTAGTTCTTGTTCCTTATTTTAATGACTTGCCTTTGCAGCTTGTGTGATATTGTGGTATTTCATGGTTGAATACAATGGGCTTGGTCTCCTTGCCTCACCCAATAGCAAATATGGTTATCAACCAAGTTTCCCTGCAAAAGCCTAGGGGAATCCCAGCCTGCAATTGAAATTGGGTTTGTGCCCTACTCATTTTACAATCCACATTGTTTGCAGACTGTACACAAAAGAACAAGCTTATGCTGAATTTGACTCAACAGCTGGTAAAGATCAAGAGCACTACATTAAAAAAAACCACCCCAAACAACAAACAACCCAGAAACTATTAAATTATATTTGTATTGTCTACCATTAAGCGTAGTAACATTTTCAAAGTCCATTGATAAAGAAGGAAACCCTAAACTGAATCTGGGGTTTCCCTGCAATTATGAGAGTTATTGGCAGCAAACTCTTGATATAGCTGCTGCCTGTTCATGCTATGTATAGTCCCAGTATGTGGTGTTTCTATACTGGATATTTATGCCATAGATCAGTCCATTGTTACAGAATACTACACCAGAGGTAGAATGCAGCCCTTAGGCTACTGACTCAGCTGACATGGATTGGCATTCTTTGTTCATTGTTAAGGTGATCAATTTGTATCATAAAAGTGATTTCCAGCCTCTAAAAAATGGTCATAGTAATCTAGGTGAAATTAATTTCTACTCTAAGATCTGTTTAAAAAACTAGTTTTAGACAGGGAAAATGTCATCAGATTGATCAGAGACCTGGATTTCTTGAGTGAGAGAGAGAAATAGTGTGAAGTCTTGACACAGAAAGATGATTCACCACAGACTTTCTTGTGTATACATTGATATACCCGGTGACTGGAAGAGATTAATAAAAATAGAAAACACACCCTTTGCTAATATTTGCTGAGATGCAATACAATCCATGAGAGCATGCCCTAGACTGAAGGCCTGGGGTTTGCATCCCTACATGTCATTGACTCGCTTGTGTGGCCCTATTCAAGTAATTTCCTTTCTTCCGTTTTCACAAGTACAAAATAGTGCTGACCTTTCTGTATTATGTCTTAATTATGTGTTTTAATTAAGTGCTTTGAATACTATAATTAAGTGTTAAGTATTCATTAGTCAAAGCAGTCATACTTAAAGTCAGGAGAGCTGCAGTTTAGCAAGTTTTGTTGTCTTACCTCTTGGACTGTGTTTTACTTTTGCTCTTATGGTCAAAACCAGCTCATGACAAGAGACACTTAGCTTCTGTTTTTCCTGCTGTGTCCTATGCCACTAGTTGGGTGCCATCCCATTTCCTCACCCCTGAGAAAAATGCAGCCAGTGACAGGTACAAACAGGAACTTAGAAAATTCTCTAGTGTTCTTCATTATAGAGCATCTACCACCACTTTTTTTAGAAGAGGTGGAGATGCAGAGAGCTCTGCAATTCAGAACTTGCAAAAATTCAGCAATAACTCTTAGGTTTTTTACTTTGTCACTTCTGCCTTCCTCAAAAGCTCTGTAGAAAGTTTACAAAGTCTGGGAAATAATAAGCCATTGGAGTAGCAAAAGCAGGGGCACTATAGACAATCATGAAAGCTGGTAGCACAAAATTAGAAGATGTTGGAATTGGCCCTGACAAAGCATCCCAAAACTGAAACACAACGCAAGTGCTAGAAGCTTCACCACCATGAGATTTCAAACTGTATGTGCAATCAGTACCCATAGCAGGGGGGAGACACAAAAAAAATGAAATGAAATAAAAAAAAGTCAGTGAATTTTACCTCATGATTCTCTCTGAGTGCTGATCTTGCTGAGGGAGGATGTCCTTCAACTGCATTTAGACCCAAAACTTGGTGGTGAATATTGTGTGGGAGTAGGTGCTTTTCACAGCTGCAGAATATTGCTGTGTGACTGACTGATTTTCAATTGGGAAGCTGCTCGTAAGTTATCTGGGAATTAATTAATCTAGAAAGTACAATTTTTTTAGGACTGTTAATAACCTTAACATATTAGCTTAATTTGTACATTTACTGAAGCTGGCAATGCTGTACCTATTACTTTCTCATGTTGATTTATATTGCCCCATTCTTCCTTTCTTGACAGAATGCCTATGCATGGGAGAGAACCAGGAATGATCAGAGATAAGCAGGACCAAAGAAGCGGTTTAAAAGACTTCTTTCTAAGGATAGCTTTGGATACTAACCTTTCTTTTTGGCTCAGCATTGAGATGCTAAGCCTCAATCCCAGATGTGTATGTAATATGGATCTAAGAAAGGGGTTTCTTCCTATCTCTGACTGTAATGAATTTGATTTCTGGGAGCCATGAATTCCCACATGGAATGCTGTGACTTCCAGGCTGTTCAAACCTGAAACCAAAATTTGAAGTTCTATGCATTGCATTGCCATCCTTCTCACAGGAGATCTCTAGATTTTATATATCAATTCTGGCAGATATCTTTGTAGTAGTTTTCATACTATTGGAAAAACAATTCTCCTTCTGATTTTTCTAACCTTTATTGGGTCTTTGTTTGAAAACCAGGAAATTGTTTGCCATCCTAAAAGACACAAAAGAGAAAATATGGCCCAAACAGCAATGTGTTGCATAGGAAGTTCCAGACTAGTTCTGAGCTACTTGGCTAGGAATGATTGTAGAAGCAGTACATTTGTATATATTCAGATGTGATATGGACACATCATAGCCCTGACCCTGCCTTTACAACTGCAGGAATTCACTGGGCCAGAATTTTCTGAGGTCATGAATAAGCTGGAAAGACACAGTAATTAATGATGCTGAGCACTGGAATAGATTGCTGTAGAGCTTACAGAGGTCTCTGCCTAAGAAATCTTTCGTATGTCTCAGATGAAGGTCATTCATTCTTCCTAAGACAGAAATGCAGAGTAAAGGGCATCTTGAGTTATTTTCTATCCATAATATCTCTGCTTTCATTAATAATGTTTTATTTTTGTGGGATCTAAAGGTGGACTGTCAAATCATATTTAACTTATTCCTTCTGAACAGTTAACAGATCTGCCTTGCTGTACTGCATATTTTGCCCTTTCAGCACGCACAATATGCACTGTCAAAACTTCATGGAACATACAGTCTCATTCAGTCTGTGCAAAAAGGGAGACAGTTTTAGTTGTACTTTGCAAATTCTCTGTGGCTCTTTCTCTTGCAAGAAGATGTTTCAAGTAATTGTTTTGAATGTGTGGTAAATTTCAATAATTTCTGGAAAACTGTTTGTCTTGGAGTTGCCTCTACTTGCCTGCATGTTTTCAGAAAGTATGAATCACATAAACAGCATTGTACAGTACCAGATGTACATTCATTGTCTTTTCGTGGAAAACTTTAAGGAAATAGAATTTATTGCAGTTAATACATTTCACTGTCTCCAGTTCTGTTTTTCCCTTTCATCCCTACATATGCAAACTTCCTTGATCTTTTTCCTACTTCCTCATCTCCTTGAGCTGCTGTTCTTTTTTCCATGACTACAATGGCAGTTTTCTCCATGAATTTTCAATTTTGATATTTTAGTATTGTAATTTTCCCCATCTATTAAATTTACATTTGCAAGTCTCATTAGATCATGCTTCATGCTTAGTTTTTGTCAGTGGTATGTGTTCTCTTAATTTTTTCACCATTATTTTAAATGTAAAACTTTTTGAGCATGGTCACATCTGTGTTACCATTCAGTCTGCCTTTTGTATCTCATTTTCTCTTCCACTTAGGGGCAAAAAACCCTTCTTAGGTGAATATGTGGCATAGGTGGTTTTCAGTGAGTAAGGGCTATCATTAAAAATGAGACATAGGGTGAAGCAACATATAATCAGCCTGTGAAGGTACTAACAATGATGGATTTAATAAGCTGAGGCCATGCCCAGGAATTATTGATGCCTCTAGGGACAACAGCATGATCAAGAGAGTCAGGTGAAACAATGCTGTTGTTTTAAAGTTAGTAGAATCCTGCCTTTTTGGAACACCTTCTTTTGGACATCTGCCTGCTTTAATTGGACTGTGCTAACTTTAGCAGCTGCAGTATGTAGAAGATACACAAGATAAAGCCAAATATATGATTATTCCATAATTTTTTTTTTAAGCTTCCCTCCCAAGCCCTGAAACATTAAAACCAGAAATAGACTTTTTTAGTAATTTGTTACATGTTTTGTTTTATATGAATTACTGTTCCTTAGCAGTTCCACATTTATTCAGAGAAGTGCAACAAAGCTTGTGAGGGGTTTGGAGCGCAAGCCCTATGAGGAGAGGCAGAGGGAGCTGGGGTTGCTTTGCCTGGAGAAGAAGAGGCTCGGGGGAGATCTTACTGCTCTCTACAACTACCTGAAGGGAAGCTGTAGCCAGGTCGGGGTTTGTCTCTTCTCCCGGGCGGCCAGCACCAGAACAAGAAGACACAGTCTCAAGCTGCACCAGGGGAGGTTTAGGCTGGATGTTAGGAAGAAGTTCTTCATAGAAAGAGTGATTTGCCATTAGAATGGGCTGTCCAGGGAGGTGGTGAAGTCACCATCACTGGAGGTGTTTAGGAAGAGACTGGATGAGGCGCTTGGTGCCATGGTCTAGTTGATTAGATAGTGTTGGATGATAGGTTGGACTTGATGATCTCAAAGGTCTTTTCCAACCTAGTTAATTCTAATTCTAATTCTAATTCTAATTCTAATTCTAATTCTAATTCTAATTCCAATTCTAATTCTAATTCCAATTCCAATTATAATTCTATTGTAACTAGCTTCTGTATCAGTTGTCTCAAACTGCAATTTTTTCAGCTGGAATGCACAGTGTAGAGATTTTCAATAGGGCTTTCCTGTATAGTAGGGAAGGCACTTATGTAGGGTCTGTTGTAAGATTTCTGATGTAGGATTAAATACTTTCAGATGTCATAATAATAGAAGTGTGAATAGTTAGAAAAGAATTCTTTCAACATTTTTCAAGCATACAGCCACAAACCCTGATATTTTTCATCTTCATGTACTAGGTTTTCCACATTTCACTGTGGCGAGATTGTTTCTGTAGCTCAAGCAAGCATGATCAGAGTGAGTTGGGCAACTTTATCATTATGTCTGTAATGGAAGCTGTTCTTTAACCAGTACTGTTGCACCAGGAATGAATAAGGCCTCTAAGGACATACCACTGCTTCTAGCCTGGCCCAAGGGATCATTTCTATAGCCTTGCATCCTTACACAGCAGCATAAAATAAGGACAGAATAAAGCCAGTCAACATTTAATAATATTTCTGAGCAGGAAGAACTATAACCAGGGTTAGTTCCAAGTTTACTTAGATTTGAAATTTGTTTACCAAGAAGGGGGAGAAACATGATTTTTTAATGGGATCTGCGAGAACCAGAAGCATGTGCTCCTGAATTTCTCTCCAGGGCTCTGAAGGGTATCCCGCCCCTGACACATGGCCTCCGATGTCTCAAAACTGTTACAACAAATTATTGCCAAGTTTGCTTTTCGGTTCTACATTTTATGTGATCCATTGTGGCAGGGTTAGGATTAGCAATTTCATTTTTCTTTTTAAACCCCTGTGCCCCTGACTTCTCAGCATAGCATCTGTGCAACATTCACCCATTCTATGAGCCTGTTCCTTTTGTGTGATTCTGGGCCATTAAATGGAGAAAATGAGAAAGCACCACCGATTTGTCATGGCAGTATGAGAAATCTGCATGCTCAGTGTGATGCTGCCTTAAGTTAAGCAATGGAAAAATTAAGTACTGGATTTGACAGGTGGTGTGGAAAACCCTCTCATTTACTAGGCAGCATGGCAAAAAGACAACTTATGGTTCAGACTGCTTGAGGTTAAGGAGACTGTTGCATCTGGCTGTCCCTTGAGGTAAGGACTTGAAAACTAGCGTGCAAAAGCTGGAACATGCCTGTATTCTGCTTTGCTACTATTGCCAGTTTGAAAGAAGCAAGGCTTGAGCTTTGTTAATTTAACCTCTGTTACTATTAAATCTTCTCCGACCACCTGCTATATAGGGGGATGTGTGAGTCTGACAAGCGAGTTTATACTATCCCAAAGAGCTCTGGCATGAGCTAGATGTCATTCCAACTTCATTCTGGTCAGGAACTGCAAGCATCCAGGGAGCTTTAAAATCAGAAAAGGAGGTGCCTAATAAGGTTAAATACCTCTGGTGTTAGGTGGCAATTAATAGTGTATTATGGATTAGCTGAGGGAAGTGGGGTTGTTTTTTCTGCAGAAAGGAAGACTATTGCTCTCTACCTGAAAAGGGGTTGTAGCAAGGTGGATGGTGGTCTCTTCTTCCAAGTGACAAGAAGAATGGCCTCAAGTTGCATCAGAGGAGGTTTTGATTTGGTAGTAGAAGAAACTTCTTCACTGAAAGGGTTATCACACACTGAAATAGGCCCCCCAGGGAAATGAATCCCCAGCTCTGGAGGTATTTAAAAGACACATAGATGTGGTGCTACATTGTAGTATAGTGTTGTTGTTTGTGTCAGCATTTGTTGTAATATAGGTGTTCAATCACCCTGAGCACAGCTTCCAGGATAAGCAAAAATACCAAGGCCAGTGAAGGAGCGGGAGGAGGTGCTGGAGCAGGCTGGTTGCCCTGCAGCCTGTGGTGAACACCATGGTAAGGATGGCTGTCCCTCCGCAGCCTATGGAGGACCATGTTGGAGCAGATATTCACCTGCAACCCATGGAGGACCCCATTCTGGAGCAGGTGGATGCCCAAACCAGGGTGTGACACCATGGGAATCCTACACTTTAGCAGGCTTCTGGCAGGACCTGTGGATCTGTGGAGAGAGGAGTCCATGCTGCAGCAGGTTTGGTGGCAGGACTTGTGAGCCTGTGGGGTACCCATATTGGATCAATCCATTCCTGAAGGACTGCACCCCATGGAAAGAGCCCATGCTGGAGCAGCTGATGAAGAACTGGTGACCATGGGAAGGACTCACATCGGAGATATTTGTGGACAACTCTCTCTTGTGGGAGTGACCACATGCTGGAGCAAGGGGAGAGTGGGAGGAGGAAGGAGCAGCAGAAACGACAAGGGATGAACTGAGTGCAACCCCCATTTGCCATGTGATTTGCCATCCCTCTGTGCCTCTAGGGGAGAAGAGGTAGAGAAATTGAGAGTGAAGCTGACCCCAGGAGGAAGGGAAGAGTGGGTGAAAGGTGTTTTAAGATTAGGTTTTATTTTCTCATTATTCTACTGTGATTTTGATTGGTAATAAATTTTATTAATTTTCCCCAAGTTGAGTCTGTTTTGCCTGTGATGGCAACTTGTGAGTGACCTCTTCCAGTCCTTAGCTCAACCCACAAGCCTTTTGTTGCATTTTCTCTCCCCTGTCCAACTGAGGAGGGGCATTGATAGAGTGGCATCCATCCAAGGTCAACCCACCACAACAGGTAAAAAGTTTTTCCCCACCTAATTCCAAGTTCATTTGAATCAGTGGAAAATTTAAATAATTTATTCATTTAAATCAGCTCACTCAGCTGTAGTCCTCCACAATTTGTGAATGTGAGCAGGGTTGCATTTGTCATTTATAAATGTCACAGTGTACAGTAGATCACTCTTCTGTTCCTGGGACTGGCTCCAACCATAAGTAAAATGAGTAGTTGCCTAGAGCAAAATGATGAGGGGTTTGCTGTGTATGCCAGAGCACTGGAAAACCAAGCCTGCAATATCCCCTCTCTTTTGCTGAGCAATAGTGCTAGTGTATGAGAGAACAGCAGCTGGAATAGAAAAAGATCTTCAGGAAAAAAAAAAAAAAAAGAAAATAAAGGAGATAATTCCAGTTGCCTCTAGCAGCAGCAGGAGGAACAACTCTTTTCCTAGAGGGTCTCTTCTCATAAATCTTCAGTTCTTGCTTTGCTCTTTTTCCTTTTCTGTAGCAATCTCACTGCCCACTGGTTCCAGTCACTTTTGAGGTGGCAAGTCTCAGTGCTGTTAATGTGGCTGAGGGATCATGACTAAGTTTTAATTGGAACCTCTTTTATGCGACAGAGATAATGCTACCATCCTAACCTCAAAGCATGGGATTATCTGTGATTGTCTAGAGAGCTTGTGGAACCTATGTTCTCCTATTTTTCAAGAAATGGTCAAAGAAGTGGCTGACCTCATCTGTTGGTGGTGACAGTGCAGCTTCTAGCTGGAGGTTTGACTTAGTGACCTCCAGAGACCCCTTTGACCCTAAATTTCTTTAATTCCATTTTGCCATCCTCTGTATGAGATCTCCAGTCATTCACTGAAATAACCTTTAATGGTGTGTTAGAATTGTTAGACTAGAAGTGCTGACTTGGTAGACTAGTTGTCCTTTCAAGTAGCTGAATGATCTGAAATTTTTGACACTCTGTGTATGGGATGACTGATTTGTACCAGCTGAGGGTATGGCATTCAAAGAACATTTTAATTATGCTTTGTGTATTGTATGCGATTCTGTTTTCTCAACAACCTCTGTTAACATTTTAGGAAACATGACATCAAAATAATTGATTTTTAAATTTTATTTTCTTCTTTTATTAAAAAAGAAAAAAAAAAAGAAACTAGAGCATATTGTTGCTTCCAGCAAATTCTGCATCTACTGCTGGAGTTGAGGCATACAATAGAAGAGGCAGCTTTTATTTCAGCCTGTCATAGCTCCCTTTGGTCCAATAAATTTAAAATCAAGTGTTTTTTCTGTAAGCCCTATTTGTGTGGCAGCATTATTTTTACATACAATTCACTGACAAAAAAATACTAAGGAAGAATATTCTTCCCAGTTGTGAGAACTCAAACAGTATTGTTTTGACTGGACATTTGCTTAAAGAGTAAATGCATGTCACTGCAAAGGGTTCCCAGAAATATAATTACTATGCTGCCAACTCTTTTACTTCTTCTGCTCCATAATTTGGATACTGGACAGTCCAGTTAAAATATGGGAACAGGATTCCTCTGTATTCATACAGTGCAGGAGGGAATACATACTGACTTAAAGTCAGAAATCTGTGTTATACCTGAATAGTATCAGGTAAATAGAAGGGAGAGAATTTAAAGGGCATGAGTGTCTTGTGCTCTGTGTTGCTGAAGTGCTGCTAAACTGTTGTGGAGGTATTGGCCTTGTGATAAACAGCAGGTTGTGAAGAACAATGTCCATACTTCAGCATGTGCATGTGCAATGGCAAATGGCACAGGAAACAAAAATTGGTGCAAGTCTGTGCATTAGCCCACTGTGAAGTCTTGCTGAAGATTGTCCAATAATTTTCAATAAACCAAATAATCTCTCCCCTGTTTGTTTATTGTCAGTTCACTATGTAGTTGAGAGCACATTGACATGGAATTAAGACAGGCAGATGTCATGTTACTCTGTGGGACACAAGCTAGCTCTCATCCAGAAAGTGTATGACCTTCTTAGCACTGTTGCTGAGCCTGAGTTTAATATCCCACTTCTCAGCTGCATTTATCCTCTCAGATTCAGCACTGCACTGATGTGACAAAATGGGTTTTGCTCAGCTTGGAACAAATGTGGAGAAACTCAGAGCTGGATAATGCACAGGCATGACTCAGATGTTTTGGTTTTAGCATTTTGTAAAAAACCCTAGCAATGCCCAGGCACTCTTGCACAAGTGGTAGGTCAAAGCAGTCCAAAATAATGCTTTGTCCTAAGTTCAGGTGCCTATTTCCTCTCTGCATGGATATCAGTCCAAATGTTTCCTTCTGTGATTTCTTAGTTGATCCTATTGCATACTGTTCGCGTTTCTAATCACTACATTGTCGGTAAAAGTTGAAGAATAAATTTTTTTGACTAAAATTAAAAAGGATCATCAATAAGATGATCAAAAAGGATCATCAATAATACCTCACCAATGGAAGTAAATATATATGACATCAGAGCTAATACAGATACTCCTTTTGAGAAAAGTTTATTTGGGACTCTGTTATCAGCAGTACTGACTATGAATTTTTAGCATTTCTAATTTTATATATTATGTGTATTAGTCATTATAATTCCTCTGAGTCTCAGTAAATATAACCACTTTATTATTTTTTTCTTTCAATTGCCAAGTGTCTTCTGTAGGGCTACTATTTTTCCTTTTGACTTGTTTCCAATAACATGGTTTTCTGCTATAAATGCCCAACCATGATGCAGTTTGGTAAGATACACTGGTGGCCTTTGTAAGAGTACATTGAGAAAAGTCCTGTGAGCTTCCAATACCCAACAGCACCAAGGACATATCCAACTCAAAGCCATTATCTCCTTTGCCTGTGAAAGTAGCTCTGGAAAAAGCTAAAGTATACTCAGCTGTTTCCATTTGTGAAGTTCTTCCTAGACAGTCTCTGAGGCTGAATATCTCTGTGAAAGAAATTACAGTCATTTGTTGATAGTTTGAGGGGCTTTGAATCCTCTCTGTTTCCATGAAAATTTAAGTTGCACGGACCCGTATCACTTTGACTGTAGCTGTCCATGGCTCAGAGAACTTCTGTCTTTATGGAGGTGATTGAGATCACATTAACATTGTCAGGTTTTTCACTAGAGGCCATAAGAAATAATTTAGGACTCTGCAGGCTCTGCCCTGCATGAACTGAAGGGAGTTAGCAGATGTAGAAAAGATGACTGCGGATGGACTACTTATACAGAAAGGAGTGAGTAGCGCTCTCTCTGATATGACATGCTTGTGGTGCTCCCACTTTATGAGGCACCAGATAAACCCTACTAGGAAACTGTCCTAAGAACTGTGTGTGGTTCTGGTCATTCCATTTGGACAGATGCATTAAAGTAGAAATACTTGCTGAGAAGGGCGGTGGTAAGGAAGGAAAGCCATTTTTATTGGAGAGGAATAAAAGTGAAGAGTTATATTACTGCTTGTAGATAAATGGAAACCAAATTCCAGGATGGAAACCATTTATTTAAATGAAAATATCACAATCAGAAGTCAATACAAGCTAACTCTTATTGTGTTTGTGTTAAAAATGAAAATATTTGTTGCTGGTGGAGACAAGGACTTCTGGAATAGCACACAAAAGCCTGGCTGATTTCAAAATGAAGCTTCCCTAGTTTTTGAAAGATGATGTGGTACCTGTAGTTTTTAGGTGACTAGGCCTGGTGATCTGGAGATCCTTTCTAACTGTGTGCAAAATAAGATGGATTTATGCAGAGCATCTCCTCTTGACTGGGAGTCAAAAAGAACATGAATGAAGTCATCTTCTTTATCAGCCTTTTGGTATAATTTGAGCATCGGTTACTGCAAGATTGCACTTTCCCTGTGTTGTAAGAATATGTACAGTCCCATGCTTACTTTTAATTGTGGTCAAAGAACAGAAATTGCTGAAATAGAGGGAAACATCAGAATATGGTTGTGTTCCTTTTTGTCTGCCCTGACAGTTGGACCTGAAGTAGGAATGTAAGTGTTAGCTTTGCCACTGAGAATCTCTAAAGGGGGAAAACTGTTCACTTTACATTCACTGACTTTAATGTCTCTAATTAAGTGTCAGTCTAATTCAGTGACTAATTCACTCACTTTATTTAATGAATGCTAAGTGTGTCCAAATTAATAAATATATTTTAAGGTTTTTCAGGCATATTACTCTTCCTTATTGAGTTGTGGAAGAGCTGCCACCAACTCCATTACCAGCAAGGTACAATAGGGCTAACATGTAGACTATGAAAACAAATTTGCCTCAGACTCTTTCCTGCATGACAGAATATTCAGGGGAAAATTTCCAGAATTCTGCACTTGATTCAGTGCCTGGGCATCCTAGAAGAAATAGAAAGCAGGTCAAATATTTATTTCTTTTCCCTGGCAATTTTAATTCATGAAAACACTTTCTATGCCCCCAAATCCAAGTCTTCCTCTACTGATCTCACTTTCTTCTCTGCAATCCTTAAACAAAGCAATATTATATTACAATTGACTTACATTGAGTAGAAGTTGCTGTGCTAGCTAAAAAGTTGGCACCACACCTTCTATTCAGAATGCTGCATGTTGGTGGTGTCTGTTCAGATAACCTCTAGCTACAGTTGAGCAATACCTCGAGTGGGGAAAACCCTAGAGAAATAGGAAAATCCCTAACTGTTTGTGCATTGTGTAAGGATATTTTGCTTAGGCACTTCGCCAAAGCAGATATGAGTCAAAGATGCTCTCTGCATAGGAGTAAAATGTGCTATCATGTTCAGAATCTTATTTTTGCATAAAAGACACCCACGGCATTTGTGAAAGAGGAAGAAAATTTCCATTCTGGTTTTAATCTGTTATGTTTTTCTATTGCACTCATCACTGAAAATTCCTGAAAACAAAAGATAAAGAAAGTGGGAGAGGAACTTGGTTAATTTATTTGACTTCTTCTTTGAGACAATTGGTCTCTGTCAACTATTCTGCAAAATTATTTTAAGAGAAAATACCACCCCATGCCTCCTTGGTAAAGAAAAGAGGGGGCGGGGAGGGGGAAGGGAATTTAGCTGCAACCAAATGGCTATTGTAACTGACAAGTGTTTGAGAAAATGTTTGATTATTTATGTAAACCTTCCCAAAAGCACCTCACCCACAGCAAAACCAAATGCCCTAGAATGAGAAAACATCTGCCTGCCAGAACAGAAATCACTGATACGTCTTTTATACCACCATGGATGAGAAGATAAATGCAATGTGGTACTGGAAGGTGGTCAGGTGGTAGGATCCATCTGAGCAACAGTGAAAAACAAAAATTAATTAGGATAGACTGGAACCTATAGGAGGATTTCTGCATCATCATACAGCAACACAGAAGTGAGTGGGTTCTTTCATGTTTGTAACTTAAGAGAATTTGTTCACATACAATTTGCATTTTCCAGGTGTCATAACAGGGGCTCCAAAGCACTGGCCTTCTGTAACTGAAATGCTGAATCCTCAGAGTTTTGTCAGATTTTTGTTGTCTAGTTGAATGGGATCCTGTGGTTGTAACCAGAAAGAAAGATTACAGAGGTTCAAGATGATGTTTTAAAAAGTGTTTACTGGCAATTGGGAACTCTCACAAGCTACCTTACCAATCTGGCTGCAAAATGGAAAGTTAAAATATGAAAGGATTCAGTAAATTATCAATCTTATGAGAGATTAATTTATTCCAGTAAGCAGTGGCTCAAAAACCAGTTGGTCCAACAGTTCGGTTTTCTAGAAAACCATCTCTCTAAGTCACTCACTTTTTGCAGTCATTTTGTGTATTTTCCTATTCCACTCTCTAAGACCATGGAGAACCTCGAATAAAGAGACTGATATCAAATTGTCCTTCTGCATAGTCTTGCAGAGTTTGATTAGAACTAATTATAAATTAGAGCTTTGAAACAGCAGTTAAAATTCTAGTAGTGTTATTTGAGCTGGCGTGTTCCACTTCTATTGATTTAGTGCTGCACTCAGTTATTTAAGAAAGCTGTAGTTTTCTTTCTATTGATGAGTGTGCATTGGGAGAATTGGCAAACCACCAACAAAGCCTTTTGGGGCTAGGCAGAAATGAAAAAAATGACATGTAATTCTATGAACATGTTATAGCAGAAATGAGGTCACATGAGTTACATTTTTCAGTCCTTCAGAGGGCTTTGAGGAATTTATGAAACTGTTGAAGTACCCCAGTTTTAGAACAGTTATGTAAAGAAGTTTGATTTCTCTTATGGGACTGTGGAATAATTTAGATTGGAAGGGACCTTTAACAGCCACCAAGTCCAACACTCCTGCAAAGAGCCAGGACATCTTCACCTAGATCAGGGTGTTCAGAGTTCCATCCAGCCTGACCTTGAATGTTTCCAGGGAGGCAGCATCTACCACCTCTCTGGGCAACCTGTTCCTCTATTTCATCACTCACATTATAAGATTTTTTCCCCCCTTATATCCAGTCTGAATCTACCCTCTTTAAGTTTAAAACCATTATCCTTTGTCCTGTTGCAATAGGCTCTACCCTGAGTATTATTGTGTAGAAGCAGCCAAAGCAATGCCTTCAACAACATCACAACTAATTTTTATGATCTTCAGTCTATGAAAGTGTGTGACCATCTCTGCCTTTTTATAAGTGGTTTAAAATTCCACCTTTTATGTATGTGCACTTCTATGAGTCACAGTGACAAACTGCCTGTTGTAGAGGATTGCAACTTAGCTCTGTAAGTGCTTGTTAAAAATGAAAGTCCCAAAAGGACAAAGCAATGGAAATGAATCCATGTTAGATACTTGTCACTGTCTTTTTAAATGTCTTTAAACCCAAGCATATCTAGCTGAAGATGAAGAGCAGCAATGAAGGAAAGAAAACAAACTTCTAAGCCTAAGGTGGAAGCTGCCACAGGGTAGTGACCATGCTGTCATTTCTGACCTGTGGCAACATGATTTTGCTCTACAGCCGTGTTTATGAGGACAGCCGTGTTTATGTGGATAAAAGCGTCATGGAAGACCAAGCAAAAGCTATTTTATGATATATTGTTTACCTAGGCTTCAGTCCCTGTGCTTGTCTACAATTTGAGAACTTCCAAAGGTGCACTGAGAGAATTTTACTGGCTCTAAGACTCACAGTGTGTTGGCTTATTGACAAGACCCTAAATGACTTAAAAAGTCTAATAACTGGCAGTCAGTTTGAGAGCAGAGGAGATAAGGTGGTGCCTGCTCCTTCTGCGGGTGAGATCAAAGTGTCTCTGTGAATGACATACTGATTTTGAAGAAAAGCAGTGGGAAACATGTATGGCATGTACAAAGGAATACTGGTCTAAGTGCTGTGTCAGAAACTTGAATGCTGGAACTGCAGAAAAAAGTATTTGCTGGATATGTAATGGCCTTTATTTAGAATGTCATGGATAGCAGTAAAAATATGATTTGCTATTTTCATACCCTGCAGAATTTTAGTGTGTGGTTAAGTATTTATTTTACTGTGAAAATAGGTGTAGGCTGTCTGAAAGATAGCTGGAAACTTGTTACAATCTCAGTATCAGGTTCTCTTTGACTCTGACAAAAACAATTCCCACTTGAACATGGTCAGTACTGTGCCTCAGTAATTTCATTTTCAGGATTCTGAGCCAGATAGGTCTCAGAAATATAAAGGGAAGTCTTATTTCTAAACTTCATTGGCAATTACTGTAATATTTTCTTCCACTGGCCTAGTGTGATTTTTAAAAAGCATAATAGTTACAATGTCCTAGATAGCCTCCATTTAAATAAATAACTTGGTTTCTTTGCCTTGGTATGAAGCAGTCTATAGTAAAATAAATAAGAAGAAATAAATAAGCTTTTGGTCAGTGTGTGTAGCAGTACCTCATAAAATGATGCATCTATTTGATAGGCTTGTGATAATTTTTATAACAATTACACCTCAGTAGAAACACATGAAAATAAAGATAATGCTGATCCTGTGTCCCTATAGGTATGAGGCTGTCAAATGTGGTAGAGATGTAAATTTTCACAGTATTTGAATTGTTTTTGTTGTTTTGTTTTATCTTGAAAATGATTTCTGTTGTGGAGTGTGAATATGTTGGCTTGTTTAAAGTATGTTCATATTTGTGTACAATGACTAAGCTGTATTTATTTTTATTGTTACTTCAGCTTTTATAGTATTTTTGTTTCTATTTGCAGGGGATTCATTGTAAAAGCAAACCTTCCAGTGAGTATACTTCATTCACATTTTTATTACATTTGTTTTTGCAAGACGAAGATAATTTATTGCAGATAATAAAGCCACTTTCCTGGTGACATCAGATCCCTGTCATGACAGGGTGTCTGCCACCAGTTTCCTTGTACAAACCACTGATAATTGGTAGCTTCTGATGATAGGTTAATAATGACTCTGCATTCTTGTTTTATGATTTTCCTTACAGTAGAGGGTCGATGGGAGAATTTTCTTAGTTGTTTCACATGTTTTTATTGTTTCTAGTTATTATTATTGCCTATGGTAAATAGTAGAAGCTCTTCAATTACCTGAACCCTGAAGCATCCATCAATTACTCCTCCGACGCACACAGTCTCTTGAGAGAGAAGTACAAGGCAGCTTCACTGCAAGCAGTCCTCTCTGAGAGGACTCTGCATCAGCATCTCAAATGCTTGTGACTCAGCATTGCAGCTGCTCCCTGTCTGTGAATTCCACGGCATGCAGGTCAGGAAAGGCACAGTGGAAACTAGCAGTGCTTAGAGCTGGGCCTCTGGCTAGGACTGTCAAGACTCAGCTATCACCATTCCTACTCTGGAAGGATGGCATTCATGGGCTTTATGTTGAGGCAGAGAGAAAGAACATAGTAGTGGAAGGGATGCAGTTAAAAGGCCCCTGTGGAAAAGTCTCTAGTGTTCTGCTGGTGAGTAGAGTGGACCAGTGGTGGCTAGTTCAAGGACTGTGAATGAATCTTCTTGGCATTAGGCAGCTGAGCTGCTAGTTAGACAAACTAAGTGGAACATAGAAGAAGAAACAGAGGTGTTGACCTTTGCTCTACCTAGCTAAAGCTTGTATTTGTGCCCTCGGGCAGCACAGGCTGAAAAAACCAAACTCTTCAACTCTGGTCCTAAAGGGAAGGGCACCTGCAATACTGTTGGTTATGAGTTAAAATCTTTGCTGGATGTTATACAATGCAGATCTAGATAGTAGAGACTCTCTGCAGGTACCATGAGGTGGTGATTTGTTGCACCTATCTTACGACAAGGTGATTTATGTGCTGGGAGAGAGGAAAGAAGGGTTCTCCTTCTCTGTTGGCAGCCAGAGGTGCTTAGATGATGCTCATAAAATTAAACTAGATGGTCTTCTCTTAGCTGAATATGGACTTTGAACACGGAAGAATTTAAACTAGTAATCCTTATCTTTCAGGATGATGTATGTGAAGCAGAGCTGGTTGTAGGTTTTCAGTGCTGCCTGAAAAAGACTTATCAACTATCTTTAGTGCAAGTGACATGTAGAATGACTCAGCCTTATAAGGGTGATGAAAAAAATGGGTTTTTTTCAGTCTTCATTCAAATTTACTTGGTAGCAAAGTGTGTGTACTCATTTTCATACTTCCTTTTCTGTAGGAATTTTAAAAATTATTTACTATTTGAGATAAAATTACCCTAAAGGACCTTAACTGTGTAGTAGAGCACTTTTGCAGTAGTTGTTGATTTTAGCTGCAACAAAAAGATTGCTTTATTTCCTAGACTTTTCACATATCAACTCAGTAGTATTTGACAACATAGTTTTGCTCTGCCTTCTTCCTTTTGCACTTCTAGATTATGTGTAGTACAGAAACAAACAAAGCCCCCAACATAGAAGATTTTCTGTTGGTTCTGGACCTGTTATTAATGGAGTTTTTTCTGCAGGATTCCCCCCCCCCCCCTCGGTTCTCCAATATAATCTTCTTGCCTGAGGCTTTATATTATCCATCTAATCATTTCTATGCATCTTCACTGCTCAGTTCTGGCTCCTGTTACCCAAGTGTACATAAGGTGTGATTTGCTGTTGTGACAGCTCTGGGATCATTGCTGCACCATCAGATTAAAAAGTAATCTGCTGTGGTTGTGCTGATGGCAGAACTACAAGGAAAGTGCTTACATGTTGAATAATAATCCTTATCTTCTTTATGCCTGGGTTTATATGTGTCCATAATACAGCAATATTTTATTCGAGCAATAATTCCTCTCTCATGCAGGGCTAATTACAGTTATAATTCATAAACATTAAATTTAGGCATGATTTATTCAGCAGATGGTTTGTGTAGCAAGGTGTCTTCTGGGATATAGATCAAACTACTTGGGAGAAAAGGAGAGAGGTATGTATTCCAGAGAAAATTAGGGTGGTGGTGGTAACTGATTAGGTAAAAGTTCACTAAAGAATTAGTCAGAAATTAGTCTTATACTATGATGATTTATAGAATGAGAATTATTTTTGTTAGCTCTTCTTTGTATCATGTTTGAACCAAAACAAATAGTCTCATGCATGATACTGTCCATTCAAATTATCATTAATGAGTTTTGCAGCATCTCATACAGTTCTGAGAATGTATCATAAAATTCATATAAAAAAATCCAAAGTGGAAGAGTAAGTTAATTTTATCCAGTGCATTATTTATTTGCCCTCAATTTGAAGCTAGAGACTGTGATCAAGAACAGTGTCCCTGTTTATGAACAGAGAGTAGTCTCTAAAACTGCATCTGAGTGATACTAATGCTAGGGTCAGAGCAGCTGGAGGGACCTGGGGATGCTGATTGACAGGTGGCTGAACATGAGCCAGCAGTATGCCCAGGTGGCCAAGAAGGCCAGTGGCATCCTGGCATGCATCAGGAATAGTGTGGACAGCGGGAGCAGGGAAGTCATTCTGCCCCTGTACTCAGCACTGGTACTGTGTCCAGCTCTGGGCCCCTCAGTTTAAGAAGGACATTGAGACTCTTGAACGTGTCCAGAGAAGGGCAATGAGGCTGGTGAGAGGCCTCAAGCACAAGCCCTACGAGAAGAGGCTGAGGGAGCTGGGACTGGAGAAGAGGAGGCTCAGGGGAGACCTTATTGCTCTCTACAACTACCTGAAGGGAGGCTGTAGCCAGGCAGGTGTTGGTCTCTTCTCCCAGGCAATGAGCACCAGAACAAGAGGACGCAGTCTCAAACTGCTCCAGGGGAAGTTTAGGCTCAAGGTGATGAGAAAGTTCTTCACAGAAAGAGTGATTGGCCATTGGAATGGGCTGCCCAGGGAGGTGGTGGAGTCACTGTCTCTGGAGGTGTTCAAAAAGGGATTGGATGTGGCACTTGAAGCGATGGTTTAGTAGTCATGAGGTGCTGGGTGACAGGTTGGACTTGATGATCTTTGAGGTCTAAGAAAATATTTTTTAGAGCAAAGAGGCTAAAACTAATAATTGCTTATCACATTATTAATAATTATGAAAGCATTCTGCAATATAATAACCTCCCAATTAGCTGTTGCCTCTCAAGATGCTTAATGGCAAAAAAATAGGACCATGGAGTGCAGAGTCAGGTGTGAAGCATTTCTCTTTTCTGACTTTTTATACGTATCATGCAGGACTTATTTCTCCTGATACTGAATGTGAGGGCACCCTATGGTCTGACAGATTCAAGCCAAGATATCACATTTATGTCAGCCTTTCTTAATGTCCTGCATGTATTAGTATCTGATCCTTGACACTGTACTTCAGCTGCAAGTGGATACTACAAAAGTGGGGATTTCATCATATAGAAAGAGGTCCTGTACAGGTAATACACATTTGGTCTTTAAATTTACAGCACTTTTTCTTCATTGGAGGGGTAAGTGTGGATGAACTTTGCCCTTACTTCTCCATATCTTACCTTTCCTTTGTGACAACTGTGGATTTGTCTTCCATGTAAATCAATGGACATACATGATCGACAACAATCCTTGGTTAGACATTGAGGGATTCACACTTTCCTGATGAATAAAATGATGTGTTTTAGGGTAAGCTCAGTATTGTCACACTGCTATTTCATACAGCTCTTTGCCATATTAGTTAACTCTTTCTAGAGGCATGTTAAGTAGTATGGCTAATAAGAGTCAAATGTCTCTCTGTTCTTCCAGCCTCTCCCCAGGGGAATGTACAGGGAGATAATTTGTTTTATTTATGTGTCTTTTAACTGTCATGCTATGTTGCAAAGTGAGAAGGATAAGGAATGTTTCAAATCTACTTTACCAACATAAATTCATAAATAAGAACTGGTTTTGGTGCAAGCCAGTCTAAGAAGTTAAAAAAAAAAAAACCAACATGAAAAATGGCTGATGAAATTTGGGGCCTTAAGAGGTTTTTTTCTTTTTCTTTTACATTATCCTACTGTTGGCAGCTGTTCAAACTGGTATCCTACAGCTTTGAGATGACTAAATTTCCATAGGGAAATAAGACCAGACATAGTAGCTCTGTTCTGTGCCTGTTATTTACACCTTGAAGGAGTCCTGGTTAATACTCTGGTTTTGCTGTTCTGGTATGAAACAGAAGGAAATCCTGTAGGCGTGAGGGACTTGTCCATGACTAGGAATGCAATAGTGCCCTCTTGTGTGAAAGTGATATTTCAACAGCAGTTGAGACCATCAGTCAATCCTGAAATGAAAATACTGCCCATAAGAGTGCTCACAATATACAGATAACAGTTTTGAAAAAAAATAAAAAGAAATAAACCATTAGACTAGCCATGATCTAACAGATTGGATTATTTAAAAACACTGTTAGTCTAGGTGTGTCTGCTAGCCTTGACTCTTAAAAGTGTGATTCCTTCCTCTTGTGAGTTAACACTTCCCTAAGCTAGGACTTTATTATCCAATCCCAACTGTAATGTAGTTCTTTTCAATTCCCCCCATTGCTAGTGAAGGCAGCTAGCTATGTTGACCACATGAAAGTCTTATATAAAAGTATTCTCTTTGCTGAAATTTATGGTGACTTTCCTACTGATTTTGGTAGAACTGGAACTCCATGCTTGGTGTTTTCTCTTCTCCAGATATCCTGTGCACACTGAGATTTCGCTGTCTTTCTATTTGTGATTGCAGGTGGAATTTTTAACAGTTTCTGTCATGATGCTCCAGCATCTTTATCTTCTGTGATACTGAAAAGTATGAAGATCTCAACAGTGATGAAATGTGTCCAAGGAAGCCCATGCACTCTTCATTTAAACATTAAAGGAACTCTGAGTCTAGATGGTAGGAAGCAGATTTGCTACTGAAAAATTTCTGTTTACTTTTTGTTTTATATTTTGGTCTGTATCACAATATTAGTGTCCAGTTATACCAGAAAGGTATTTTTTGGTGAAACCATTTTACTACAAGGCAGGATAAAACTGTGACCTTTCTCAAGGGAATGAGAAGTGAGATAATTAATTTAAGACAACTGAATTTTTGCTTCCAAAGTAATGTTCTTAATTTGTTTTCTACCAGTGCCCCAAGCATATTGTTGCCCTTTTCTTTCTTGCTCTGACATGTGTGCATGTACATGAATACTAATTCTGTCTGCTCTGGTAACTCAGACATGAATGACTGCCTCAGCAGAACGGGAAACAGTTTATGTGTCTGAACTTACAGTTCTGCACTAAAATAAAATGAAAGTATTCAAACTTTCTGGGCATAGTCTATGATTATTAATACCCCACCATTCAGGTGCTTAGTGTGTTACCATTTAGATATTTCCTGATGTGTATTCTGTATAAGGCCCCAGAGATAAAATACCTATGCCTTCCACTTATAAGAAAAATGTCTGATAAGGTATATTTTAATTTTTATTTTGTTTTTCTTAAAGATGATGAAACCAGATTTTTGAAATCTATTCCTAACTCATTTCAGAGAATATCCGTGGGCTGGAAATATGCACGCTTTCACTGGACACACAGCAATCGCAGTGCATAAATGTGAGATTTGCTAGGAAAAAAAGCAAGATGCTTAATGGAAAGAAGGTAGGCTCCTCTTTCGGGTTGTTTTTCATTTAAATGTGATCAGCCTTTGGAAAACAACATACTTTGTGTCTCTCTTATTTTCTTCTTTTATTGGTTTTTGTGGAAAACTGCAATGAAATCTATGCTTTGGCGTTGTTAATTGAAGCTCCATAACAAAATGTATTCTTGTAACCTTTAAATTCAATTCTCCACCGGTTTCGTACTTCTTATGTTTTTGCAAGCAAAGCCTAAATAAATCTCACAAGCTTTCTTTTTGTGCCCACTAAATTGTGGAGAAGCTTTTATAACTCAGATTGCTAGGAATCACAATGACACAAGACTTAAGTGCATATGTATGATTTATATAAGTATAGCCATGTCAATAGAGTGTATACATCTAGAAGAAAGCTAAATGCCTGAGCACTTGTGCACCTCTGCCCTAAACTCATGTTAATTATTGCAACAGCAGAGCACAGCTTTTTACTAAACTAAACTCAGGAGTATTTGTTATTGAAATTTGCAAGTGGTGGGAAAAACCCCAAACACCATCCTTCATCAACTGTTTAAAAGACATCCGTTTTAAATTCCAATTACTGGTGGATAGCAGTTATTAATCCCATACAAAATGTGTTACTTCATGTGCTGTGTAAATCTTATATTGATTGCACATGTGAAACAAAGCTCTCCCAAACTGCAATTGCAGTTTATGCTCTGTATCACTTGATCAAATGCTCCCAGAGGCCAGCAATGGGCGATAGTCAACATATATCACAGAATCACAGAATGTTAGGGGCTGGAAGGAACCTTCAAAGATCATCCAATCCAACCCCCCTTACCAGGGCAGGATCACCTATACCAGATCACACTGGAATGCATCCAGGTGAATTTGAATATCTCCAGAGAGGGACATTCCACAACCCCACCTTGGGCAGCTTGTTCCAGTTTCTGTCACCTTCACAGTGAAAAAAATTTTCCTCGTCTTTACGTGGAACTTTCTATGCCTCAGCTTCCACCCATTGCCTCTTGTCCTGTCATTGGGCATCACTGAGAAGAGACTGACTCCATCCTCTTGGCACTCACCCTTTACATATTTATACATTAACAAGGTCACCCCTCAGTCTTCTGCAAGCTAAGGAGCCCCAGCTCCCTCAGTCTCTCCCCCTAAGGGAGGTGTTCCACTCCTTTAATAATTTTTGTGGCTCTGCACTGGACTCTTTCAAGCAGCTCCCTGTCCTTCTTGAACTTAGGGGCCCAGAACTGGACACAGTATTCCAGATGCAACCTCACCAGGACAGAGTAGAGAGGGAGGAGAACCTCTCTTGACCTACTAACCACAGCCCTTCTAATACACCCCAGAATAGCATTTGCCTTCTTTGCCACAAGAGCACATTTTATGTACTGAAATTTTCTTAGTTTCAGTTCAGTGACTAGCATGGTGATGTAAAATATCATTTACTCTGCAAATACCTTGTACCAAATAGGAATATACCCAACATCAAAGCATGCATAGAATTTAATAGTTACTGGTATCAGTGAGAGAATGACTTGCTATAACTGGACCTCAGTTTTTGTTTCCTAAATTATTTTTTGTCCCACAAACTGGCTCTGGAGTGAATACATTTGCTGAAGTTGCCACTAGATGTGTAAACAAATATTTTGTTCCCTATTCTTATAATGTTTGTGCTTGTAAAATGCCTGGAAGTTACACACAAAATTGATGTTATAAATGTTTTAAACAGGTACAGATTCAAACCAATTGCTTTGAAGTCAATGTAGCACAACACATCTATGTGACCATGAAAACAGTACCAAACTACTGTGAAGTCAAGCTGAGACAAGAATACTATGTTGAAGGTAGGAAAACATGTTAAGCCAGATGTTTTTCAAGAAATATCCTTGTAAAGGGAAAAAAAAAACCAAATCAAACCTAAAAATACAAAGCTACATCATGTTCTGGGATACAATGATCTAATTGATAGTAGTTCTTATTCTAAATTTTGATGTTTTGTTTCGTGCATATAAATGTCTGAGTTGCTATAATAAAAACACCAAACCCCCAAAATGAAACAAGAGACCAGACTCAAAAAGTGCATGGGAAACTGAACTATGCTTTATGGTTGTCCTGATTTGTGCTCTTGTGATGGGCATGTGCTCTTCTGTGCCTGCAGGTTGAGTCCTGCATGCTCTGTGTGCATAAGACAGAGCCTCTGCTTCTCCTCATAGTTAGGCTAGGTAGTTTCAGAGATTAAGGAAAGTTTGATAAGAAACTGTGAAGAAATTTCTCCTTTCTTTCGTTAGATAACTCTTCTATTGCCTGTTATCACTGTCCTACCTCCCCACTTCCAGAGCCTGTGGGCTCTTGCCCTTGCTCCTTGGTGCAGGATCATGCCTTGCACACAATATTGGACACAGTGTGGCTGTTTCACACTTTCATAGCAGTAAAGCCTTCTGGTAGTTAAAAATCTTTTTGTTTTCTTTATAAATCTTGATTCACCATTGAAGTAGATATATTCTTTGTGAATATAGAGGAGGGAAAATAAGGTTTTATAAAGCCCAGACTGAAGGCACTTTACAAGGGTGAATACACAAACAAAAATAGGAAATATTTCTCTGGGGAAAAGAACTGTGTGGGGAAATGAGAGCAGAATGCTGCTCTAATTTTGGCTTAAGCATGGAGAAGAGAAAACACTTGGCAGCACATTACGAGCTGATTTAGTGTGCTTAAATCAAGATTTAAGTTTTGGGGACACAGATTTCAGATGTTCTGAAAATGTCACCTAGGGTCTACTCCCAGGGAGCTAAATTGGGAGGGTGTATTATTCTTACTTAAGATACTGTTAGGTACTAGGTAATGAAGTGCAGTGTTATATCCTAGCTTGCCACCTTAAACCACTGCTGAGGTTTTCCAGTAGAAAATCCACACTGGTGAGATATCTCTCTTAAGGCAAGCTGTGATATCATCTCTGTGTGTGGTTAGTGTACTTTTTTTGCTTTTTATCTACAAGTGGACGTAAATCTGCCTTTAAAGAAGGGTATAAGAGATAGGTTGCCCCTTGGGAAGCTATTGGATAATTTGGCAGCTTATTTACACAGTTCTATAAATAAAGCAGCAGTGAAGAAAACTCTGGCTTCTATTTTGCAGATTGCAGGAACAGTGATGTGGGAAAATATATTCCAGCTTGTTTGGGTGAGCTGATCTTCTATAAAGCTTAAAGCTGTGAGATATTTCTGGTGACCAATGTAGTATTTCTAATTCTAATTACTGTGTAGTTGATAGATAATATCCTGGAAAATATGTACTGACTTGGAAATGCTGGATAACAGACAAACCTATTGATGACCTGTTTAATATTACTTAATACTTTTGGAAGTAGATTTGTACCTTTTTATGCACTTGGATGGCTGTCTTTATTATTTTTTTTCCCTAAGGCAGATCTCACAAATACATTGACATTAATTTGCCAAACTGCTGTCCAAGTTTTGGTATACCCATGAATAAAACCCCTCAATACTACCCATCCACATATAGTATTTCTCTAACATAGTTGCATATATTTTCTGTGTAATGAAATTGGAACCTTGGGATAGTTAGTTCATGTTGTAATGTTACTGTGTATTTCCAGTATTTTTACATGAACATATGTAACATTTCAAGTTATAAGGCTGAGGTACAATCTGTAGGTGTCCTGCCCTCTTAATTTAGCACTGCCAGTGCTAATGTAAAAACTGAATAATATTAACATTTCTTCTCATGAAAACTGTCCTATCTCATAAAAATATGAATCCTTGTAGAAATACCAGGATAATAAGCAAAGTAAACCAAACCAAAACCAACCAACCAAAAACCCCACAACCAAACCCCCCCCAAAAACAAACCCCAAAAGTCAAATTTAATCTCCATCAAGTTATGAACTGTATTTTGTACCTTTCATAAAGAAATAACAAAATCAGAAATAATGAAGTAACAAACAAACATGATAATTTCATGCTTGAATTTTCTTTTTCAGCTGGAAAGTTTGAATTTAATGTAGATAGGGCAAGGAAAATTATACTGGTGAATGTGTCCAGCTCTCTTCAAGATCAAGATTATTACGTTCGCCTGTGCCACAAATGGTTTACCTGTGAAGATGCAGGGGCGTTTTCTGTGGTGAGTTAAAGCTCAAAGCAGTTTGTTGAACTGGTGGGAGATATGACTTGTAGGTAGAAATATTAATTGAGATTATAGTCATAGGAAATGCACTTCTATATCTTTATTTAGCTTTATTAATGTAATTTACTGTCCTGGATTAATGACTGTCTCTTTCATTTCAGATAAAAGGGAAAGAATCTTTAAAATCAGTTTCTCTGAAATATTCTCAGCTACTTCCTTGTCTTTGCATCGAGGTAATACAGTCTGGAATTGGTGTATACTTGTTCCCATTTAAAATAATATTGTCTAGTATTTGTGCTAAGAAAGGAGGAAAAATCTGTAGAAAAAGGCTCCAAACCTAAGATTTTTAGTAAGACTTCTCTGACCTTATGATTATGCAAATGTGGAAGAGATTTCTTTTAGGAAACACCAATTAAAACATGGAGATAAGAAGAAAATGTGATACAATTTACATTCATTTATGGAAAGCATTGTGTAAGATTAATTTGATTCTTTATAAACAATGAAAAGACAAAATTTAATCTGACTGAAATTTCATCATAGTGTTTGATACAGTAATGCATGAGAAACTGAAAGAGGAATTGAGGAAGCTGGAGATGGGAAGAAGATTTGCATGGTAGATAATACCAAGTCAGAGGGCTAATTTCAGTAGTCCTGTTGAATGGGGCTGTGCTAGTAAGAAGGTTATTTAAGGACTACACTTAGAGCAGTTCTTTTATAAGTGTTTTCATCAATTACATTGGCACAAAAGATGGGAATGTGTTAATGAGATTTAATGATAATACAGTTAAGAGGTGTAATCAAATTTGAAAAGAGTCAATATAGTTGAGATCTTCATATGGGAAACAGCCAAAGGAGGATGAAGTGCATGTTCATGCACTTGTTCTAATAAAAAGAGGATTTTCTGTAAGATGAGAGTTCTCATTTAGAGATAACAATGAAGGAAAAGGGCTCTGAATGTAATAGTTCATCACAGGGTGATTAAAATAACAGGATTACATGATGTAAATATGAACAAAGATGCAGGAGGTTAGACTAGTTTAATCTAACAGTGAAGGCTTTCTTTCAAATACTGTAGGTAATTCCTGCACCCGTTTCAAGAAAGATTAATTCATAAAATGTCTAGAATGGTTGTGGAATGGAGAGATTGGCTTATAAAGGGGATTCAAAGAACATGTCTGCATTAGCCTGGTAAAACACATGCAAATAGCAAATATGTTTGTTGTCTAAATACACATCAGAAGGGTCACTTACAAGGAAAAAAGACAGATTTTTTAAAGCTAAAGTCATTCTTGCCACAAGAATGAAGGGGTATAACGTTAGTTCTATTACTATATTCAGTGTAGGTACAGATTTTTTTTTTCCCTGATAATATGTGAAGTGAGATTTTGAAATACCTTTCACTAAAAAGGAATAGAAAGTTACCAAACCAATTAAAAATGATCTTGGCAAGATGTAGAGATAATATGTGACCTAGTTTCTCAGTGAATTTTGGAGTAAGATTTTCCTTAGGGTTTAAGATGCCTTACTGTAGATGTCCAGATGTAGATACCTACGTGGAGAATAAATCTTATGAGGAGCGACTGAGGGAGCTGGGGCTGTTCAGTTTGGAAAAGAGGAGGCTGAGAAGAGATCTTATTGCTGTCTACAGCTACCTGAAAGGACATTGTGGAGAGGCTGGTGCTGGTCTCTTCTCACAGGTAATTAGTGATAGAACAAGAGGGAATGGTCTCAAGATCTGACTGGGTAAGTTTAGACTGGACATTAGGAAAGAAATTTTCACAGAAAGAGTGGTCAGGCACTGGAATGTGCTGCCCAGGGAGGAGGTTGAGACACCAACCCTGGATGTGTTTAAGGGTCGTTTGGATGTGATGCTTGGGGATATGTTTTAGGGTGAACTTTGCAGAGTAGGGTTACTGGTTGGACTTGGTGATCCTGAAGGTCTTTTCCAACCTGAATGTTTCTGTGATTCTGTGATTTGAATTGAATGTCCAAACACATATAATCAATGGAGATCTAGACAATACAGTTAGTTGGTCAACTGCCCAAATATAGATGGCTATTTTGGGAAATGCCGGATGGCACTGTAGCCTCCATTGACTGCATTGACTAAAATCTTAATATGACTATTGTAATGGTAACTTGGGTACTTTAATCACATTCAGATGTGTACATTGTAGACACCTAAACGCACATACCTTAATATACAGTTTGTACCACAAGGTCTCTTCCAAGTCAAGGGATCTGCTGAGCAAACAGATGGCAGCTGTAAGTAATAGAAAGATTCACCCCTGAATCTAAACAGTTAGGTTATAGTAACAGCCATGCACATATATTTGTACATTGGGTTGTGTTATTCCTCAAATTTTAAGGATATATCTTTTATCATAACAAAGTCCAGGAAATCTGATATGATTCCTGAATGTCTTTTGATACCCCTTTAAAGTACTGATACTGTAAGAAACTTAAAGAAAATAATCTGGAAGTCTTTCCAAATTAAATCAGGCTAAATCTATGAATCAGAAATAGTTGGAATATAGTACCAGAAGGGATTACCTTACTGTGTCAGCTCCAATCCCCCTAATGATGAACAATAAATTAGATATCTAATGCAAAATAGCCTTAAAAAATAGTACTTCTGAAGCTTTCTAATAAACACAACATTTTTTAACCCCTGGAAAGTTTTCTGTCACATTATGTCTGAAATGCTAAAAGCTGGTATATCTGAGAATCTGTAACTAATGGCCACTTTTGGGTTGTAGGGTTGGCTGGCAATTCCAGATGCAAGGAGGATACAACTTTGCCCCTTTAAAAATGGCAAGTATTGTGTGATTACTCTTTATCTGAGTGATTTTCCACAGCTCCAATGGTATGTCATGATTTGAAATTCACTTAAGGTCAAAACCATACATTGTGAAAGTTCAAGGATATTTCATATTGGTTTGTTGTACTGTGGGCAGGCAAAATAATTTACTTTCAAACCAAATTGTTCACCAGGATTATGCCACTATAAACACTACATGACTTCCTAGTGATTTCCCACATTTTGGTAAGAGACACACAAACTGGCCAGAAGGAAGAAAAGCCACTGAGACCAGCTTTGAAATACTGATGTGAGAAGGGGGCTTCAAGGAAAGATTTGAAGAAGGTGTCTGATACTCAATTTAAAGGAGGGATCGGAGAATTGAAAATGAAGACAGTTAACTTCATATGGGAGTACCCATACTTAATGGGAAATTATTCACAGAAAATGTTCCAGCAGCATCAGGGTTTGTTCTGAGATGACAGCTGAAAAAGGAGTTGTCATTTTATGTAGGCATGGGGTGAAATCTTTACCAGGCAGATAGAAAAAAATGTAGCACAACTTTTTTCCCCAGGCTATGCTAAGAATCTCATTAAGGGATTTTAGTATTTGATAAAAAACCACAACTTGAGAGAGAACCACCAAGTCACAACAGTGCATCCTTATGAAATTCAACAAGGGCAAGTGTAGGGTACTGTACCTAGGGAGGAATAACCCCATGTATCAGTACAGATTAGAAACCGACCTGCTGGAAGCGAGCTCTGTGGAAAAAGACCTGGGAGTCCTGGTGGACAATAAGTTGTCTATGGGACAGCCATGTGCCCTTGTAATCAAGAAGGCCAATGGCATTCTGGGGTGCATCAAGAAGAGAGTGGTAAGCAGATTGAGGGAGGTTCTCCTCCCCTCTACTGTGCCTTGGTGAGGCCTTATGTGGAGTACTGTGTCCAGTTCTGGGCTCCCTAGTTCAAGAAGGACAGTGAACTGCTTGAGAAGGTCTGGCAGAAAGCTACAAAGATGATTAGGGGACTAGAACAACTAACTGTCTTGTGAAGAAAGGCTGAGGAACTTGGGGGCTTTTTAGAATAGAGAAGACTGAGGGGGGACTCTTATAAATGGTTTTAAATAATTTTATAATATTAATTTATAATAAATTATTTAAATAATTTAAAGAAATTAAAAAAGGATGGGTGTCAGTCTTTTTTCAGTGGAGCCCAGTGACAAGACAAGAGGTAACAGGCACAAACCTGAACATAGGAAGTTCCATCTAAACACGAGGAGGAACTTCTTTTTTTATGAGGTCAGTAGAGCACTGGAACAGGCTGCCCAGAGAGGTGGTGAAGTCTCTGTCTCTGAAGTAATTCAAAACTCACCTGAATGCTGTCCTGTGCAACCTGCTCTAGGTGAACCCATTCTACCTGAACCTGTTTTGGCAGGGCTGGGTGATCTTCACATGTCCTTTTCAGTCCTCATAATTCTGTGATTCTGTGATCCAAGCTCCATTAATTAGCATAGATATTCACTACAATTCTTTCACATTCTTGCAAGGCTAATACATTTGGCTTGTGAATCCCATGATTCCTTCCCTTTGTACCGTGTGTCTCCTCCATCCCTTCGTACTGCGGTCATTGTCCTCTCTGATGCCATTGAATCAGGGCTATGGGGGTAGCTGAAGCATAGATTACAAAGCTTTGTATTGTCAGAGGATAGGGAGCACAAGTTTTGGCACGCTGAAGCTCTAGATACTTATTTCTGTCCACACAGGAAGTTCCAAGGGAGAACATTTGAAAACTCTGTATCTCTGTCTATCTATACCATCTATCCTGTCAGTGAACAGACCCTGAAACAAATGCAAAAAATCTTAATTGTAGTGCAATTCTCTTAAAGATTAGGGTTATACTTACATTATATCTATGTTGTTATACACTCCTATCACATGCAAAATGTAGTTGTGAAGAGAGACAGGGGAAGTTTAGGCTTGAGGTGAGGAGAAAGTTCTTCAATGAGAGAGTCGAAGGCCATTGGAATGTGCTGCCCAGGGAGGTGGTGGAGTCACCATCCCTGGAGGGGTTCAAGAGAGGATTGGACGTGGCACTTGGTGCCATGATTTAGTCATGAGGTCTGTGGTGACAGGTTGGACTTGATGATCTTTGAGGTCTCTTCCAACCTTGGTGATTCTGTGATTCTGTGACTTCGCAGTCAGGTTAATAATTCTCTAAACATTACCCTTACAGTACATGTCCATTTTAAAAAATGAGCATTTAAAAAAATGATTCAGATTTCCATAAAAAACACAAGAATAAAAATTTCCACTTCATAGAAAGTTTCAGTATTTTAACATCAGTGTAGGGATGCAAAGTTAAGACAGCAAGAGGCTTGTCAGAATTAAAAGGTCTAGAAGACTTTTTTTAGAAAATATCAAAAGTGTTTTTTTTTTTCAGGACATTTCTGAGAGAAGAAATGTCAACAGGAATTGTTATACTCAGCGGGAGCTGACCTAACACCACCATGGCCATTACACTGTGACATGGTTTAGTGGCCATGGTGGGGCTAGGTCAGTGGTTGGACTCAATGATCTCGAAGGTCTTTTCCAACTGAAATGATTCTGTGATTCTATAATTTGGACACATAGTGTTTCCACTGTGCTTTACTTTGCTACATTTTCATTGTCTGTTCACTTGTTAATCATCCAACTAGCTACATATTCAAGTTTTGCTTCACAAATATTTGCAGAAATGGATTTTTCTCCTACTTCAAACATTTAAAAGGAAAAGGTAATCTTTCCAAATGGCTCCATTAAGTATAATAAAAACCTGCCTGGGTGTGTTCCTGTGCAACCTGATATACGTGAACCTATTTTGGTCAGGGGTTGGACTAGCTAGCCCTCTGGAAGTGCCTTCCAACCCCTACCATTCTGTGGGGTTTTTTTGTGATTCTTTGAACTGAAATACCAGTTTGAGTTTCATGATGAAAATTCTTTCATCCACATGTAGTTAAATTGAAAAGAAAGTCAATACACATTGACCAATTTGACCAATCAAATAAATAAAACAGATTTTATTTTATAATAGTCTCTGTTTAAGATATTCCTCAGTATAAATGGACTACTTCTGAAATTACCATGTGCCCAGTACACATAGAAAGAAGACTTGTATAAATGCTTTAGAAAAAATATTATGAACAACTTGTACAGCTTTACTATTGACATTCTCGATGTTCAGCTAAAGGCTTGACTTTATCTCTTACTTGTATGTTGTGTGCATGTAAGTGCTACACAAGACACATAGAGTCTGAGTCTCCAGTCAGTAAAGTATGGATTCATTCTGTTTCACCATACACAGCTAAATGAAGGTCCTTGATTAGGAGTTTTCTTGTTTTACACTGCTTCTGTGATTAATGCACTTCCACTGCAGCCTGTGTAAGAGTGGAAAAGGAGTCATTCCCTGGTGGTGGTTATCCATCATGTGGTGAGAAACTGGTAAGACTAAGCTCTCAGGCTGAGTACCTGTGGTAAACCCCAACACTTTGATGGGATGAATTCAAGTATAACACTGTTAAAATGTGAAACACTTAATTTCTGATTGACAAAAATGAAAAGGAAATGGAAAAGCAATGCTTTTGGTTTTAGCACTTGTATAGGTGCCAGATTTATGGAGTATTTTGATTTGTTTTGTGACATCCTGAATAATGTTTCCACTCTTTATGCACAGATACGGAGATGCTGTGGGATAATATTGTTTACAACCCATTGACACAAACCCTAGCTTGGGAGCCAGCCTGTCCTGTGCTTGTTGTGGTTAACCTGTGCAGGTTAATGAAGTCTAACAACCACTGTGAAGACATACAAAACACTTCCAAACGTTCTCCTGAGAAAGTAAGAGCTATGCAGATTTATTCTAACTCAGACTAAAGTCCATGATCAAAAACATAATGTGAAAAGTTAGACATTGGAATGAGAGTAGTTGCCAGTTCCTCTCTTATTTGATACTTAAAACTATTCATAATCATGATCTGTTCTTGTACACTAACCACATGATTTATTCAAAGACCTCATATTAACTGACTCACTATTAAGAAATAAAAAGTGGAGATGACTGTGAAGCTATTAATGTTTGCTAAATTCTTTGGTGTAAATAAGGTCTGCTTTTCATCTATAGTACAAGTGTGATTCATCTGCCTTGAATTTACTGTCTAAAAGGTAGGTGTTCAAATCTGTGCTGCTCATCTCAAGATTCCCTATAAAATAAGTAAGTGAAACAGACATTTAGAGAGGACAACTCTTCTCATCAGAAGATAGGTGTATAAGAACGATTTATCTATGAAAATAACTTCCTTTTTCTGACTATAACAAGAGACTATTGTGATTAGATCATATTTGGCTATTCAACATTTAGACACCTGAAATGTAAGTGAGATGTGTTTAAATTTGACTGGAGAGATAACAATACCTTGGTAGGTCATGATTGTTTTGTACTCTATTCAGATCTCTTTGAAGTCCCTCCCACAAACTAGTTCAATATCTTGAAACTGTTGATGTTGAAATAATTGGGTTCCTCAGTTCTTCCAGCACTTATGTTCCAAAGTTGAAAGTTTTCATTGCATGTAGCTTGATCTGTTTAATATTTCAATCTGAAGTCTCATGATACAAAGTGCACTGGATTTATGAGATAGGCTTTCATCTTGAAAAGTAGGATTCAGGCTCATTTTCCAGTAAATGAGGCAAAACCAGGAAAAACAAGTTAAAATACTAATTCTTAACTTTTGAAACTCTATGAGTATTATTCTGATAACATCTTTTTCAGGGGTTGGGGATGATGCTGACTAAAGCCTGCTGAATGCTTTTTTGATTAGGAAGTCCTAGCCAAGTGTTTAATGATTGTTTAGATTCAACATTTTATGGGTTTTTAACAAAGATTTGATTTGCAAAAGCAAAAATATTTAATTTTATTCATGTGACTGGTCCCTGTGGAATTCCTCATCTGCTGACAACAAGCACAACTCATTGCTTACAGAAAAGAAAAAAATTTAAATGGGAAAAGAGGAAAAGAAAAAAAAATAAAAGGGAAAAAATAAAATAAAAGGAAGCCCAAAATGAGGTTTGGCTGGTAATGGTCATATCTATTGCACAATCCAAGAACACAATCCAAGATTAGTTTATTACAGATGACAAATATTTTCCTGTATTTATTAATATTCATGGACAGAATTATTTTTCCATTTTCCCCCCTAATTCATCCTAAAAGGTTGTGCTATAATCCTTAAGAAGATCTCTCTAGTGTGCTGAAGACTACTGGAGATTCCTCACATAGTACCAGCTTCCACACAATAGGACACTCTCTGGTACCATGCACATATGAGGAGAGACTGAGGGAGCTGGGGTTGCTTAGCCTGGAGAAGAGGAGACTCAGGGGTGACCTTATTGCTCTCTACAACTGCCTGAAGGGAGGTTGTAGACAGGCGGAGGTTGGTCTCTTCTCCCAGGCAGCCAGCACCAGAACAAGAAGACAGAGTCTCAGGCTACACCAGGGGAGGTTTAGGCTGGATGTTAGGAAGAAGTTCTATACAGAGAGAGTGATTGCCCATTGGAATGGGCTGCCCAAGGAGGTGGTGCAGTCACCATCATTGGAGGTGTTCAGGAGGAGACTTGGTGCCATGGTTTAATTGATTAGGCGGGTTGGATTGGTTGATAGGTTGGACACGATGATCTTGAAGGTCTCTTCCAACCTGGTCTGGTCTATTCTATTCTGTTCTGTTCTGTTCTGTTCTGTTCTATTCTATTCTTGCCCTAAAGCTACATAATTCTTCTTTCTAGTTAGGGTGGGGCTTTTTCTGTTGATGACAATGCTGTCTCCATATCTGAGACTCACCCATATTCATACAGAATTACATTTTGTGACCCTCTTGTAGAAATACCCAAGGACATGCATTCTGTTCTTCTCAAAAAGTTGTAGGAAAGAGGTATTACTTGGGTCATGATACTGTTTGTTGTGTGTAGCATCCATTGTGGTCTGTCACTTGAGCTAAGTAAGATGACTTACATGGGTAGTAATTGTTTGTATGAGACAAAGCTTTTTATCGTGAAGCCTTCTTGGGTAAACATTTGTTAATCAAGAAAGCAACATTTCATAGTAATTACGTGTATGCCTAAAATTCAGTCTATGTTTAAATCTTTTCTGGAATAGAAATATGTAAAATTGGAAAATTTATGCACTGAAGGAGGAATAACATGTTTAAATGTTCTGCTGAGTTGTTGGTGAATGGTAAATAAGGGATTGAAACAAAACAGCTGTGTAATCAGAATTTTGCACATAAGCCACCACAGAATCAATTAATGTAGCTCTAGTGGGTCTGAGTGAATTTAAAAAATGCTAAGTTACAGATTAAAAAGAAAGCAAATTGTTTAGTAATCCAAAGTAGTGATTGTTTCTGTTCTTATTATTACTTTATGTCATTAGTTTCCTGGGATGTTTATAAAGTAAACAAGCTTATTCCTTTCTCAGTAATCAAACTGTGAAAATTTGAGGTAATTGACTTTGTGAAACTAGCTAATGCTGAGTGTTTTCTTTTTCAAGCAGGTAAAATATTCTCGTGTGGACACTCACCCAAGACTTTGCATGAAGGTAAAGGGATTTGCATCAGGAGCTCAAAGAATAACACATAGAGTTTTGAAACTAAAATTTCTCTCAATTCTAGAGTTAGTTTTTTGAAATCACAGGTTGAAAGGCAAGGTTGAGTTATGTTGGTTAAAGATGGAAAAGAGTTTCCATTTCCCTGTAAAATACCTATTCATACCTCTGATGAATGGGAAGTAAGACTAAAGGAAATGTGAAAGATTAGATCAAAACCAGGTTCTTGGAAACTGCAATATCAATGATGACAGAACACAGGTCAGATGCTACTCTCTGTTTTCTCTATTTAAGAAAAGCAGGGAAAAAAATACTGTAGGTCAATGCGAACTCTGAAGCATTCAATAAAGTTGCGGTATTTCCATGTCCAATATTTGGTAATGAAAATTACATTTACTGAAGTACCTTTTATAACTCTAGTTGAGCAAAGAATGCCACATTATTATTTTCTTTTAGATTACTTTTAAGTCAGTTGAACTACAAGTTTCTGTAAAATATGCATGTGCATACATATCTGAAGAACTGGGGGATCTAATTTCAATCAAAGGTTGGAACATACCATAGACCAGAAAAGCTGTGACTTCACCTACCGCTACTTTCTGGAATTTTCTGATCATCTCTAGTTGACTCTGTAGCCACAGATTGAAAATTAAAAATCACTTTTCCTAACAGATTTCTCTGCTTTCAGTTTACAACCAACCAAGGCTCTTGGGTTAAATGCCCATTTGCTCAAGGAGAATTTCCAGGTAAATATATATTGTAAAATGGAGTAACATTAAATTGTGAAAAATATTTAGAACAGTCACAAGACATGAACCTTCTCCAGTAAACAAGCAAGAAGAGTTCACATAACTGTGGCTTCTAGATTATGTCAAAGAGATTTGTCAGTTTGCTGCTTCTGTGTATCCCCAGCAGATCGAGTGCTTATCAGTGTAAAAAGTAACTTTTGAGGATCAAAACAGTTACTTGCATATCGTTTGTTGACACTTAACTAATTAAAAAGGCATTTATTTTAAATATAGCAATTCAGAATAAAAGATATAGTTCCTGTACATCTAAAGGTAAATCTTTTCCCCTAATATCAGCTTGGAAAATGAGAACTGATGCAGTTGAAGGAAAAATACGAGTTTTCTTCACATCCCAAACCAAGGCACAGTTCTCAGTGCTTGTGTGTAACAGGACGCAGCTGGCCTCGTGTGAATCAGCTGGGATACACCATTCAGTCTCTGCGGTTTGTATATATTATTTCTTAAGCATTGTTAAGAGTTTCAAACATACCTAACTGCATTTATTTTATCATTCCACTTACTGCTCTGCAGCTTGAAAGTATTAATAACCCCATGCATGTTCATATTGAAACGATTACTGGAATGTTTTTAAAACATGTAGTTCTAATTCTGATCTCACACTGAAGCAATAAATAAATGAAGATGCTGAAATCAAATGAGTCACAGCCAAGGAAGTGACTGTTGAGTGGAACCTTAATGTTCTTTTAACATCATTTTTGTGGTGTAGTATTTATGTTCTGTATACAGCAAATGCTAGTGTTGGTATTTCATATATGGGTTCAACTGACCTTGCAAATCTTATATCATGAAATGTGAGACTTGAGGCATGAATCTGTGATGGTTTTGACCCATGCTAAATCTCACAGCAGCCAAAAATAACTCATCACACAAGTAAGGTAGGTTTTCAGCCAAATGAGCTTTTTGCTTTAGCAGACTGTGTGACTACACAACTGCTTCTTACAACAAAGCTGGGGAGAGAGGAAAAAGATGGGTGAGATTTCTGTTTGCCTCATTCCTCTTTGAAACTGGTTCTTGTACATTTTGGGTGCAGCACTGTGGATTGCCTTTGCTCTCAAATCTTGCCTACCAGAATTACCTTGGCCTGACCTGAGACCTGCTGAGAGGTACATCTGAGAAGTGGGTCAAAGAGCAGAAGAGTGGCTGTAACATTATTTTCAAATAGATGAATGTTTGCAGGATTGTTGTGAAAGGTATTTAGAACAGTCACAAGACATGAACCTTCTCCAGTAAACAGGTGAGAAGAGTTCCCATAACTGGCTTGTAGATTATGTCAAAAAGATTTGTCAGTTTGTTGATATGAGCTACTAGGAGAACCATGCTGAAGGATCCTGCTTGCTCAGCAGGCAGCTTGTCAGTGGTCTTAATGTTCACCAAAAATGTGTGTTCCTTCTTTCTGTTCCACTGATGTGGTATGAGATGCTATATGATGGATATTGAGAAAGGTGAGAAATCCAGATGTGTGATTTCTACTGTTATTCTAGACTGTGCCCATTGACTTAATTCTTCTTTAGTGAGATGTGCTTTAGAAGACACAAGCAGGAGGTAGCTTCTAAGCTTGTCCTCCTATTTAGGATGTATTGCAGCTGTACTTCTTTCTTTGCCATTGCATGCCAGTACATGCTGCAATGGTGACTTTTTCAAGTACCTCTGATGCTTTTTGTGTGCTGGGTGAACATACCAGGGCTAACTGACAAGGAGGACTTCTGAAACTTAAGAGAGTAGACACTGAAAACTGAATTTATTTTCTAATGAGTTGGGTGAGGCCTTTATTACATCTCTGGTGCTGAATATAACAGAACAGCGGATAAAAACAGAGGTTCCCAACTCAGATTTGCTGTTCAAGCTGAACACGTGCTTAAGGAGAACATCACTGCTCTTGTAGGAGATCCCAGAGCTGAATAATAATGGGTGACAGCCTAGTGGGGAAAAAAAGAAAAAAGCTATCCTAATCAACATAGATGACAGAGAGCATTGTTGGTGCTATCAAGATTCTGTTCAAATGGGGCAAGGTACTGGGGGAAATACTGTATTACTGGCAGTGATGGAGATCTGTGTGGTAGGAGAATTGTCCAGTGTTCAGTGAACACCTACAGTGACATTTCCCTTTAACTGGTTTATAGTTCAGGCTTTCAGGTTTTAAAGGCTCCCTTGTGTGACTTGCTAAGTGGGAAGTGTAATGTTGGAGCACTGATAAATTACATCTAGGTATTGAAGTGTGTGTTTCATGAAGGACACTGATGCATCTAAAAATGCTGTTTTCTTCCCTCTGGTACAAAACTGTTATGTCCTCTGCTACTATGACAGGATGGGAGCCCACATAAATTACATACAGTTCCTATCTTAACATAATAAGCAATATAGACAAAGTTTGCAACAGGACTTATCTCTGTGTTCCCAGAAACCAATATTCATTCTCTATCTGGTTATCTCTGTTCACACACGCTCAAAAAAGTATATATTCACCTCTCACCACCACATTTGCCCTAAATTGTTTTAGGAGTTTGTCACACTAAAGGGAGTGGTGTAGGATTTGTAGCTATTATTGGAGTAAATAATATTATTTTGTGAATGAACCATAAACAATCAAACATTAAATGTCAGAACAGTCATTTAGGACAATTCTCCCCTAAGGCTGAACTTGTTCTCAGCATACAATGTAATGGGAAATCCAGAAGAACTCTGAAGAAAGGGCTATTCCTCCAACTTGCGTACACCAGGGAAAAGAAGTGAAGATGCTCACTGGCTAACGTGGTATGAGCAGCCATTGCAGGGATGGAGCTCTGCCTCATGGTACTTCATAAAATGCAGGAACATTAGCCCTCCTACTGTTCTGTCCAGGTTGTGCTTGGCAAAACTATGCCAACTGCTTATGGTCGCTGAGATCTGGGGATAGCTCTGCAAATAAACAGTCTTCCATTATGAACATATCCTTTTTAAATTTTCTGACACAGGAGAACATGTAGCATTATTGGTAAGCAAACAGAAAATGATTGGGGGTTTTTGTTTGTTTTCTTTTCATTAGGGAGATTCTGTATCAATCACTATGTCATGGGAAATGTGTGAATCAATGATTTGCATTCAGGTACGTGTTTTAGTTTTGCCAGGTACTCTGTTAAAAAACAAACTCAAATCATTAAAAAACCCAAAACAAACCCAGCAGTCACTCTCACTGCTTTCTCCTCCCATACAAATCTGATTACTGCACAAATGGAGTTGACAAAGAGCATTATTTATATCTTGATGTGCTGCCACCACATCTTGTTGAGATGACTTTAATTAACAGAGAAGTTGCTCTCTATGATCCTGCTCCTTTGTCAGTGGGAGATAAAGGGGTAGCATAATGAAATTCTTAACCCTGTCTTTATATATTCCTTAGTAATAAAATTTCCAAGGTGTCAAAAGATCCAAGTAAATCACAGCTGAATTTTTCAAGAATTGACACTATCAGGAAAAGGTTATTCGGGTAGAAAATGGCACAGTAAGTGTATAGTATGCTAGAATTAGCACTTCTGAAAGCAAATTATTTCTGACATTTTTGCATATTATTTCTGTAGCTGAACTTTATTAAGACAACATTAATAGACTGATATGTTTATTCCTCTCTGAAGTTAAGGTTCTCAGCAGAGACCAGAAAGAGAGAGACTGACAGATGGTGCTGTGAGGCTGCAGCAGCTGCCCTGGAAGGCCCTTGTCAGCTTCACTTCCTAATGTTAGAAAGAAAAGGGGAAAGATAAAAGTGACATTGGCAAGTGCCTTCTGCGTAATAAGGATTGTTCTTCTTTCTCTAGTGAATTTAGTGGTAAAATTGACATTTTCCTGCATAAATAGTTTATTTTGTAACTAAGATATTATCTGTCAGTATACAGTCCCCCTCCTCTCCTCCAGAATAATCTGCAGTGCTTTATCATTTAGAAACCTAAAATTGAGTTCAACTCACTAAATACAACTAGACCAGCAGCTTCCATATGCATTTATTTAAAAAGAGATTAAACAGTATAGTAATTTGAGTAAGTTAACAGAGCAATCTCATTTTGTCAGCATAAGTGTTTAGTAACAGTTCTGCTGGAAGGGGAATAAGTCTCAATTCTTTCTTTTAAAAGGGCTGGAGGACAGATGTAGATTATTCAGTTCCACTGCAGATCTGTGATATCAACTGTGGTAAGTATGAATGATAAGAAAAGAAGAATTAGGTCTTGACTGTGTAGAAGAAAGCATCTCAGGTGAAGTCTGTTTTCCTTGGAAAACTGAGGGTGGATTCACCAGACTGAATGTGGATACCTGCTGATGAGCTAGATATGCTTACCCTCCTTTGTAGACAATGAACTCATATTACCTCAGCCAGCTTTTAATTAGCTACTGCAAGGGTAGCTTGTGTGGCTGTTTTCTCTGCTTCCTGATTGACTTTTCCATCCTGTTCAAAGTTTTGCATGCCACACCTGTATTTACCTTGCTGTTGGTACATGATGTAACTGGTTAAAAACAATCCTTGGTGAGTAGGCACATGGTGCTGTCATTGTAGCGATTGCAGCACAGCCCTGCACTTAATTCCCCACCTGCGTAAATGGGACAGCAGTTATTCCCTCCACTGCAGAGGTGTGGTGAGGTTTGAAGCACACTCAGATATGCTCATGGAGTCAGAATATTCCAGAAACTCCCAGCCCTGAAGGTAAGGTGTTGCAGAAGCTACTGAGTTTAGAATGAACTAAGGTTGTAGGGTTTACAGTGAAGAGCACAGGAGTGCATTCACTAGATATACTAAGTCTGAAAGGTGTCAAGCTGAGAGAAGGCTCAACCTGAGCATTGCCAAAAGCACCTCCCTAAACCTATCCACCCACCCAACCTCCCTTCCCAGTTCATTGTAAACATAATGATTCCTATGGCAGATTTTCTCTGCTGTCTAGAAATACCTGCCACTTAACTGTAGCTTCTGATTTGGAGGTTGGATATTAAAGAGGAAGGGGCTTGAATGTAGTTATCTGTGCAACCACTTGCATAATGCTAGTTCAGGTTTCTTCTCCACTTAAAAACTCATAACAAGCCCACTCAAGTGAATCAATTAAATAATCAGAGTGTTGTGATTCATGTAGTCTGTATGCATTTTCCTTATTTGCATTTTCCTTTTAAGAAATGTGAAGAGTATGACAAAAGCATGCAACGTAGTGAAAGGCTTCAGAAATGGCATGCTGGGAATTCCCCTCTACCTTACAGTAGAGAGAATGGTTCTGTGTTTTAAATAGTGGAACAACAAAAACTGCCCTATATAACATTTTGGGCACAGTATTTGATTTATACGAGGGACTTTTTGTCAAAAGGTTTTGATAAAGAATTTCTGGAGATTCAGACAACAATATGAGAAACTGTGCACGTATCAAGAATATCAAATGTAGTTCATGATCACCGTGGTTGTTGTGTAGAGGATATTAACCTCATGCTTCATGGATTCTGCCATGCTTTATAGTTTTGGGATAATGCAGCCACATCAGTGAGTGGATAATTCTACCTCTATCAGCTGACCAGGAGGGGGTTTGTGAAACCACCCTCTGAGGCCAATGGTACCATTCAGTGGGACACTGAAATGGGTGGGTCCCACTTATTGCTGTAATTTGTATATTCTTAATGACTCATCAGGAGTTATCAACTGCTTGTCGCGTGTGTAATTTTTAATGCAACAATAGTAGCAATACTACTAAGGGCTTTCACATTCTTAAATGCTTATTTTCTATAACCAAGTTATTTCTTCAATAACTAGCTTTATAAAATCAGGAGGTGATGAAAATGGAAAGTTTCTTAATGTCACCAAGGGTGACATCTTACACTGGGATGCTACTGTGTTTGAGCTAAAGATGTTAAGAAAAACAGTCCACATAAAGGTGAAGGGAATTTGGATTATACAAAATGTCAGTAAGAAATAATCTTATAATGGCACAATGAAAATATTTAGTGCATTATGTCTTTGTAAAATAGAAGTGTATATTAAGTGTCACTGTTAAAGATACCAAGCAATGACGACAGTATCTATTGTATATACAAAAAAATAAATCAGTGTATCTAACCATCATGGAGGTTACTTACTCTCCAGCTGCAAGAGGAGTTTACTGGCATGTAGAATGAATTATACTGCAATGTACTGCATTTTTCAATCAGCAGCTGTGCTTTGGAATTAGAATGGCTTAGCCTTGTTTGCTCCACCAAGGATGGGAATGGGAAAATTGAATGTGTTGTTTTCATTTAATATTTTCTTTTTTAAGTTTTATTTTTCTGTTGGCCACTTTTCTGGATTCCATGTAATGTAGCCAAACATTCTGAGACATAATTTCACCTATTATAAAAGAGACTTATTTATTCTGAATGAAACAATAACTCAGATCAGTTAATGTGACCATTATGTGAATCATAATGAAAACCAGTTCAAATGTAGATTGTCATTTTGTTTCTTCAGCTTTTCTTGGTCGCACATATGGTGATGGAAACTCAGCAAAGACCATGACACACAGGTATCTATCCAATGTATAGTTTAAAACAATCTCTGAGCACTGATAGAATTTTTAATCCTGAGTATCAGATTCTGCTTTCTCCCCTTTCTTTGACTCCACTGAAGACACCTTTTGCTCCTGCTACAGAATCACAGAAACATTCAGGTTGGAAAAGACCCTCAGGATCACCAAGTCCAACAAATAACCCTACTCTACAAGGTTCACCCCTAAACCAACTCCCCAAGCACCACATCCAAGCAACCCTTAAACACATCCAGGGTTGGTGACTCAACCACCTCCCTGGGCAGCATATTCCAATGCCTGACCACTCTTTCCATGAAATTTTTTTTCCCAATGTTCAGTCTAAACCTACCCAGTTGCAGCTTGAGCCCATTCCCTCTTGTGAGAAGAGACCAGCACCAGCCCCTCTATAATGTGCTTTCAGGTAATTGTAGAGAGCAATGAGGTCTCCCCTCAGCCTCCCCATTTTCAAACTAAACAGCCCCAGCTCCTTCAGTTGCTCCACATAAGATTTATTCTCCAGGCCCTTCACATCTTTGTTGTCCTCCTCTGCACTCACTCCAGCACCTCCACATCTCTCTTGTATTGAGGTGCCCAAAACTGGACACAATACTCAAGGTGGCCTCACCAGAGCCGAGTACAATGGGACAAACACCTCCCTACTCCTGCTGCACACAGTATTTCTAATACAGGCCAGGATGCCATTGTCTTTCTTGGCCACCTGGGCACACTGCTTGCTCATATTCAGTTACTCGTCAATTAGAACCCCCAGGTCCCTTTCTGCCAGATAATTTTCCAGCCACACTTCCCCAGCCCTGTAGCATTGCATAGGATTGTTGTGAACCAAGTGCAGGACCTGGCATTTGGCCTTGTTGAAGCTCTTACTCTCTGCTGTACCACAGTGCAGCCTGGCATCAGAGGTAGCTGCCTTTCTGCCAAAGAGAAAGGACAAAGGGAGACTAATACATAGGAGGAGTGAGAAGTTTGTAAAGTAATAAGACAACTTTCAAGAGCCTCAGAACAATCTCAAATTTGCTGCATAAGACATTCACATTATTAGCATCTGCCCCCTGCTTTCTCCCTGATATTTGTGGCAGATCAGACCCTTCTGTGCTCTCACTCATTAGATGTATCTTCTCAGCTGTTCCAGTGCTTCTTTTCATTCCCACAGCCCTTTGCAAAACACTTATTTCTAGATTGTAAACAAATCAGTAATTAATGCAGACCATAGGTATATGATTTATTGGACCCCGAGCTCTTAAAAACAGTCTTCCTTTCCCAATAATCTTTCAGAGGCAACCTAGAAGAGGGGAACAATCTAGAACTCCAGAGGGAGCAGAGATGCTCTGAAAAGCTCTTGTTCAAAGACAGGAAAAAGATGCTGCCTTGCAGAAGTTCTGCAAGTCATGTGATCTGAGAATGGGCTACCAGCTTTGCTTCAAGGCAGTGTGTAGCTTTCCCTTTGTCAGAAGATACCGTTCAGAATAAAGTATTTTGGGTTTGTACAACTGTTCATGTAACTGCTGTTTGGACTGTGATAGTCAAGTCCAAACTGCATACAAATGGTTAGATGTGTTATTTAACTCAACTATGTATGGGTGCAATGAACTCTTTCCCATGCCAGTGAAAAAAACCAAGGTTTTTTTCTGTTCTCTTTTCCCCCTAGAATGAAGAGTGTGCATTCCTTGCATTGAATTTAACAACACATTTTCAAGGTCCTTAGTATCTTCTCAATATCAGGTTGTATTTTGGTATAACTTGCAAATCTTGTTTAACTTCCCATGTTGTTTTTATTGTGCCTGTTCATTACTGTGAGATTATTCTCATGAGTGAAGAATTCAGCAAGTTAAACCTATTCCAACAAGTTCCTAAGAAGCTAGATTATGATTCCTCATTTGACAGTATTTCAAAACAAAATATGTCTTAGTAAGAAGAAAAATGTGAACATGATTCTCTAATTATCTATCTTGTATACAGTATGCTACAAATGAGTACTTCCATAATAGTGTTGTGTTCCTATAGAAAAGTAATTCAGGTTTTCTTATTTGTAAACTTTACTTTGAAACTGTAAGTAAAAGTTTTGGAGAAATGAATAGAGGAAGTTTTCTCAGCTTTTTCACATTATCCTTCTTTGCAATTTCTTCTGTTCTCTGATGCCATCTTGATGATTTCACCATGACAGACCATATTTCTTAAACATATTTAACAACTGTTTTCTGTGCTTGCATTTGTGTTTGACTTGGAGATAGCTTTCCTATTTGTCTGAGCAGGTACACGTCTTTGGTTTGATAGCTATTTAAAAATGTCATGAGGAAATACAGCCTAGAAGGAATTATTTTAGTGGAAAGAATCAAAGTGTTTTTCCCCCCCATTATATCAGTATTTCTACTCAGTTGTTGAGAACATTACACACTGTAATGGTTATCAAACATTTGGCCCTTATTTCATTGAATACTCCTGTCAAATGTTCTTGCTTCCTGTTGTGTAACAAGGAAATAAAAGCAACTGAAAGATCACAAATCCTGAAACCATGTGGAATTGCTCATATGGGAGCAAGAATATGGGTGGGGGTCTGGAACAAGAAGCTGATCAATAAAAAAATATTTTCCATCTGAATGTGGGTTTTTTGGGTTTGTTTCAAGACAATTGTAATGTAAGAGATACATCTGTTATGTTGTAACACAAGCTTTTTTGTGGTGCCCTAAAGAGGATGAATTCTTCTTGGCTCCTTTGATACCGAAGCTTCATTCTGTAGATTGCTGATCCAAGCAGTGCTACAACTGCAAAAGCAAAGGTGTCAAGGTGGCTTTCCAAAAGCATTTAGTTATTTGATTTAGCTGTGAAATAGAAGCACTGATCTGTTCAGACATCTGTTTTTCCTTTAATACACTCCAGACTGCAGCCAGAAGCAAGACATTCAGCCATTTAGCTGAGACAGCTTCATAACACTACTCTCCACTTTCCTCCAGTGGGAAACTCTTTTTTTTTTCTTTCCAGTGAGAAAGGTTGATTTGTACAGTGTGCTTTTTATTGCAGCAAAGTCTAAGATCAACTTTTTGAATATGTCCTCAGACTGAAAATGAATTAAATTAGACAGGTGTAGCAGGATCTAAAAACTTAAGCGTAGTAAAGACAAAACACCACCTCCAATGACAAGTTCATCTGAGTTCCTAAAGCAATGGTAACTGTACTGATGATGGATTCTTTCGAGGATGAGATGCTGTTTCAGCTGCACAAATATGAAATCTCTAGCAGTATATCTTCTCTTACTAGTTTCACCCATGGACATACCAAAGAGAAGGTGACCAGCCATGGCCCTAAACACTTTGGTACTGTTTTACTGGACAGCCTGAATGGTGAACATAGCCCACATGTCACTTAAATTAACTGTCTGAAAGGAAAGTGTTCATTCAAAGGCAGTAGTCTAGGCTTCCATTATGGCTGCTGCTGAGATAGGTATTTCCTGATCATTTTTCATTCTCCTTGGATACTTGTTTTAGAGGGAGCCTGGGCAACTTAGCCTAAGTGACCACCAGCAAAACATTCCTGCTTATGGCAATTTTTGCAAATAATCCCCAACAGTATTTCCATATGTTTGCTCAGGTCTGCCTGTTTGCATTTTGTGCACTGAGAAAATTGCTGATCTTTAAGAGTCCTATTTCTAATACACTACTTCAGGTAAATATTGTCACTTCTAATGACAACACTCCTGCTCCAGAGACCAGCTCTTCTTGCTCTCTCAAGTACCCTACACATGAAACATACTTGAAGCAGTTCTACTCAGGTGATGCCTTTCCTAGAGAAGCTGAGTTCTGCATTACTAAGCTACCAGGCACTACTGACCTTATGACACTACTGCTACAAAAATAGTGGGTTTCCCCCTGTTTTTACAAGGCATATTATACATTGGTAGGTCAGTCCTGAAAGAAGGTGGTATGAAAATCTTTCCAAGTGCTAAAAGTATTCATTTCACTCTGCCCACTTAAATGTTTTCTTTTTCTCTCCCAAGCTATGCAACAGTTTTGCAATATTGACCAATGCACAAGTGAAATTTGTGGTTCACCAACAGCTTTTGTGTAAGAGGTTCTCTGATGGTATGTGTACTGAAAGAGAAAGGTAAAAGGCTAAAGAAGGCCCAGAGATAGGACAACTAGATTAAAGATGGGAAAAATGTATTTTGAGCCATCTATGGGCACATGCAGGGACAAGTTTTCAGCAGGAATCAATGTATATGAAGCCTGCAGAAAGAAGCCCATAAAGGGTGATGGATGAAGTGAACATGCGAAAGTGGAGGAAGAGATGATAGAGGTGGGGCAGGAGAGGTAGACTGGAGGCGACAAAAGTGTGTGAGACAGGGAAAGGAGTGGGGAGTTAAAGCCAGCCAGCCAGCCCAGGTGTGATTCACATTGCCAGCACAGATCTACTCCTTACTCAGAATCTCCAGCTAAAATGGGAGTGTGAGTGGAGAATGACTGGGCAAGTACTGCTCTGTATCAAGTGTATCTTACCTAGGTGCTTCTCATCTGTATCCCTGTCCTATGCTGTCTTGTCCCCTCCTTCATGGAGCACAATGTCATGGTGAGTGGGAGGCAAACAGACCCAGAACCTTCTTGTGTGACAGGGAGTCCTCTTCAGTGTGCCTATGGGCTTCTTAGTCATAAGAAGGAACCAATTTGCTGGGTCCTCAGCAAGTTACCTTATGCCTCAGCTTCTAAGCGCAGAACATGGGTTAGAAAGGTATGGAAACAGCCTGTCTATTTTTTTCCTTTCCTTTTCAGTGATAACAGTCCTAACAGTGAGGAGAGAAAGCAAAGGTGTGATTCAAATGAATGGAGTAACACTGAGTTACACAACTTAATAGTCCTTTCACTGATTATTTCCCCCGTTAAAAGTATTGGAACTTGACAGAGCTCTTTCTTTCTTTATTTTTTTCATTACTATAAGTTTATTTTTAAAAGTAGAAATTTTGCTTTCTTTAGTTACTTAAGATTATAATGAATCTTTTCCTCTCTTGCAGTGTTGGACTTCAGTGGCAGACAGCTTCCTCTCCAGTGGCTCTTTCTCCTTTGCTCTCTATTCACATTCTTTGTGAAATCAGGAATATCTTCCTACTTCTCTAGTTTCTGCTCAATTGATCTTTTTATCTGCAAGACCTCAGCCAGCTGAGTGCCTTCAGATTGGGCAGTTGCCAATTCACCCTGGAAGACTTGGTTCTCTGTCTGCAGATATCAATCTCATAATAATCCTTAAATGCTGTGCTTGTTCCATTGATGTATTTTTTTATCTACCCATTTTCTTATCTGTGCACTTCCTGGGTTACACTGATGAACCTTTCAACCATGAGTGTCTGAATGTCTCAGAATATTTCTAGGATGTGCAAGGTTCTTCCGTCTGTGCTCTGAGATGTCTGTGTATCTGAGTCCTGGAAAACATTTAACTGTATTTGTATGGGAATATGTCTAAATTAATAAGATTTACTGAAAGGCAGGATGGATCATTTTGAGCACAGCACTAATATGGTTTCCAGACTAAGGTAACTTGCCAAGTGAGAGCGCAGACAGCAATCTGGTATCTGTTCTCACCTTGCTATACAAACTTAACTTCAGCCTTTTTTGTGGATATATGTCCCATAGTGTTATTTGAGCTGTGTTTCCCAAATCTGCTCCTTCTGTCTTGGCTTATTGCAAGTATGAGACTGAGCTTAATTTGTAAACTCAAAGATGATCTGCTGCTACTGACAAGAGAATGTTCACCAAATAGCTAGTTGTTGCTGGCCAGGTCACTTTCAAAAATAAGTGCTGTAAATAGGGCTTCTCAGCCTGCCTGTAAAAACTGCAGTCACATCCACTCACCATTTTTCTTCTCCTTGGCTTCATGTCCATGTTGCTGCAAAACTTTCAGATGAAATCTTATTCCATTACTTTTTAATTTTGTTTGCTGATTTTAATTCCTGGGAGCTGATCCTCTGCAGCTCCATCTGGCCTCCATGTGAACATGAGCTCACAATTTTTTGTACTGGATACCTTGGGGGAGATTTAGGTCTTTGTGGCATGCCTAAAGTCCAGCAAAGGCCAGGGTCAAATCAAGAACCTGTGCCTTCACAGCTGAAGTATGTATTAGTTCCTTGATGACAAGCAATCTTCTGACTTCAGTGAGCAGAACTCTTGAAGTTCAGTGTGAGGTCTTTTTTTTCTCTACCTTTCTCTAGTCTTGAAATGGCTGTGGAGATCTGCTCCTGATTAATGAAATTATTGATGAGTTTACCTCTTTCTCACTTGTCCTCCTATTTTTCCTTGTGTCCCATGAGGTGGCACGCCTTTGAGGAGGCAGCCTTTTAAGTCACAGCCAGCTGGAACTAACTTAAATGAATACTTTGGAGTGACAAACACCAACAGACACCAAGGTAAATGTGTTCCAGTTGCTGCAAGGTCTTATCAGGTACTTGAAAGTGTACAGAGCAAACTGTCAGGAAACTGGGTCTGAAAAGACATTATGAAATGACCCTCAGTCTTTGGGGAATACCAAACTCTGATATTTTGTTATTTTCTCTGTCTAAAAAACATTTTATAGTCCCTAGGGTGAAACTTTGTTATTCCAGTTTACTTCAGGGTTCTGATCATTCACATTACATACACATTAGTTCACTCCTGGGCTTTCATTTGGAGCAAACCAACTTTTCCCAAGACAAAGCACGAGCACAGCTGAGGCTTCAGGGTATTTTCCCTCCCTTTGGCAGTTGTGGATACAGCCAGTCTGCTCTTGAAAGAGCCCTGGAACATGATATATACAACCTAGTCTGCACGAACTGATACTGCAGACTAGGGTTTACTCCATGGAAGAGATCACAATGATAATAAAAATACACTTGGGAGGCTGTTTATCACTTGTCATTGTCTCTTTAGTGTGGAGATATTGGTTAACATGGGACATAGATGTACAAAAACTGCATTTGAGTCACTGCTGCAGATGAAGGAGCACCCTGGTTCCTGAATGGATGCTCCACTATACTTCAGCTTGGCAATACTCTTTTGTCATCATTACAGGTGAAAAGTAGTGACTGTGTTTGAAGAATGTAAGCCACCATTTATGTTTCTGGTATTTTATAACATTTAAACTACAGGTTAATTTGGTTTAGATTCTCACCAGATTCTCTTTCTCCATTAAATATTCCAGTGTTTTGTTTCCAGCTCACAGAAATGAAGATCCATTGCATTCAGTCTTTCCTGGAGATATGTTTGTGCAAGACTCAGCAACTGGATAGCAGCATTCACTTATCTATACATTACAGTCTGTAAATAAACTGCTTTAAAATGTAATAGGCAATTTGATGGAACTATGAAAAACGCCAGCAAAGTGGGAGAGTCACTTAAAGAATGTTCATTGTAATGTAGTTCATGAGCATTCCCATCCCATGTCTAATCTGGTGGTTGTGAATTTTTGTGAAGGGTGTGTATGTATTCATGTGTGTGAAGTGTGAGACAAAGAATGAACATCTCTTGATGAAACTCTTTTGCATTTTTACCTGCCTTGTGAACCATTGCTTGACAGAAGCAATCACTATGCCTGCCAGAAACAACACCGCTCACTGCTCTCTTAGTATTATCACGAAGAAAACATTTTGTTCTGCCCAAGTAACGTGGGATCTTACAGACCAAGTCATCTGTGTTAATTAGTAAATCCCAGTCAAATACAGATTCCATTTATCTTTTGTGCTGATTTTTGCTTGGCAGTATATGCATACTACTGGGTTTCATTTCCCAGAAGTACAAAAGCTCTTAATTCTCCTGCGAAGTCCAGTGATTCATTTCCAGGTTAGCAGAAAGCAAGGTTTTAGACTATGAATCATACAGAACTGATTTTGAAATTTGGGTAATTAGAGTTATTGTTCAGAGAGTACAAATGCTATATACGGTATCCAAGCATGAGAAATCACTCTGTTTCTCGCTAGGCAAATTTTGATGGGTCCCAGATCAGGAAATTATCAGCTTCCATGCTTTTTCTGTCATTCTTCCTAGTTCCCCTAAGGCTTGACTTTAGGTCTCCATCAGTATGTCAGGGCAGGATTCAGTCCTGATATTTTGTGGGGGTAGTTACTTTTTTATAGTTGCCAGGACTGTCCCCTCTGACACAGATGCTCCTCCTTCAACAATATTGTATCACACGAGGAGACAAGTCACTTCCCTTAATGCCATCTCAAAATCAAGTTCATCCTTGGGGGATGGGGTAGAATTATGGGGCTAGAGCTAGAGGCATACATTCCCTTTTTACCATACAACTGCATTTTCTCTCCTGTTCTTGAAGCCCACCTGACTAACATTGAGAAAGCTGAGGTTGAAGAGCCAGAAGTGAAAAGTATTGTCTGGGGAATGTAGGAAATCTCATCCTTCCTTATTTGTTGCAGAGTACTCCAAAACCATTCTTGACAAGTTAGCCAGAATTTCAGTGCACACTGTTAGCAGAGCTTCTCTGCATTGTTACTTTTTCCCCTCCCCCACATTTCTAGCAGTCACCTCAGGCTTCCCTGACTATGTAACAAGGACATTCAAAATTTCATACTGAGTTAAATCAAAGGTTCATCTAGTTTGTACTCTGTTTTCAACAGGTACATCTGCAGATGGCCAGGACAAGCAGAGGACAGTATCCTCCAACTTCAATGCCCATTTCTTAAGAGGTGTATGAATGAATTTGTGTGTGTGTTTTTCTTGTACAAATTTGCCTAACTTCTTTTTTGAAGTCACATAAACTTCTCAGATTTTTCTTTCTTTCTTGTGTCAAGGTACTCCATAGCTTAAGCATATGATACGAGAACTATCTGTCTTTGCTTGAAAACTGTCATCAGCCACTGTATCATTCACACAGCTCTATTTGTCCTCTAGCTTTTGTGTTGAGAGGGACAATGAACATTTTCTCTGAACTTATTTTTGCACAGTTCTTATGTGTTATTGACCTCTATGTTATCTCCTCCTGATATTTATTTATTTATTTATGATTTAGGTCTACATAGAATCACTTGAACTGTGCACAATATGTAAAATATGAGTGCCTCATGAAGTTATACAGGGGTGTAGTGATGTTCTGTCCTGTTCTTTGTTCCCTAGCTAATGATGCTGACAACCACACCCCTGTTTTTAACCAGGAGTACAAAGAACTGAACTGTCAACAACAGAGAACTGTTAGAAATCTTAGATCTCATTCCTTAGTGCTTATGGATAAATCAGATTTTAGGACTATATAAAAAAACCGCAGTTTTAAAATTTGTACATATCCTGCTTATTGTAGACTGGACAGGGAGAAGTTTTGTTATTACTTTACCTAAGCAAAAACAGAAAGAAAAAAACCCCAACAACTGCTGACACTTCTTTTGGTTTTTGTAATGCTTCCATGCATGTTAATATGTCTCTGTGCCAATCTGCAGTGAAAACATAGAGAGAGGTTGTTCACTCCTTACTGGATGTTTGTATGGTAAGTAGGTTGTTGTTTATGGTGGCATCCATGCACTGTATTCAGTGTTATACTTCTGTGCTCTTTATTTAGTCAGATTTTAAGGGAAAATAGTCCTCATCCTCCAGTTCGAATCACTTCTATTTAGAGCAGGCTGTATGTGACTATCACATATGGAATATGATTTGTATTTTTTTCTGCCAGATAGGTACCTTTAGAAAAGTTTTGCAACCTACAAATTCGAATAGCTTCTTCTTATTCTTCTTGATTTTACCAAGTTACCATAGGCCAGCACATCAGGGGTTAAGACTCGGCTGGCCACTAGATGAATGACAGATACTCTCTACTAACTCCTCTCCTTTCCTAAAGGGAAGACAAAAGGAATAAGGGAGAGACACTTATGGGTTGGAAAAAACAGCTTTAATGAAACAATAACATTAAGTATGTATAAATATATAGAAAAACAACATCAAACCTGACCCCACTGATAGCTGTTACACTGCCAGTATCACTGATGCTGCTGAGCAGGCACTTGGGAAGTCCCAGACTAGATTCAGCAGTAGATGAGACTGGATTCAGGAACTGGATTCTGCAACTGGATTCAGGAACTCATGGACTGGGATCAAAAGGAGAGTGGACATAGTCCTCCTCAGATGCCGGCCATTGAAGAAGAGAGCTTGACCCTTGTGATTCCTGAGCTTTGTACTCAATATGACATATAGGGAATGGAATACCTTGTTGGTCAGTTCAAAGTCACCTGTCCTGTTCACTCCTCCCTGCAGGTTTGACCTCTTACTTACTGCATCCCCAAAATGGCACACAGGTTTGACAGTGACCTTGGTCTTTATAGAAGCAAGTATAAGCAGGAGCCTTTCTGCATACCAATCCTTAGTGGTAACTATAAACATCAAGAATTACCACTTCTGGAAGCTGACATTACATGCAAAAATACTGTGATAAATTCAGAAAATGCAGGTACTTAGAAAAGACTTAGCTGAAAAGTACAGTCATTAGACAGAATGACCTGTTCTAGCTCAGACCAGGACAAAGCACAAGATACATTCTGCATGTAGTTAAGGTTTGGGTTTTGAAGTGATGATGGTGATGGTGGGGTCAATGGTGCTTTTCTGTAGCTGTGCAGCTAGGATTATTTTTTCCTATCCACATAATTTTATTTATCAGCATCAAATATCACTTCCCAGTTTATCACCAACTGCTCACTGTTGCAAAATCCATATTTGTCATATTCATCTTGAATGGGTTAGATTTGTCAATAAATGTTTTATGTAAGTACCTGGATAATTTATGAGCATATTGAACCATTCAGAAACCAACAGATGCTTCATCTATGACAGTAAACATTTCCATCAAAATTTCTTCTTAATTTGCTGGATACCTTGTCAATGCCTTGTATCTCAAGCTCAGTTTTTGAAAGACATTCTTGTCTTCAGACAGATTGCTTAGTAGCACAGATGGGGCCAAAAATGAAAACTGTAGAACAGAATTGCACTGGTTTGCAGTTATCCATGGAGTGCTCCAAAGGAAAATGCTGTGCAGCGAATAATATCTTTCTCCATATTTATTCCTTAATTTGTGCTTGCTTTGTATTAGTCATTCTCCTTCACCTTCTCAGATGTGATTTTTATCAAGCATTTCTTAATGACTGCGTGGGTTTAGCATTTGTTCGATTACTTGTGAAATGCTGAACACAGCATTCAAACCACAATGACTGATAAGGAAAGAATAGACTACCTGTTGGGTCTAGGCTCAAGTCTTTTTGCATTTGGGAGTCAGGTAGGGGTAATTTCTATCTGCTTTGAAATGCACTTCCACAATGGCATCTCTCTTCTGAAACTGCATAGTTCTCCATGCAATTTCCATGACACTTAGTTATCTGATTGTTTTTGGTTTTGTTATTTCATATTCATTCTTTGACATCTGCCAGTCTTTGATTTTGGAGACCATTTGGAAAACTCTTTGGACACCATTGCCCTGTGTGTTATCAACATCCAGTGGTACTTCTCAGGAGCAACTCAGCTTCTCTTTACTCTTTAAAGTGACGCAGAGAGGAAAGAGCAGAGGCCTTCCCTCTCTTGGTACTCTTGACTGCTTTGAATTATGGTATGATGGTTTGGAATTTACCTTATCCAGTGGCTTGATCAGTAGGGTGTGAAGCCAGGTGATTACTAACACCATGTGTATCTGAGCTCTCATGTTGACTTTTTGTACTGCCTCATTTCCAGAATTGGAGAATTAGGTCTGACCGAAAACAGGAGGGGAGAGAGCAATTCACATCCACATGTGCAATAATAAATGCAAAGTAGGGGCTTAAGGTACAGTGAGGAGAACAATCAGGGCTGAAAATTCCCTCTGGGGACTGATGAGACTGAACCTTAATGCAAACTTGTTATGACCAACAGCCCAACACTGATGTGTCTCTAAGATAACTTTTCCTGGCATCTCAGTAACACATGGGATGGAATGGGAGTCTCTTCGTCACAGACCAAGATCTGGCCCCTAAATATATGCCTGTGCCATGGTACCTGTGAAGGCAGAACTGCAGCTTTGGTGGAAGTGCCTCTCAGGCAGGTGAGGAGTGCAATATTTTTGCTGAAAACAGACTGCAAAGCCTAGGGGCTGGGCCAACTTATAGGTTGAGAGAAACTACTGTGTATCAGGAAAACACCTCTGAAACATTTATTTGGAAAAAAAAGGACATGAAATGCTCTACCTTCCTATTCTACCATGTGTTTCATAAAGTAAACATATGTATACAATGTTGATTAACATGAGGCTGGGGTGAGGCTCTGTTTGGGCTGTTGCTCATTCCAGCGGAGAGCTGCTCATCCTGAGGTGGAGGGATTACTCTGAAGATGGCTTCCCTGCAGCTTCATTGGAAAAGAAATATGCACTCATAAAATCAAACAAAAGTTAATTACAGATTAATCTATTATACAGTGGAATGATTCTTCTCATAAAAAGTAGTGGTGGCTTTGCCATAATGGCTGCAGGGCATGGTTGCATTCTCCATAGATATAGCTCTTCTGGTTTCTCTAGAGTTCTCTACAGTCAGTTTTCACAGGAATAATTGGCACATGGACATGAATCATTATAAAATGTTTTTTGCAAAGCTTGAAACCCATATTTTCCCAATATTTTTCTGTTAAGGCAGCTAAGTAAATTTTTCAAGTCCCTTTTGCTTCTCATCTTTCTTCAGACACCTACTTCCCATCCACTTCTATCCACTGTAAATCACCCTCAGCACTTTTTCACAATGCTTCTGTTTCAGCTCCAGGGTTCCTAAAACATTCTTCCAATATGAACATGAAACCACATCTTGAACAGCAAGCAATGCCATTTTTACCTCACAGATCTTAAACTCCAAAATTTTTACCCACTTATTAATATAGCAGCATCAGACTGCCTTTCCCCCCCCCCCTTAAAAATCTCATTTCCACTTAGAAGCAAAGGGAAGAAAAGGAAATGCTAAAATAATATATAAAACAGAGAAATGTGCATGAGAGGAACATGCAACCCATGACTAATGCAGTACCTTTTGAAACAAAATACAAAGGATATATCTGCTGTCAAATTACCCCTTCCTGTGAGGTAATGACTTGAGACATCAATGGCAGAGCTAAGTCTTCAGGGACCACACATGCACACATTAAGAGGTAATTTCTAGGAAGAACTGCTTGATTGTGAATTCTGACTTTGATATTGACTTGACTTTACTGCCTTGGTTTTCCTTATTAAAGAGGTATTAATTTGCATTAATACTTCTCCCAGTGTTGCACAGAGAAGTGTCTCCTGGTCAGTTCATAGTGTCCTTGGATTCAGCCATGCAGGTCAAAGACTGTTTTCCACCTCTGTACCCTCTCTAGCCCTTCTCTTCTCTTAGCTTCTGTTGGGAAAAAAAAAGCAAAAAAGCCCTTAGACATTTTATTGCATTGTGATGACACATCTTTTCCCCTACTTTATTTTGCCAAAGATGTTAAAATATTTGTTTTGCTCTGCGCCTTCCTTGGAGAAACTGACTTCAGAAGCAGTTTCTGCATTTTCTTCTTACCACTAAGTTATCTATTTTACTTTAGTATTTTGTTATCTGTTTTGCTTTAGTCATTTGCTTCCTCCAAATGTTTATGTGGATCCCATCTGTTCCCAGGAACTTCTGAGTATCCAAGTGGCTCAGAAGTCTCTAACTGCTTCCACCTGGATTTCAGGGGAACTATACTGCTCCCTGACCCCATCTACCAGTTCAGGAGGCTAGTTATCCTGAAGCCCTCCTGTCTTACAGTTGAAAATTGAGGCAAAGAAGGTATTTAGTACCTGGGCCTTTTCCTCATCTTTAGTTACAATATTTGCCTCTGGGTCCAATATGGAGTGGAGGTTCTTCTTGCTCCTCTTTTTAGCATTAATATATTTATAAAAATGCTTTTTATTATCTTTTTACAGAAGTGGCCAGCTTAAGTTCTAACTGGGCTTTTGCTTTACATTGCTTTTGCTTTACATTGTTGGGCTTTTTTTGCTGTCTACAACTACCTGAAGGGGGATTGTAGCCAGCACCAGAACAAGAGGACACAGTCTCAAGCTGCACCAGGGGAGCTTTAGGCTCGAGGTCAGGAGAAAGTTCTTCACTGAGCGAGTCGTTTGCCATTGGAATGTGCTGCCCAGGGAGGTGGTGGAGTCACCATCCCTGGAGGGGTTCAAGAGGGGATTGGACGTGGCACTTGGTGCCATGGTCTAGTCATGAGGTCTGTGGCAACAGGTTGGACTTGATGATCTTTGAGGTCTCTTCCAACCTCGGTGACACTGTGATACTGTGATGATCTAACAACATCCTTAAATATATCTGGAGTTACCTCCCCTGTTTTCCACAGGCAATATACCCTCTTTTTTCCCCTTAATTCTTTCAAAAGATGCTTGCCCATTCAGTCCAGTTGCCTTCCCTGCCAGCTCATCTTTCGGTACGTGGGCACAGCCAGTTCCTGTGCCTTCAAGAGTTCCTGTTTGAAGTAGGTCCAGCCATCCTGGACCCCTTTGTTCTTAAGGGCTGCTTCCTAAGCTGAAGTCTGCCCTCCAGAAATCCAAAGTAAGGGTTGCACATGAGGATACTTTAGGGTGATTCGGGTGCTCTCTCAAGAAGACAACATGAGCAAGGAAAACATACTAGAGATTTCAGAGGCAGAATTAGTATAAACAATGCCTATGCCATGGTGGCTGTGCCCCCATTGCAGGGGACAGCCTATTACTGTGTTGAAGTAATTATGTTGCTTCCTTGGCTCCTACGGCTCCATGTCATAGCTGAGCCTCAGCATGGAAATGATAATAACCAAGATTATGATCATATAACACAACCGATTACAAAACAGCTTATCTTTGGTTTCATTCCAGTTACCACAAAGCTTCTTTTCATTTTCAGAGGAGGGTAACTTAGGGACAGTAAACCAGCTAATTCTAAAAGCACAACCTGTCCTCGGTTTCCTCTAAGGAAACTAAGCAAATATTATACAGACTTAGAATCTAAGTTTTTTCAAAGTTGGTGATTGCCACTTGACAAGCAGTTCTGAAAACTGGTGGAATAATGGCCCATGATGAAGAGTGACAGGAACGACAGTTTCCAGTAAGACCGTCGTGATAAGCCCAAGCCAGACAGTGCCAGGAACAGTGAGAGGACAGAACTAGAGAGCAACATGATGTGACAAAGGGAGAAAGTACTGCAACACAGCAAATGCCATTAGTGTCAACATCTTTTGTGTGGGTGTGTGAGGAAATCTGACTTCCTTTTCTCTGCTGATTATGGGTTATTTCAAATGAGAAAACCCCTTGGAATTTGCATAGATAACAATGAGAAAACTCTTGCCTTTTCAGGCTGGGATCTTCCTGTGCTCTCCAAGGCACTGCCGCTTCTCAGGCTGTGCTCATCTGAATGATCCTAACTAGTTAGTTGCAGAACCAAGAAGATAAATCACTGCACCTAAGGAGTCAGTTGGGAAAGTCTAAATCAGTTTTTTTTTGCCATGCTAACCAATTCTGTCCTCAGCTGGTTAGCAGCTACTCATATTGGAAGGTACACAAAATTAAATGAAGAAACACTAAAATCCTCCACAGATCTCTTTTTCTTAATACCTCTTAACTCCCTGGTATTTGGAACATCAGAAAGAGGAGGAGGAGATTTTTAAGTCTAGCACTGTCTAGCCTATATCTTGCTGTTGGAAACTACTCCTTGCAGTATGTTGCTTTCTGCAGGAGGTAGGTGGAAGGCTTTGCAGTGGCCAGGCTGATGGCTACCCACTTGCATTTTACGTTGCTTGGGTTTTGTATTGGAAATCTTGGGTTTGACAGTGGACTAGTAACACATGGAGTTGCTGCTCTTAAGCTGCAGCAATCAGGAGATACTCTAAGAATTTCATTTTCAGTAGTGTTCCAGGGGTCTTAGAGGTCTGGGCTGCTGAGGACAGTCATGATGAATGCACACCAAACTGTGTTGTTTATCACCACTCTTCTCCACATAGGTGTTGAGGGAATGAACCAGCATTTTCACTTTTAATGAGGCTTATTAAGTATGAAAGTTGAGAAAGAGATCGATTACAGGCTGGATAGACTCCATTTGTTGAACATGTTTGCTCTTTTGCAGGCTAGCTTATGCCAGATTGTTGGATGATGACACACCAATCTGAACTATGGAAACACTTAACAGGAATTTATTGCTGATATATAGTAAGCCACAAGAGTGTAAGTAAATCAAAGGTGATAAGAAATGGCAACTTCCTCTTCTCAGCTTTCACATGTAACCTGAGTCAATTATTCACTCCTAGGCATTAAAATGTTATTCTTCGGCTAATGTACTGTGTAATGACTTTTTGTTTGTTTGGTTGGTTTTTTAAATAATTACCTATAACTGTTCATTTGAACTGTCTGAAATATCAGTAACAAATTTATGCTAAAAAGGAAAAGGTAGAATTTTGTTTCCCTGTTTTTTTGAATCATGAAAGAGATGATTCAAATTTGATTTAGAAAGTGAAGATAAGATAAGATAAGATTGACTGAAAACTCTTTTGGGGTATACTTTCTGATCAATTATTCTGGTCAATAGTCCTCTCTGGCCCAAAGAAATTTTTAGGAGATCTTTTAATACAGGACTGTGCCTTTTAATGCAATTTGTTATATAGGGTTAAATATGTGTGATGAGTTATGTCTGTCCTGGAAGCAGGGCAGGGAGGGCTTGTGAGAGCATTGCCCTCCCTGCAGGGGGTTTTACCCCTGGGAAACTAAGTTAGTCTGGTCCACTCCCCCTACCTTTCCAGCAAGGCTATAAAAAGGAGGACACTGAAGCCATTAGCTCTTGGCCCCTGCCTTTGCCTGGACGAGGACTGCCGCTGGTTTCCCTGCTTCTCTGCCACGTGGTCCTCCCTGCTACACCCCATGCCTTTGCAAAGGACTGGTTTTGTATTTCATATTTCTTTTTTCCCATCCATCCTTGTTCCTTGCCCTTGTGAACCCTACCTGTTATTATTATATACATACATATATATATGTACACACACACACACTGTTTAAATAAAATTCTTTACCTCTCTACTTCCAAGCCAAATCCAAATTATTTCTTGGTGGATTTGCTCCTTTCCTTTCTTTTCCTCTCTGTTGGGAATGAGGAGGGGGGAGTAGGGGAGGGACTCTCAGCTTGGCCCCCATCTGAGCTCTTAAGTCCCAGTTAAGGCTCAAACCACCACAATAGGAAGACTATGCATCTTGTGAGCTTTTTTTTTTTTTAAGCAGGAGCAGACCCAGCTTAGCAGCAGCAGAAACTTTATAGTTTCTGTGCAGATACAAGCAGTGAAAAATCCTCAGAGGACCAGGAAATAAAAGTAGAGAATTAGGCCATATTAATATAATAAATTATCAGGCTCTTTAAAATCCAAGTACAACATCCTGGTGTTGTGGTATAGAAAGAAATGTCCATGAAGTGAGGAAACACATGCCTGTCTGAAAAGGCTTCTGTAAAGTGAAGTACGTTAATAAGCAGGGATAGACAGGCACAGGCTTGGAAACCAAAGTGTGGGTATTATCCCACTCGAATTGCTGGGAACACTCCATTCCTGCAATACCAGCCATGTGCTGTCTAAAAGCTTTTTAAAGGATGGCCTCAGGCAGCCAGTCACTTGGCACGTTGTATCTCTGCTCTGGTTCTCTCTCCCTCTCTCTCTCTGTAACTAATTCCAGTAGGAAGCTGCCTCCTGCAACTGGCATTTTCTCACTAAATGACAGGGTTATTTACAGAAATTCTTCCTTCTGCTCTCTCAGGAGCACAATATCTTCACTTCCTTGTTTACTATTACTCCTTTCCATGGAGTAAAAGGAAAGATGATCAATTTTTGCCTTGTCAAGACAAAAAAAAACCCTTAAAAAACCAGAACAAAACAAAACAAAACAAAAAAAAGGAGAGAGAGGAGCCCTGGCTTTATAAAAACCAAATGAAACCAAACAACAAAAAAACAACTCCAACCAACCAAGAAAAGCAATAAACGCCCCCATTTTCATTCTGAGAACGCTGATTTCAAGCTGTTCTAAGTAATAACTGTGATTTAGTTTAAATAATGAGAGTGGTTGGTATGTGGGCTCAGGGTGATAAAACTGAACTACAGAGACACAGTCATGTATGATTGGTAAAATTTTTCCATGTAGTGGGATTACTGGGATGAGGAAGAGGTGAAAACAAGTTACCTAACAGCACGATTGTTACTTATATAATGCATTGAGGGGTGTCAATTTTAATATTAACCATAGGCTGGGTCTTGCCCATACCACTAGAGGTTAGCATCCTTCAGAGCAGATCTCATGCATCAGTGAGTAGTACAGTAGTCATTCTAAGATACTGCTGCTCTTCAGTCTGCTGCTTTCAGTTCAAAGTGTCTAAAATAAAAGTGTTTTGCAGTCCATCAGGATGTTTTCATAGTGAGTGATGCAGGGTATGTATTGCATACTCAAGGATACACTATAGCTGTGTGTGGAGGTGAGTAGGACAGCAAAAGATGCTAATGGAAAGACTGTATGGAGGAAGAGAGTCAAAGTCAGGGCACTCCCATACATATTACAAGGTAGCACCTCTTTAGGGGAAAAAGCCTGAAGTGAACTGTCCCCAGAACTATGGCCTGGATAGGAGAGGGACAAACCAGAGCCATGGACTGAAACCACAACTAAACTCCTTGTGCATTTAGCAGCATTAGTACCTTGAGGTTGTAATAAAATGGTTGATAATTGTCCATCATCACCTTTGGGAATTCCCCATGGACTGGAGAACTGAACTCCAGAGTCAAACCACACAGAGCTGTTGGATTCTCTAAAGCCAAAACTTTTCAATATCAAAATTTTCCTTTCAATTTTAGAACACCTTGACTTGAACAGATTGTGCAGTTTCCGCATGAAGGATTACTTAAACCTTTGCTGTTCCCAACTGGAACATGTTTGTGTATTTTTTGTGGCCAGGCTTTGAAAAACACTCTGCTGCATGGTAACAGTCGAATTGACACTACCATCTATTTTGCAGAGATATGATCTTATTACAGTGGTGCCCAGTGAAGAGTCCCCTTTAATAAAAGATTCATAAATGTCTATTTTCAAAAGGCCTTATCTGAACCATAAAATTTATCTTCAGGCATGTGCTATAAAATAAGGCTGTGGCACTCAAGCATAACTTTTTATTTTTGGCAGCAACATAGACAGCATGTTTAAATTTGAATTGGTTTGCCCCAGTTCAGTCTTGTTTTGGTAACTCAAGGGCTGTCACAAATTATATCACATTTTTATAGTGTTAGATTAATATTCTTTTTTTTTAACACATTTTATGAACACCCCAAAGAAGGCTGCTTTTATGCTTGTAATTTTTATGGACCAATAAATCTGTGAGCTGGACTGGTGTTTCACAGCCAAATTTCAGCTCTGTACAAGCATGTTATTTTCATTGTCTTTGTAGAAACACTAATTACTATAACCAAGACACAATACAAGCTGTTGTAGATACAGGGTTTTAATCTACTGGGAAACACCCTGAAGAATCCCTTTTTTTTAAAAAATGCACTTTTGTGTTTAAAGATTAGTTTGACTGGTGACTCCTCACAGAGAACCGCGGTTCAGAGCAATAGCAATAAACAATGTAAACGTCAAATCGTTTCAGAACTGTGTGATAGCATCTGTCAATTACATGAAGAATTCTTCTTGGTCTTGTGCACAGCAGGAAAGACCTAGCTGACTTCCCAGGGCTGGGAGGTAGTAGGGCAGGGACTCTGCCTGCCAGACCAGGAACATGTAGATGTTCACCTCCATCACTTCCCTCTTACGCATCACTCAAAATGCCTATTGATCCTGGGCCCTCTCACTGCCAGCTTAGCACTGCAGACACTGCTTCTCACCAGTCATCATCTATTTTAATGCCTAATCCCATGATCTGTCCCTCATTGTAAACCCTCATCTGCTGCCAGATCTTCTGCACTCAGCAGCAAAGTTTTGTGATTGCAAGCTAGAGAGCCACAGAACTCACAGAGTCAATCAAGATCATGGCCACCACAGGACACCTGCTGGCCCTGTATTGACTACTGTTGCTACACTGTGTGCTTTGACCTCAAGGTTTCCTTTACACTCAGTGTGGCGTGGTGAAGAAGGCAACCACCAGAAATACACCAAGAGAATTTTCAAGAGATGTGCCAACTTGATGGAATAACCAAAAACAAGTTTGGGGAAGTTCATAGGAGGAATTAGGTAACAGGAGTACTTCGGTTTCTAGGAAGAAGTGATATTGCAAGTGTAATGTGAAATGAGGAATCTCCCAAACGAGTCTGTAGGGTAGAACTGAATCTGGGTATTTTAAAAAAAATTAATAAGCAAGGAAAGTGACTGACTAGGATACAGTTCTGCTGGCGTGGTATCAACCAGGAGCTACAAGAAAACAAATACGAGAGGCAGTTTCAGTAAGATCCCTTGGCTCTGAGCCAGGCAAACACCTAGTATGACCATGCTGTGAAAGAGGTCTAACTATGCTGTGGCAAGGAAGCCAGGCTGTCCCATTCATTTACATGGTAAGAAAACACATCCTAATTGTTCAGCTTAATAATATAGATGTGGCCAGTATTAAAATTGCAATGAGTACCACGGTTTATTACAAAAAATTTAAAAGGAAGACATTACATAGCTGTTTAAATTCTGTAGGGGGTTCTTTGCTGTAGTATTCTTTAGGAACTTTGTGAGCTATTTGGCTGACAACTGTAAGTTTTTTATGCTGTCAGTTTCAATTCCAAGCAAAACTCCAAAGTTGCAACATTTGTTTTTGCTACACACGAAGAACAAAACGTGAGTATGTAGTTATTCACAGGACAGATGTTCCCACAAAAGTTAATTAAAATTCTAGAAGTTTTCCTGTTGTTCTTAAAATCTAAATTAGAAGTTATCATAGTCCACAGTCAAAAAAACCCCCACTTTGGTTCCTGAAGTGAGCCCAAATGATTAATTTTCAGAGTGACCCAAAATAATGAAGTAATATGACTATGTGGTCTGATCAAAAGAAAACATATCCACAATGAAAATGGAATTAAGGGACTGAGAAGCCTCTAAGCTACTAGCTGGGGCAACAATTTGGTTGATGATGGGATTCATCTGATCATCTACCACCGAGCTGATTGTCCCCTCTGTAATAAGAGTCACCGTAAAGAAATAAGCACTGTTTGGAAAATGAACAAGGTTCACTTTCTGAATGTAACTTAACCACACAGACTGAGCAAATGATCTAATTATAGGTATTTTTAATGACTGGAAACAGGCTTTTGCCAACATTTACTGCAGAAGGAGATAGAAAAAGAGCCAGGAGCAGGCACAAAACACATTTAATGTGATTTTTCTATTTTATCATATCTAGGTAAGTTTCTGTTGGGTATTTTACTGCCTGTATTGCCTGAGAGACAGACGTGCACTGTAAACTCCTCCAGCACTGGTGTATGAAGCAGCCCAGGAAGCCTGAGAGAGAGAGGTAGTGACAGTGGGAAGAGCACTTCTTTAGACACTCAACCCTTCTCCTTGTTACCTTTCATACAAACGACACCAAACTGGTGCCTTGGGAGCATCTTGTGACCCAGGTGGAGGACTTTGCCTTGTTGAACTTCGTATAATTAGTCTTGGCCTATGGATCAGACCAGTCCAGATCCTGCTGCAGAACTTCACTACCCTCTAGCAGATTGATGCAGCCAGCCAGCTTGGTGTAATCTGCAGACTTACTGAGGGTGCTTTCAACCGTCTCATCCCAATCATAAAGTCTGGGTGCCATGCTGCAGCTACTGCCTTTCTTCCCTCCCCTCCCCTCTCTAAGTGTCGCTTCTTACTTGAAAGAACAAGCCCCTGCGCTGTCGCGGCAGCCCATCCAGCACATCCCTCCGGCTCTGGGGAGCAAACAACCTGAGCGCTCGGCTCGGCCCCGCGAGAGCCCAGCGCCGCAGCCCTCTGGCGCCCCCTGGCGGCAGCATCCCTGACTTGCACGTACTGCTGGAGAGCGGCGGTGAGGGGAGCGGGGAAGACGACAGCCCTGGGGCACAAAGGCACCGGGCTGGCACCAGAGTGAAATCAGCTTTAGTCTGCCCTGCAGATAGCTATCCTATGGGAGAGCTGCTGCACTCCACCATGCGAAGAGATCGGTGCATGCCTGCTGCTGGCGTTTCCAGCTTCCCAGCGGGACTTTCTGCCCAAATGGATAACTGTGCCTTTGCTCTGCAGCCCGAGCAAGAACCGTGGCAAATCATGGCAGAGAGTGAAGATGGATTGCTGAATATTGCCCAGGGCTTAGTGCTGTGATCTGCTCTCTTTCTTTATTAATGATCTGGATGAGTTCTAAATTTACTATATTCTCAGTAAGTTTACAGGTTACACCAAGCTGGGTGAGAGTGTTGATCTGATTGAGGATAGGGAGGCTTTACAGAGAATTCTGCACAGGCTGGATTGATGGGCCAAGGTCAGCTGTATGAGGTTCAACAAGGCCAATGCTGGATCTTGCACTTGGGTCACAACAACTTCATGCAACACTAAAGGCTTGGGGAAGAGTGGCTTGAAGAGCTGCCTGGTGGAACAGGACCTGGAGGTGCTGGTCAACAGCCACCTGAATATGAACCAGCAGTGTGGGTAGGTGGATTGTATCAGAAATAGACTGGTCAGCTGGACTAGGGAAGTGATTTTCCTCTTGTATTCATCACTGGTGAGGATGAACTTCAAATACTTTGTTCAGGTTTGGGCCTCTCATTACAAGATAAACACTGAGGTGATGAAGTGTGTCCAAAGAATAGCAACAAACTTGTTGAAAGGTATAGAGAACAAGTATTATGAGCAGTGGCTGAGGAACCTGGGGTTGGTAAGCTTAGGAAAAAGGCGGCTGTTTTTGCTTTCTATAACTATCTGATATAAGATTGTAGTAAGATGGGTGTTTGTCTGTTCTCCCAAGTAACAAATGATAGGACAAGAGAAAAGGTCCTCAGTTTGCATCAGGGAAGATTTAGATGGATATTAAGAAACAGTTCTTCACTGAAAGTGCTGTTAAGCATTGGAAGAGGCTACCTGGGAAAGTGGTGGAGTCACCATCCCCAAAGATATTTAAAAGATGTGTAGGCATGGTGCTAAGGGACATGGTTCAGTGGTGGACTTGGCTGTGTGGTTAACGTCTGGACTTTGTCATCTTAAAGGTCCTTTCCAACCTAAACAGTTCTATGATTCTATGTATACTATCCCTTGCACATTTACTATGAATGAATTAACTAAGAAGATTGAACAAAAAGTACTCTGAAGTCTCAGGGTTCAGCAGAGAATTCTATTTTTTAATGACTTGTTAAATAAAGGAAGTTGCATAACAGGACTATAGTATCTTTCTGTCCTGGTTTCAAAGAGTCTTTGTGGCCCATCCTGTCCCAGTCCCTCCCACCAAGATTGGGAGGAAATGTAACACAAAAGAAGACCTGAGTTGAGATAAGGAATGTTTTATGAGATGATGTGATGTGCAATTAACAGCCTATATGTCACAGAAAAGCACAGCAAAAGCAGAAGCAGCAGTAGAAGCCAGTGATGAAATGACTCCCACACCTCCCAGGTGCACACTCAAGCAAGTGAAGCAGATCAATACCCTAAAACTGGAAACCCAAAGGATCAATTTGAAACAGGCTGCCTCTCATGTTACAATCTGAACTACAAGCCCCATGATACCTTGCTTCAGCCAGCACTTTCATTTTAAAACTGTCATGACCTTAGCTTCATATCAAATGCTCATCAGTGGTTTCAACTGGCTAAACCCATGACACTTTCCTATATACTCTTGACATTGTATGCATCTTTCATGGTACAGTGCAGACTGATGGTCCCCAGGACCTGGGGGCTGGGACTGTTGAAGGTTGCCCATGGATTCTGTCAGGGTAGGAAAAGTAGAAAAAGTTTCCATCCTGGGCTTTCACTTCATTACTAACTATGTTGGTCTGTCTTGGTGGAGGAGAGGGAGGGCAACATGAAGGCATTTGTAAGACCCCTGACTGAGTAGGGGGAAATTCTAGCAGCAGAATTTTTGCTTGCTACATGAGACAGACGAGTTCCTTTGCACCTGCACAGCTGGGGGCTGACAAGCTGGGTGAAAATATTGCTAAAAAGGACCTGAGATGCAACAAAAATTGTTAGCCAGAATTACTCCTGTGTACAAAGGTGGTCAGTAGCATCCTGTTTTACACTAGGCAGTGGCACCAGCAGGATGAAGGAGGTGATCCTCTCCCCTCTCCCCTGACTCAGTTCTAGTGAGAGGTAGTGGGTCCTGCACTTGGGTCACAACCCCACGCAATGCTGCAGGCTTAGGGAAGAGTGGCTGGAAAGTTGCTTGGCATAGAAGGACCTGGTGGTGCTAGGTGAGAGCCAGTGGAACATGAGCCAGTGGTGTGCTTTCTTTCTTGTCTCAAATATGGACATGGATAGCAAGAAAGCCACTGGTAACGGATCCATGGCACATGTATTTGTTTGTAATGCATAAACAAGATCACATCTACTGGATCACATCTGTGTCAGGATGGCTCTATTTCAGCTGTTGAGATGCAACTGAATGGCCACCAGCTTAACTGAGATTCCTTTGAGACCTCACAATATGCCTGGACAAAACTTGCAGATAGAAACAGGTGACAGATCTGAGAACTCAAAGGGATAATACCCTGGTTTCCAGGCAGTTCTAGGTTATACCTGTGGACCCTTCATTGTCAGGAACTGAAGAGACATCTGCTAAGTTCCAGAAAAATCATGAGACAGACACGTTGGTTTTTTTTTTTTCTTTCTTTAATTAGATAAAGATTTCTTCTTCCTCCCTACCCATTTTTTTTTCAGTCTGTTTCCATTGCCTTGAGGCTTTTGTGCTTTTCAAGGTTTTAGTATAAATCTGCACATTCTTCAACAGAACTGACTGGCCTAGTTTTATGTTGGCCCATTTCACATTAATAAAAAGACACCATAGAATGAAATAACTTCTAAATCTGAGAAGCTGAAAATGCTACTGAAATTTACTGTTTGGAGGACATTTCTGTTTCTGTAGTTTCAGCTGTAGAGAACTATAGGCAGAAAACTAGAGAGAGAAAATCTGAGACTCAGCTTTTCACCTGTGTGGGGAGAAGAGGGAAATGGCTTTTGCCTGACTCTCCTTCAGCTGCTTCTTAAACTAGAATTCTTTAAGATTTTATTTAAACAGAAACACTCTTGTACACTGTATCTGGAACAAAACTAATTAAATTTGCAGGCTAGAAAGCTCAAGTTAAAATTTGTGGGAATTGCCAGAATATCCAAAGCTGTTCTTAAGGATATGGATATTCAGCTAAAGAACAATTTTGGAATACGTTTCACTCAGGCACAAAAATTGTTTAGACTAGGATTATTCAAAAGTACTTGAAATTAGTAGGTTTATTCCACAGAATCAGAGCATCACCCAACTCTGCTCTGTCCATTTCTCTAAGTGTGTACACTTGTAACACCATTCCTATGAAGTTTGGAAATATTCAGGTATTTTATTCAGCAAGGCCAGTGGAAGTAAATATTCATAGATTAGATAAAAATAAAATTTATATAGAATATGTTTTGTTGAATGTATCGTTTGGCTTTCCAAAATGCATTATTCCTCTTGAAGGCAATAGGATTAGGGTAAAGTTGGAAGATAATGCTCTCTTACTCCTAGAGAAGATACTTACAGAATTCTGCCTTGCCTGCAGTCTGTAAAGGAGTTTTCTTAGGTGTTAAACCATAAATACCTTTTGGAAGGCTGGCACGATGTGTGTGATACATATTTATAGTTAAAATGCCTCAGGTCTGTATTTTAAACATGTAGTTCTGATCTAAATAGTGTCAGTAAGCTGACTGGCTTTAAATTGTATCTTGGTTTGGAGGTGAGAATCAGACTGCAGATGCAGAGTTGATGACTGTGTTTTATAGTTTGCTACCTGTTCTGCATTGTACTATTCTGACATTTCATATGTGCCTTGAGTGGAAAGCTCAGCATTAACACCTCTGACGTGGAGCCGTGCAGTAAAGCCACAGCTCAAGGATCTTCCTACTTAGAAACAAATCCACTAGATGTCCCTCCAGCTCTTTGTGAGGATAGTACATGTCTGTTTTACTCGGAACAACTGGATCTAAGAAGAGCACTGCATTTTATATCCTATGTCTTGCATACGTAGCTCTTTCTGGGTTCCTACAGAGGTTATGAGTCCGATAAATCTATTTTCAGACGGTGAAGGTAGGCAACTTCCTTCCATATGTATACACACATGGTTTTGATATTTCAAATTATTTTTGTCTTTCTAACTTTCCTTTTAAAAAGAATTTTTGCAGTAATTCAAATGGAAGGAAAAGTTAATCTCTCACTGTATGGCTAGTAAGCGGATATGATACTGTGTGGAAAAGTGAATGCATTTGTAGATTTTGGTTGGAAAAGACAATTATCTCAGTCTAAACACTTATACTCTGCAGGTAAACTAGTCTAGAAGTTAATCTAACATGGTAGTTTAGTTAGATGGCCTGATCAGTGTGGTGGGTTGAAATTACCCAAGCAAGCAGAAGCAACAGAAGAAGAAAGAAAAAAAAGAACTCTTTATGCCTCTGGTCTATATCCCATTAGCAAATCAATGAATTATGTAGACTTTATAATTATTTTTGTTTTACACCCAGTGGTAATTTATTTTATTTTCAGTCTTTGCAGTCATGGACTAGGCTAAAGTTCCCCCTTCAAACTGTAACAATCAGCCACTCAATTTTACAATAAAAGTGACCAGCTTAGATACCTCAGAAATTTAAGACACTTTTTCACGAGGCTCTGAGACATGAAGATTAATCTCCTCTGAGATGCTCTTAACTCTTTTCCACAATTTCTTATAATACCTCTGAACATGTAATCTCCTTTTCCATCTTGCTACTGTTTTGATACTTGTGACATCTGGCAATGTAGTTCCAGAGTTTGAGTAAATATCATGTGAGATGATATTCAATTTTGATTGAATATCCTCTTATTTTTGTGCTTTGACATAGAGAAAATTAAACTCAGTCTCGTTCTCCCTTAGCCTCTTACACACCTACTTTCTAAGAAAAATAATCCTCATATTATTACCATCTCTTCCAATGTATCTACTCTTCTTCATCATATTTTCTTTGAATTTTCTCCTTTGATTTGTCTATGCTATGTTTTGTTTTGATGTGGTGAATAATGTGGCAGAAATTTCTTTAGATCTTTGGATGGGGCTAATTCCTAACTTCTTAACAAGGTCACTGATTCATACATAGATGCATGGAACAGTATGTCCTTACTTCTGTTGGCAAGATAAGATACTAGGAATATTAGATGTAGGCAAGACGAGTTACTTAACATACAGAAAATGCAGCCCTTTGGACAGCTTCCTCTGCAGCACCACTCATATGATTATTACAAAGACTGTTATTTTTAGTAGAAATAGAACTGGACTGAAAATAATGGACATTGTTCTATAATTAGGAGGCTATTCTGCTAAATTTAAAGCAATGGTTCAATTTTCTTCTGCTTGTGCACCCTGCCTCTCAAAACACGTCTCCTGTACAATGATATAGCAGATGTATCTAGATACAGAATTAATGGAGAGTTAGTAGGTGCTCTGTAGAAACCTTTGCTAGATTTCAGGGATATACTGTCCTGCAGACTCTTGCATTTTAATCTTCTGCTGTAGGTTTATAATATATTTGTTGACAAAACGTGCTTGGTTATGCGATGTGGTAACTAAAAGCAGGGAGATGTCAGACAAAAAACCCAAAAACATGATTCAGAGACAAGGCCTATGCTGCTTAGGACCAGACCATTAAATCCTTTAAGTTCTTTCTGGTTTACCTGTGGTTGGTGTAGTTCAGTTATGAAATTCTATATTATTGAGCAGAAGATGTGGGCTAAGACATGGTGGACAGAATTATTTTCTCTTTGTAGAGATGGCGAATCCTTGAACGTATGTAGCAATGACAGTGGGTTGGAATGAAGATGAGGGGAGAGTATACAAAGAGACAGCAGTGTTGCTGTGCTGGTTTACATTAGCAAGTAAGACCACTGAGCTCTGAAGAAGCTCTGGGACTGTAGTGCACTGCTTCAAGCCCTTATCAATAAAACAGGCTAGCCTGTATTCAAAACATGAGGTGGTAACACTATGTCTCTATTAAAAGCAAAGACCAAATTCTGGTTTTCCCTGTTGAGAATTGGACACAGATCATGTAAGACATTTTTCTTTGACCACAGTTGCATGGGAAGCTTGTAAAACTGCAAGTTCAATCACTGTGGGAAAAATATTCCCAGTTATGTATATGAAGAAGAAGAAAAAAGAATGAAAAATTAGAATGGCCAGTTAGAGAGGTTATGCCTGTACTTGTAGGATTTCCTGGAGTAAACAGAAGTGGGGAAGGCAGTGATGTTGTCCTTTGTCCTGTACTGGCAATTTGGAAGCCAGGACTCAAATGTAAAAGGACCTGTTTTAACCTTGGATATTTAGCAATGCCAGAGACACGTCTATGTTCACATGCAGATTGGGCTGCTAAAGAGACTCTTAGCCCCTAACGAAAATAAGGAATCTGGTGACCCCCTGTGTCCCCATGACACTGCCTTCTTGGTCCTCTAGCTTGCTTTGATCCTTTGTACCTACTGTTTTATTACTGTTTCTTTGTTATCACCTGTAAGGAATAGGAAGGAGTAGAGGAAGAAATTTGCAACATGGTTTCCCCTTTCTCTTCTGCTTACCTTTTCTTCTAACCCTCCCTTCCTCCTGTCTCCTTAGATCAAGGGAAACCAGATAAGTTTGATGGGAAATTCCTTTCCTATCTGTGTTCCCCTTCTGAATGAAAAACAGGTGTCTGTACTGGTCCTTTAACTCCTTCTAATCCTGAACTTGTTCCTGTATATCTATCTTATACCCAACCACCTGACCCTGCTTTCCTATCCAGTAACTCCATTTGCCAGCTGCTGTTTTTGGAGATCATTGCATAGAATCATTGGACTTAGTCATAATCACAATAGAAGCCTTCAGAAGGGCAATACTCCTTTAATTTTTTTCATGTTAAATTTAATAGTTCATATTTTTACAAGTATCTCATTGGTAGTGATGATAGTCAACAGGAAAACTGATTTCAGTATCAAGTCATTGTCACAGAAATTGACTCATGTTGTTTCAGTAGTAAATAGCATCATTTGCACCAAGTTTTTCACTTTGGATCAGGGATACATGCTGATGTGCATGTAACACATTGAGGGTGCTGTTTGCCATCTCAGGAACATAAACTTCTGACCTTGCTTTACTTTGTAAGAGAAGCTACCGATCCTTGCCTGGACAGATGGTCATCATTTATCATGTCAAACAAGTGTCAAACTATGTAGGATTCTTTGTGCAATATTCTTCAGGAGAGTTGCCACCAGAAAAAAATTTACTTATATTTATTTATTTATTTAGAAAACAGCTTTTGCTAAATCCTGGCCTGTTATGCCTCAAGTCTTCTTTTCAAAACATGACAGAAAACAAAGGGAACTTGCTAATAATATACAGATGATAATCATGTCTTATTTCCCTTTTTTTTTACTATTTTTAGAAATAGGAAATATTAATGTGATAATGGGCAATCAAGAGATAAGCATGACTTGTTAAACACTGAAATCTCTGTTGTAGTTCAGAGAGTCAGAAATAGAAAGTCAAGCAAGAGTACTATCAATTGTTTTAGATGGAAATATTTTCATGACAAAAATGTCAGCAAGGATTTTATGTGTCTGTCTTCTACCTTCTAGAAAGGCTGTTATTTGAGAAGTCAGCTCTATACAGTAACTCACAGCAGCTTCAGATTTAGTACTTTGGAAGACATAGGTTCATAACTGCCTCCTCAAATATGTCTGGAGTAGTTCTTTATAGCCAAGAGATAGTCATAAATAGGCTATTAATGACTTCCAATTCCAGACCTGCAATATAGTAAATATTAGTCTGATACAGGGCTATCATGAAGCACTATTTCCCTCTGATGACACTACTTTAAGTAAAACAACTTAAAAAAGTTCATTCATCCAAGATCATAAGAATTTCTCTGATCCTGGAGAACATGGAGAGAACAGATTGTATCTATGTTGTGTCTTTGGGATTATCTGTCCATGGAAATAGGGACATGGTGAAGTCACCATCTCTGGAGGTGTTTAGAAACTGTGTAGACAGGGCACTTTGAAACATGGTTTAATAGCCTTAGTGGTGTTAGGTCAATGGTTAGACTCTGTCTTAAAGGTGTTTTCCAACCAAAATAATTCTGTGGAATCTAATTTGTGCTCATGAAGTTCAAAAAGTGGCTATGCTCATGATCACAAGATGTACTTTTAGCAATACACCTTGGTGAGACTATTTATATACACTCAGCTTTCACAAGAGAGGCTCTTTTTTAAAGAAAGGTAAATTCTCAAGCCATAATTTAATTAATCATGAGGATGAGAGAAGCCATTTGAAGATCTGCATTTATCTTTCTTCTTCACTCTCCTATCCCTTCTTGATTGTTAATTCTAAGGAGAAGAAATATATGATTGTAAGTGAGCCTAAATCTCTCTTCACTGCTCATGGAGAAATTGTCAACCTGAGTTTTTAATTATAGCATTTCTTGCTTTTAATATACTATTAAAAAAAAAATCTGCAGTTTGACTTCTCATAGCTTGCGTGGAATGTAAGATTTTATAGTTAGATAAAGATGTGGGTGACCCACATCTTACATTTTCGCCTCCTGCATGGGCACCAAAACCAGTCAGGGAGGGCAGTCAGGGAGCAAGGGAGGTGTGACAAGTTCCTCTAGCTCTCCCAGGGCAGAAGGTTGGGACTGTAAGGTAAATGATGATTCTGACACTCTTATCAAACGTAGGAAAAAAACGTGTACCAATAACATATATGTGTTTGTAATAAAATGCATTTGACCTTTGCCCTTCCTAAGCCTAGTCTACCACCTGTATTTTACACTAAGAATTTAAATTGAAGTGTGGGGCGTAGAATCACAGAATCACAGAATTGGAAGGGTGAAAGGAATCTCAAGGGTCATCTAGTTCCAACTGCCCCTGCCACAGGCAAGGACACCTTCCACTAGATCAGGCTGCCCAGTGCCACATCTGTCCTAGCCTTTAAAACACCCAGGGATGAGGCAACCTGTTCTAGTGTCTCACCACCCTTATAGTGAAGAACTTCTTTCTAATGTCTAATCTAAATCTACCCTCCTCGAGCTTGGATCTATCACTACCCAACACCCTGAAAAGTTCCTCACCAACCTTCTTGTAGGGTCTCCTTCAGATATTGGAAGGCCACAATAAGGTCTCCTTGGAGCCTTCTTTTCTCCAAACTGAACAACCCCAACTGTCTCAGTCTGTCCTCATAGGAGAGGTGCTCCAGCCCTCTGATCATTCTTGTGGCCCTTCTCTGGACATGTTCCAGCACATCCATATCTTTCTTGTAATATGGGCACCAGAACTGGACACAATACTCCAGGTGGTGCCTTCACTGGACACAATACTCCAGGTGGTGTAAAGGGGGAGAATCACCTCTCTTGACCTGCTGGCCACACTTCTCTTGATGCAGCTCAGGATACAGCTGGCTTTCTGGGCTGCAAGTGCACACTGGTGGCTCATCTTGAGCTTCCACCAGCACCCCCAAGTCCTCTTCTTCAGGGCTGCTCTCAAGCCAGTCACAGCCCAGCCTATATTGATGCCTTGGATTGCCTGAACCAGATGCAGGACCCTGCACTTGGTCTTGTTGAACCTCATGAGGTTGGCATGGGCCCACCTCTTCAGCCTGTCAAGGTCCCTCTGAGATGAATTGGTACTTGTGCCTCTTCTGAAGTGAGAAAATAACAGCACAAATTATGTAGGAACAGATTACCTTTACCCTAATTTCATCAGATCAAAAGCTATTTCTTCACAATTTTATGTATGAGACTGGTGTTAGCAAAAGCTGTATTACTTTGGTTACTAATGAGTATAAAGGATGTTTGTTGAAAGATGTATTTAATTGAACATGCTCTGAACTGAGTTTCACAGAAGTCAAAGATTTGTATTCTGTGCTGAATGTCATGGAACACACTTTCCATTTTGGTCATCCTATTTACTGTGTGCTGCTTCTCAAATCTGTCATCATACTGTTGTTCTTGCCTCATGTTTTAATCCTTTTCTTTCTGTACATTAGGTTATTTTGATCCAGGCTTTTATTTTCTTTCAGTTGGGTAATTAATATAGCTAGCTGCACTGCTCTTATGCCCGTGCTGACTTTGTCTTGTTTCTGTTTAGCTTTTCAATTCATACGTCAGCAGAGATCTTTAGTTACAATAGCTTCATGTTTCCTGGAAGTTCTGCGTCACAGGGCCTAATTTATACACAGTGTGTTTTCCATTGACACTGAAATTACAACAAGAATGACTCATCCTCTGGTGTTTATGTCCATCTGATCTTATTTTTTTTTTTTTTTCTTAGACATTGTTCATTTATATTTGTCATGTACTACTGGTAGTCATTTGAATACTGTGAAATCAAATAATGTCATTTTGGGGACCTGGCAAAGACAAGAACAGTGAAATAAAGTCATGTAAGTCACAGACCCAGGCTAGACCTATTCCTTTCACATAATGTACATAGTACTCATAGTAAGTACTAAATCTTATTACAGTCTACTTTTCATTGGTCTGAACAAAATAAATGTAAGATGGGAAAATAGATTTTAGAGATAATACTTGTCTTGAGGAGTATGAAAGCTGCAGATATCTCTGACTCCTATACAGAATGCAAAGATGACAAGTGGTCAACTAGCTTTGAAGTGATGCACACTGGAAAACATGTGCAGCAGTCCTTCTGGGTGCTTAATAAGGAGATAAATAGTGGAGCTTTTAATTGTGTTTGTTAATAATCCTAGAAAACTACACATGCAAAGAGATAAAAACATGACCAAAGTTGCAAAATATAATGGACTAAAGTGAAAGAAAGCAGGAGTAATGTTTACTACAAAGACAGATCTTTGCACATGAATGTAACCTGCACTTCTTTATCTCCCAGTAAGTGATCTTGAGCAAATTTAGACCACTTTAATAGTGCAAACCTCCTTAAAGGAAAGATGCTTTAACTTTTATTATCTTAACAACTTCAAGTGAAATAGAACCTGGCTGTCTAAAACAGCCGTGTGTATCAAGGTTTTCTACAAGGTAGGAGCTTTCTAGAGACAGGTTGCACACTGCAAGCAAATGGAATGGACAGGTGTGTTTAACAATAACTTCTACACAGCATATTGTTTGAAAGTCTGGAAGAGCTGTCCAGCTGTGCTGCATAATCTCTGTTTACATCACAAAGTCAGTCTTACAGAACTAGGATGTGATGAAAAGAAACAACTCTTACACACATTTAGGTGGACCTCTACCTTATCAGGCTGTTGTGAAACAATGGTAACTCAGATTATGTGTAGATGTTTTCCACGTCTTTGTGTGGTTCTGCCATAGGAATGCCATTTAAAATATGAATTAATATATAACAATGTGTTCACAGGTTGATTAAAGATTTATGTCTTACAATGCAGGTTCTCCAGTGTTTTAAACTACTATTGACACAATGATGACAGTTCCCAAAGGCAAATATTCCTCCGTATCAGATCATATCAATGTTATTTAACTGGTGTTTAAATATTTTAAACTCAATTTTATTTTAAAAATGCAGACATCATAAAAGATAATACTTGTTTTTAAACAACTAGAGAAGCAGGAGAGGGCTGAAAGTACAGTGATTCTTAGACTTAATTTGGAGTGCCTTGCTGATTAGGCTAGTGCATTTGATTTTGGAATATTATCTTTGTTCTCTTTGAAGGTTTTGAAACAATAGGTGCATATTATAAATTCACTACAGTAAGTATTCCTTGCCTTTCTCTTTCAAACAGAGATCCAAAGCACAGCATGAGCAAATGTGAATCTTGTATTTGGAGGAGTATGATAAGCATTTCAAAATTCAGCCCAAATATTAAAAACCCAAACATTCTTTATTGGAAAGAGGGACTATAATTAACCTACTAAAACTTTTCACTGTAGATGATCACAGTTGTTTTCATTTCTTTCAGGAGCACATCCTTGGAACTCTGTGGTATTTCAAGCCAGGGATAAATCCTCACAGTTTGTTTTTTACCTTGAGAAGACAGGGTTATTTCCGGATTCAAGAGTGTGCTTTCTCATAGACACCTCCTTGTGGGGAACTCAGATTCTTTCATGGAAAACTTGGGACCTGCATTCTCCCAAATTTTCACTCCAATGACAGTACGTAGCTGCCTATGTAGAACAATGTGAATCCTGGCCTGTTTGGGTCTCTGATTAAGTATAATACTGTATCTATATTTAGCTTTTATCTAGGGCTAAGCTATAGTAGTTGCTCTATCACCTCCCCAGCAGAGAAAGGGAGTTGCAAAAAGGAGAGAGGATCCACTCTTTAAAATGAAAATGGATTTAATGAAATAACCAAACTTACACCAATGCTGATACAAAGTTAACCAAACAGAAGTACAGCTGTCACACTAAACATGAAAGCAGTCCTCAAAAAGCAGGATCAGGAGAAGGAAGAGCAACACAGAAAGAAACCCAAATAGGAGTGTTTCCTCTTCTCAGCAGACTTCTCCAGTAGAGTGGTGCTCATGATGTTGGGAGTCAGCTGTCCTCCATGACTCAAAACTGATAATGGCCTGCAGCCCATAGTTAGCCTATGATTCTGTCCCAGCAAAACCAGGACAACCTGTCAAATTTTTCCCAGAAGTTTAGAAAGATTTTTTTTTCTCTTGGTGCTATTAGGGTTCCTAAATCTCTGTAGATTCTCTTGAAATAAGGCACAGCTTTCACTGTATCTAGAGATCAATAATCACCTGATAGCACACTGGCATTGCTGGGTTTTTTTTTGTGATCAACCTGACCCAGCCTACCTCCAACTGTGACTTTGAGACTTCCATTAAGTGATCTGAGTTTTCCAGCAGAGAGGGGACAATGATCTGTTTTATTGATTTTTTTTTTTTCAGTCTTTTGTTGAGAGATCTGTATTGCTGGTCTAGGAAACATGCTTTGCTTAGAATGTTGGCCATCAGCTGTGACTTCATAGAACCTTATTTCCCATTTCTAATGCTACAGCTGTTCTCTGGGCTTAGTGGTGTTGTCAGGACTGTTTCTCATAGCTTGTGATTAGGTTGCATTTCCAGAGGTGGTTAAGCTATTCCTTTCCAAAGAGCATAGTGAATGGATTACAGCCCCTGCTGCTCATACTGCAATTTTACCCAGTAATTGTTCCATCCAAAAGCAACTATGCTGGGAAGGAATGACAGAATCTCAGGTTATTTTAGAGTGGGTGAAGAATGGGTCTGTACTGGTAGGGTCTTTCCCTGATCTCTTTTTCTGGACTTAACAAATCTTGAATGCTGTTCTTTTTGGAGCAATTGTTTCAGCAGCAGGGCTGGGGTGTGCTTATTGCTTCATAGTAGTCTCAGACTCAGTTTTGAGGAAAATCTTTAGAGAAACAGAAGAATCGAAGAAGTGTCTTGAATCTAATTTTGCTACTTGGGATACTGTAAGACAATAGCTCCCTCTACTACATTTGTCAAACCATGAGAGGTAAGGTGGATTTCTGAGCCATAGTTGCCAGCTTGTGCCCTCTCAGAAACATTTTGAGATGCGGTGCTTCAGGTGAATGTTGTTTCTTCTCCATTATAGGGAGAACTGAATTTTATGTAATCTGATTTGTTCTTTTCTTGTTGCTTATGGGAATTATGCAGATTCCTCTAATTTTGTGAGAGGTGGGATCTCATTCGTTAATGTTTTCTACTTGCCAGTATAGATATTTGCCTTATTATTGCTCTTCCATATTTTTTCAGTTGTGCTGGAAGATATATATGATCTGAGATTTACTCTTGCCAGCAGTCAACTGTTTTCCTGCCCCGGTGTTGAATCTGTCCCCACCTGTGTTTTATCAGAGCAAATGGGTACTCTATTTATGTCTTAAATATTCCACTTGCAGTAATGTGAAATGCCACAATCCTGCTAGAAATAAATGTTGCTCCACAACCTGGTGTCTTAATCTACATATGCAAACTCTAATTACATGAACTATTGTCCCTGATGTAATTGTATATGATAAAGCCAGAATGACTGATTATGGATATTGAGTTTTGATTTATCTCACAGGTTGTGACTTCTGAAAAACATAAACCAAGTTCAGGCTCCTTGGAACTGATGCTGTAGTGGATCTGGGTTCACAGGTGCTCTGATTCCACTGAAGATAGCAGGGGATGTATCATACTTCACATTATGTTGTAGTTCCAAGGGAGTTTTTGTTACAGGCATTCCAATGATATTCAGAGCACATATCTAATTTCAAACAGGCTCTGCTAGGCTAGTGCCATTAGACATATTGTTTGCACAGTTGGTGGAATTTTGAGGAGTGTTGAAAGTAACAAGTGGGTTCACTTGTATCTTTAAATTGCCAGGGTAACACAACCATGCAATCAATTTTCCTGTGACATTGCCATCTCAGCCAGCTTTGTTGGAAGTATGTAGCTTCAACATGTGAAGCACTGGCTTCAGTTATTCTCTATCACATTTAGAGTGAACGAGAGCTCCCCATTTGTGTTTTATAACGACTGAAACAGTTCAGTGCACAGTGAATTGCAATAATTGAAGCCAAAGGCAGCTTTTTGTCTACCTGAGCAGTAACAACACCTTCAGTAAGGCTGTGGGACATGGAATATCCCAGGAGTAAAGGAAGATGAAACAATGAGGTGTTTGTGTGGAAGGAGTAAAAATATTCAGTGAGCATTTGAAAAGTGCATGTCCCATCTTTGTAAGCAGAAGTTTGACTGTTCTTCATCTGTCTAGAAAGACTTGGGCAAGTAGCCCTATGCAGTAATTTGGGAATGCTCCATCAAGGCAACTAAGCATACATGCTTAGGAAGGAGTTTAACTTTTGAGTTGTCAATAAGCAATTCAGAAAAAGAAAGTAAGTCATTTTACTGGCAGCAGGAGTAAGCCTGATTTCTGTCTTCTTTTTATTTTTACTTTTTTTTTTTTTTTTTAATTAATATCTTCTTGTTGGTAGCCAAATTCTCTGTAATATGCTGAATGCACATTAGATTTTTTAAATTTATTTATTTTTATTTTGGCATTGCTCAGGATTTCCATAAATGGTCCAAGGACTGATCTCACTGATACTGTCCCCAGAAAAAGAGTCTGGTTTTGCTGCTAGATTTCCCTTGCCTGTTAGAGGCGATTGTGAGGGAATTTTGACCCAAATATATATTTTGTTTATATTTAACTTTTGTCTAATTTTCTCATTTCTTTGTCCTAGAAATTGCATTAGCCCATCTGTGCTACAACTCTAAAGAGGAAGGATCAAAAAATCTCCCATCTTCCAGAGAGCATTGGGGGACAGTGTAAATAAAGAATATTCTGGTCACAACTTTGTTCTTGCAGTTGCCCAGTCATTGCCATATAGAGCTTGACCTGTTTCTCGGTGTATCAATACCACCAGTACCGTGTTTCTCCTTACATTTAATATAAAAGCACAGCTCATTTTGTAACATTTGTCAAACTTTGAAGAATAAAATGGAGCTTTTAACCATAGCTAATGCCATGTATGTCTCACTCATAACTTCTAGAGGTGTTGGAATCCAGGCAATCTTATCTTCTTTTGCCGAATGGGGAGAATTGAATGCTGCGATGCCTATTTCACTTCATTCTTTACTCCCTTTTCCCACATAATGTAGTTGGTGTTTAGAAAGGTTTCCTGATCCTCACTAAGTGATTTTAGTTTCCAGATCTGTACTCAGTGACTGCCAGGAGCCTAGCAGCTATACTAGAAACTGAAACAACATGTAAAAGGCTTGGAAACCTGAAGCTCTGGTTCAGAACGTGTCACAATCTGTCTTTCAATTAGTTACAGTTTTCAGAGGCTTCAATCCAACTAGCTGAGAATTTCACTGGCATGTTGCACAAAGGAATTGAGAACTGCTCATCTGTAAATCAACTTTAATATATGTATGTTTTTAAACAAGTGAGCTCATCTCTGTAAATGCCAAAAAGTACATGATTTTTTGCAGTACCTTGGGAGACCCAGCTGCTTTTCCAGCTTATTGTTATTTCATATCTTTTCTTTTGCCACCAAAAAGGCTTAGAAGTCACACTACCTCTTTTAGAAAAAGCTTTCTTCTGGGGATAATAATGCAAAAACAGTCTGCAGGAGCCTCTTCTTTTTCAGCATCCTTTGAAGATGACTTATAGTTTAGCTTTTTGTATTTCCTCAACAGGTGACCTCCAGACACAGCTATTCCTCTAAGCAAGCTTATCCCACTTGCTCTGAATTATCTGACCAGCCAAACTCTGTCACAAAACTTCATATAGAGCAAGAACTTTCTGTCCTGAAAACATCTCATCAGTCAGGAAGCCAGAATGAAGGTATACATCTGTTCTGAAATGTACAAGGAGCAGGTTTGGGTAAGAATATGCTTTTAAATGCAGTGTCACTGCAGCTGCCTTACATTACAGCTTGCTGCCCACAGCCTTTGTGTTCAGTAACAATATTAGAATATGCTGGGGCTCCTGTGGCCCAATATCCTATTGTAAATCTCAGACTGAACCCCTTGGTCACCTGAACTGCTGTATACATGAGGTATTCATGCACCAGGGGAGGTTTAGACTCAAGGTGAGGAAAAAGTTCTTCACTGAGCAAGTCATTCATCATTGGAATGTGCTGCCCAGGGAGGTGGTGGAGTCACCGTCCCTGGAGGTGTTCAAGAGGAGATTGGATGTGGCATTTGGTGCCGTGGTCTAGTCATGAGGTCTGTGGAGACAGGTTGGACTCAATGATCCTCAAGGGCTCTTCCAACCTTAGTTATAATGTGATACTAAGAGAAGAATGCAATGACATCCCTCTTATCACACCAGAGAAAGTTTGCTTCATTGTGCAAAGCAATTAGTGTTACTCAAGATGATTTTAAAGATAAATCAGAAGCAAGTTCAATGTGTAAACCACAGTCCTGTGTCTCTAATAAGTAGATGCCATTTACTTGCATATATTTCACATTAGTCTCACAAATCTCATATTTCCCTGCCAAAAATTCAGCTCTTATATGTTTCTCCTTGCTTGTATATATTCTCAGTTAGAAGTCCTGTGTCTATTTCAAACTGAGGCCTTGACCTATGCACCAGCTTTTAGTAAAACTAAGGCATAGTTAATGAATGGTGTCTTTTGGCATAATGGCTATTTAATATATTTAACATTCAATAAGGAATTAATCATTAAAACTAAGTCAAACATTTTATCACATTCAAAATCTCATGTAATGAAGTTAGGAACTGAAAATATTTATGTAGACATGTGCATAAATCACCTGTGTGATTTTATCTAAAGGGCCTGGATTACCTGCTGTTCCAGCTGCTGTTCATCTCCTGTTGTCAAAACCAGAGTAGATTGTTAAAAAAATTCTGAAACAAGTAGTAGCAAAACTGTTTTACTTTTGAAATATTTGACTTCCCACCTGCAAGAGCTGAGTATGTCATAAAACGGCAGGTCAAATTTAAGCACAGAGTACTTGCATAATTGAAAGAGATGGTATAGATTAATGAAGTTAACCAGATATATAAACGATCTTTAGGAGTTTTGTTTTTATTTTTCTTTACTTTTATTTTTGTTTTATTATTTTATTTTTATCAGCTATAGGCCTTGCAAAGCTCCTTTGAGGGAAATTTAATGCACAACCACAAAGGTATGCCACTTCCAATTTTCCAAGATACAGGATAGGATACAGAATTAACCAGGTTGGAAAAGACCTCAGAGATCATCGAGTCCAACCTAACACCCAGCACCATCTAATCAACTAAACCATGGCACCAAGTGCCTCATCCAAGCTCTTCCTGAACACCTCCAGTGATGGTGACTCCACCACCTCCCTGGGAAGCACATTCCAATGGCCAATATCTCTTTCTGGGAAGAATTTCTTCCTCACCTCCAGCCTAAACCTCCCCTGGTGCAGCTTGAGACTGTGTCCTCTTATTCTGGTGCTGGTTGCCTGGGAGAAGAGACCAACCCCCACCTGGCCATCTCTTGGTTTGCATGAGTGCATCATTTGGTTTCACACAAATAAAAGAGTAGTTGCAACAGTGATTAAGTATTAAATTAATGGACAGCCAAAACCAACACTGATTCAACTGCATTTAGTGTTACAATTTTAAATCTGATTTTGGGGGTTTCAATGGTCTGCTTGCCTGCTTGCTTGGGTTTTTTTGAGTGCCTGAAGATAGACACTCATAGCCAATGAACACAGTATTTTTGATAATAATAATAATGATGGATCAGTTCACTTTTGAAGGAATGAATAGAATCTATAAATGAGTAAATGCACCTATTTATAGGCGAAATGGCTGTTAGGCCAGTGTGTCAAAGCAGAAATGTTTGAAAGTGCACTTTTCCCTTCTCATTTAATACAGCTCTAATACATGCTTAGCCTTCTAGTCCATGTACTTTGTAGTGACGAGATTTTATGAAGTCATTCAAGTGGTCACTAGGAATGTCATGTGCATTGAGCATAGAAAAATGCATTAAAATAAATGAGACAATTATGTGGGGTATCTTGGCAATAGTTTGTTCAAATATTTTAAGTTGAACTGTAGGTTTAACCTACACAGGTGTAAACAAATGTTTCTAAAAGAGAATCTGTTCACCTCTTTCTTTGAAATATTTGTATTTTTTGGAAATTTTAGATTAAATGTGATATATTGATATAGATATATTAGATTAAATGTGATATATTGAACATGTTGGTTTTATGTTGTTGAGTAAAGAAAGAAAATTATGTGATAAAATGAAATAGATGCTGCATCCAACTGCTTATATTAATAATGGACCTTTTATCTTTTTTACGTTTAAGCAGTAGAAATATTTCTAAAGCAAAAAGATGCCTATTTTAGTCATACTATCGCTGTGAATACACATAGTTCAGATGCACAGTTCTGCTTAACTGAAAGCACTTGGAGATTTTGAACAAAGATTTACTGCAGCTGTGAATGGCAGGATCTGTGGATAGAAACATGACATTGCCACTGTTTAGAAACAGGTTTTCTGCAGAGATGGCACAACTTTGGAGAATAAATGTTAACATACCTATCTTAAAATACCTGATTAAGTCTGTGAAAGGCTTGGATAATTGATATAGACATTGTTCTTGGCTAAGAAATTCTGCAGTATGAAAGGGTGCAAACAAACCTGTTTCAATGACATTACTAAAACAGAAGGAGTTTCAGAATCTATTCTTTCTCTTCACATGCATTGGCTTTGCATAGTTATGATCTATGGTAAAATAGGATAATTTTTTCAGTTTTACTAATGAAGAAAAAGAGAAATGTGGATCCCAAATGTGAATATTATGCCCTACTTCCAGCTGGATGCCCATATATTATAATTTTTTTTTTTTCCTCCTAGCTTGGTGCTATTTCTGTGAATCTCATGCTCTATCTAACTTAAAACTGAGTAATCTCTGTGTCCTATTTTTTGTACATTTTTAATTTTAGTTTATGATCGATAGTTAATATTTTATATAGATATTACTATCTTCTCTCTTAACATTCTATTTTAGAGAAAGTCGGTGAAAGAACAAACTCTCTTGGACCTACAGAAATCCCAGACAGAAGAAGTGGGAAGGCCTGAGGAACAGTAGTGTCAGGCACACCTGCACTAGGGCTGGTGAAGGTGCATGGAATTGCTCCATTCTTGACCAGCACAGCAACCAATATAGACTGAAGAGGGAGCATGCTGGGGACCCAAAAGCAGGTGTGAGGTTTGAGAAGCAGCTAGGGCTGGGGATCAGAAGACAACCTCATGTTTCCCATTTTAAGCTGTGTGAGATAGTAACTGCACTGAAGGTGGGAAGGCAATAGACAAAATCTCAGTAAAACAGGTAAATTTTACATTCACTCACAAGTTTAACCTTTGTCTTTGGATTACACAGTAATGACACAATATTCCAGTGTACAAAATTCAGGTTCTAACAAAGTGCTTCCAGTTTCAATATATTGTATGTTGAAATTCTGTATTCTGAGAGTCCTTGGTTGCTGTGATCTGATATTTATACAATGGGGACTCTGGGCAGCCAGGTATGTGGGAGTGGCCCAAATTTTTGGGATAAACTTTCTTGAAGGGATTTGAGCAGCTGCATAGTCTTGAAGGGCTGACTCTTTTTCTTTCTTACGGACAATTATATACATGCCATGCCCTGCCCTACCCATGGCCCAGGGCTCTATTCCAGCCCCACTGGGTCCATCAGACCCTACTCCAGTGACACCACAGCAATGCTCATCTCCAGCTTCCCTGCCTGAACATAGGACTAAGCCAGGCTCACCCATGGACCCACTTTCTGGCTCAGCTGAGGCTCATTCCCTGAGAAGGTGCCTGGTGCCCCAGGCTGGGGCTGCCCACAGTTTCTCTGCTCCTGTTTGGGTTGGGACAGGCCCTGGCTGGCAGGCCCTGGCTGAGTGCATCTCTTGGGGAGCTCTCACCTCTCCCAGTGCCTGACCTTGACCCACCAGCCTTTGTGGTGCCTTGACAATGGAAATGTTTATTAACAACATATTCAAAACAATTAAATTCGAGTAGACTTTTTCCTAACTTAAATGTTTCCCAAAAGAAAATAGTTTCTTCCAATTCAAAGCTCACATTCACAAGACTTGTCCTCTCTGATGATTTGCATTGAATTCTATAGCGTAAAGTAAGTTGTGAGTCAGCTGCCACACTCTGAATCATCATGTGTTATTAGCAGACATGAAAACTGACATCTTGTTAGAGCGGGAAGAGTAATGCAAGTTTAGAACATCCTTGTAACTCACTGGTGTGTGTAGGAAGAACCGTGGCAATGTGTAATGAGAAGAGCAGCCTGGAAGCAATCCTACCATGGGTTTGTTTTTTTTCCTGAGGAAAGCCGCCAGAGACTGGTGCTGTTAAGTCAATGTTGCGTTTTAATGAAATTCCTGGCACATCTAATGCTACAAGTCCCCTGAAGGGAAAATATTGTAAATCCGTCTGGTAGTGCTAGAAGTGAGGCTCATAGGTTGGGAAGGAGGTTGTTGCTTCTAGCATTTGTTGGGAGCTGGGGAGAGGTGCCACTTCCCATCCTGTGGGGTTAGCCGCAGGGCAACGTGGCTGGGAGCTGCCACCTGGTTGCTTGCTTTGAGAGGGTGTTTGCTGTGGCTGCTGGTGCTGGCCCTGGATGTGAGCAGGGATGCAAGGGTGCCCAATGGAAACACTGTATGGAACCTTGTATCAATAGATAGTTCAATAAATGAAATGAACTGTGAGTAGATAGGGAATATACAGGCCAGGTGGCTTGTGAGACTCTTGTGTTTCAATATGGGGCAATATGTGATGAACTTCATGACTGTGTGCATAAGTGAGAAAGGCAGCAGTTGACAAAATGTTTACACTGAAAAAGAAAATTTCACTTCAAAGACTGCTCGTAGGCATTGGGGAAAATGCTCTTTTTACTTTCCTTATGAATTTCAGAAGTTTGGTTTCAAAGATGATTTTGGGGTAATTGTGAAATAAAGGCAAACAAGTTAGTGGAATAACTCTTGCATATATTTAGCAATAATATAGTTATCACTACAGACTGATGCATACTGTAACATTAAGGACACAATATGTGCGTGTGCGTGTGTGCCTGTACAGGTTGGGGTTTTGGCTTGATAAAGTCTTGTCTCCTCACTTGAGCAATCCAGGGCACTAAGCTGGCTCTGCTGCCATCTATTTTGGTGAATTTCTTTGTCTTCATTCCTGACGCTTCTGTGAAATTCTACTGCTTTGAAGAAATAAAATGTTTAGTTAAAATAATTTGGTTTTGAGAGAATGAGGTGCAATTGATTAGAAGTGTGCTTTCTCTGTAGTCATACCTATCCCGTCACTGCTTACTGCACATCTTGGGCTGAAGCAACAGGATGATAATTTGTCTGATAGAGATAATTTCATGAAGTGCACCAGTCATCTTATGATCTATGCTTGACATTTCTACTTTTTATACTGTACAAAGCTGATTCAGCTAAGAAGATTTTGTTTAGGTTTGATAGATAAATATATACTTCAGAAGAAAATTGTGAATACATGTAATAGGCCATAATAGTAGCTTAGTATCTTTTCTGGACATTACAGCAAGATCATTTCTTACTATATGTATTGCAGAATTAGTTTTAAAAGCTCTTATTTTAAGTAGACATCTTGAAGACCATACTTGCTAGATATTTTATTCAGTGTCTAAGCTGGTGACATTCTTAACATATGTTTAGGTTCCTTATTGAGAAATGACTATTTGAGTTCTTGAAAGCCTTTTCTATTGAGTAGTTGAACTTCAGATTACTGGGAATTCCTAGTATGCACTAAGATTAGATACAATTACATGATTACTGTGCAGTAAAATAGAACTTTAGAAAAGTTTAGAAGTAGGTTTTCCATTAGACCTTAATGATTATTGCAGGAATTGCACAAATACTTCAGTTTTTAGGTAATTTCACCATATTGCTTTTGATTATTGCTGTCTGTAAAGATTTCCTTTGAACATTCAAACATGAGGAAGATTAGTTTGCAACAGTCAAATTATCTTTACTGAATTCTGAATTAATCCTTCTACTGCAATGCCATTCTCCTAAAGCTGTGTGCATCCTGTGGCTGAGGCTGTTATAACCAAAGACCTCAACTATTTCTCTTCTTACTGGTTGTTAGAGTAGATGGTTGTGCTAGGCACCTAAAATTGGAGAGCATTAACAGTCTCCATGGCATGTATGCATATCTTTGTGCATTTCACAGGGTGTAACCTATGCAGTATTATCACTTCTCTGTTGGATTCTTTCTGGGCTATTTAACCTTCCTTCACTGCAAGGAAACAAAAGCACTTTTATCCCTCTCAAATCAGGACCCAGATACAATCCCACTTCTGTTAACTTCTCTTAATGGAACTAGGCCAGCTTGGCTACAATTCTCTCCTTCCAGATTATGCAGCCAAACAGTTCTACTAAAAGTAGGGGGTTAGTCAGCCAGCAGAACAAAAGATCACTTTAGAGAGATGATTTTGTAATCTTAAATATATAATTTTCTCCTCTAATGATATACATCATTGAAAGCTAAGTGGGATAGGATTGTTCTTCTAGGATACAGGAAAGCAACAGACCCAGTTTGTGGTCCTACTGGAAGCCCAGGATTCCTTGAGGCTTGATGTGGGCTTTGCTTTCCAAAGAACATGCCCCAAGCCTGCTTTTTGTAGTTTTTGTTTGTTTAATTTTTTTCCCCAAATAATCTACATTCCAAAATAAGAGTTGATTGTCAAATTGCACCTTCTTTTCTAGAGCTTTGAAGATAAAACACAGAGAAATCCTGCAAAGAACATCTGCACACAGGTTGGCCATTCTGTCATGTACTGAGAAGTCTGTCTTCAGACAAGTAGAGAAACTCAAGTAACAAACCATTTAAGAGTGCAATAAGCTGTGTTTGGAATTGATCACATCAGTATGGAGCTAAGATATCAAAAATCACACCAGGTGAAAAAGTATGTGTGGAAGTGGAGCTCAGTACTCTGTACTGTGAATCAAAGGGGTTTTGATTTGCAAATGGAGACACTTAGGAAATTCCCTTTGAAAGCTCTGTTCTGGTTAAACTTAAGACAGTTATGTAGGCATATGCTTTTAAGCTCCAGCTGCTGAGCCTAAATCTCCAGCCTTTTGAACATTCCTGTCTTAATGAAGTCAACAAAAACTGCTGACATTTTTCACACACAACAGGTGCTTGAATCTTTGCAGCCTTGACTTGCTAGTGAACTATCGATCCATTTTGACACTTGAAAGAAAAACACTTTGGATGGCAGCATCTCAATTGCAGTCCAAAGTCTTACATTGTTCTACAGGATGCAATCACTTGAAGAATATATTCCAATATAATAATGAATTCAGTAAAGGTCTCTTTCAAGCCTTGGTTTGGTACATCCCAGATGAGATTTTCAGTGAAACTCTCAAGTAAGACCTAAGGATCTTAGAAAACCCCAGCAAATCCAGATTTTATTAGACTAGAAAATGAATATTTAATATTTTTAAAAGAGAAAGCTCAAATTGATAATGCAAATTAGTTTCCAAGCTCTGTTTATTCTAGTTGTCTCATGCCCATTGTAATCATGCTTAATTGGTTTCAAACTGCTCCATAGCTTTATTGGTTTAAGCAAACTTTACTCAAGCGTTCTCCAAAGTGGAGGTGTTTAGTTTTCATGTTTATTTTTTTGTTTGTTTTGTTTTGTGTGTGCTTGGAGGGTTTTTTTGTGTTATTTCTCCCTCCCCACTATTCTTAATATCAATTTCCTTGCTTCCTTCTTGAAGTGTATTCAAACATGTTAATGCTATGGTGTTAAGGATGCCTTTGCTTCGTATATTCAAGGAACTTCCTGTAACCTCCCATTTTCACAGATACGTGGCACAAAGTAAAGCAGCTCTTCTGTAGTGCCTTGCACACAGCAACTAGTTTTTAATAAGCAATTATTTTTGTTTTCCTAAATGATCTGTTTCCCCCTCTTCTTGTCTCTTTTTATGTTCTCTGAATGTAAATGTGCAATTTCTAAAATACAAAATGAAGAAAAACAGTTTCCAGACTTGCATGTCACAGTCCTTCAATATTTTGTTGTTAGTGTTTTCTATTTTAAAATGGAAGTTTGTCTTTACTTACAAGTCTCCTGAAATTGTTTCATTTTCCTTCATATTTCAGTTAAAAATTTAAGCATTTGTACTCTCTCTACGTATCTGTTATATACTCTCAATATATTTGGCATCTCTTAATATTCAAGAGCAGTACAGGCAATTTTGCTGTCTTGTACTGCTTACTAAATGCATTCAGTGTCTGAATCAATACTGAGGTTTGCTATGTACAGTTGTGGTCAAATCTATGATAAATTATATTTTCATCAGTGTTATTAAATGTAGTATTCAGACTATTTATCTATTAACATGCTGTCATCCTGGAGGAATTTGTATGAGACTGGATTACAATTGTGTAAAGAATTCTTGTAGTTTCTTCAGATTTTAGACAATTACATTTAGTATTCATCTTCTTTCATCTCCACTTCTTCCCCCTCCCCTCAGTAACTTTTTTCCCTTCCCCTTCCTCTCTGTTGATATACTTATTATTTTCTGAATGAGTGCCAACACCATAACAGATTTTACGAGGCCTCTCATTGAAGCAGACATTTTGAGCTGCGGCTTTGACAGATTGCACATTTTGAAAGTGCGATACTGTAGCAAGATTTTTAGCAAATTTGGCAGACTACATACTGTCTTGAAATCCACTGATGAAAAGTGAAAAATCTATTAGATGTAGGTTGGCAGGATACATGTGACCTGCTGACAGGCTGTGCACATATTTTATTTGATTCCAGAAGCAAGGAATCCAATTCTCAGGAGTTTATGAGGAATTGTAGTAAATGTCACTTAGAGAATGAAAAAAAGAGTGTCTTGTAAGAATGAAATTATAGGAGATGATTAAAAAAGGAGTTGTGTAAGATTTTGTCTTGCATATAATGCTTTTACTGGAATGATGATTGGTAGAAACTAGATAGGAATCATGATAGCACTATATGCAATACTGCTAAAGAGCTGCTTTTATTATTCCCCCCCCCCCCCTTCTTGGACAAAGAATTTGCAACTAGAACAACTAGAAAAAACATTTTCATTTTCTAGTGCTCAAAATACAAGGTTATAATTGTGATTTTGATTCTACATTATTGATACTGGGAGGCACTCAGCATCCTATGACTGTTCTGCAGGAAAGAGCTCAGCTTCCAAAGGAAGAGGGGGTCTGACAATTATTTACTTACAGGCAGAGCACTGTTTCTGAGGGATTTCCCTTGTGCCTTTAAATCTGTTCCCTTGCTTGGCAGTTGCCCCAAAGGTGTGTCTGTTACACAACATTGTGTATGAGAAGGTATAAAAGCTAATATAAAGTGGAAATAAAAAGCACTATGTCTATGTGGCTAACCTACCATGAGTTTACCTTGAATATTAATGCTGTCATGATGTTGCCCAAAAGAGTGACAACATCCTCCTTTCCATCCTTGACTACATATTTTCACCTCCACCTTTGTATTAGTGTTGCCTTTTGGCACCCTGTGGTTAGTTGAATTGAACTGCTAATCTAACTGAAAACAAATTTTACCACAAAAGAAATAAAGGTAGTTCTCCACTGGTTCAGGAGGCTTAATGGACCTATGGGTACTAATACTGATGTAAGAAGAGGAGGAAATACACTGTTAGGACAGGTAAAGGGCAGAACCACACTTTTGGTTGTGATTACAGGTTTGGTTTGTGGTTTTTTTTTTAAGTTCAGTGATAGGTACTCATCAGAGAAATAAATGGGTTGCCTAATTCTCTCAAAAATAGTGGTTAAACAGGATGATATTCAAATGATCACATGTAAAACTGAAGGCACCTACATTGCAACTCACGGCAGTGTAAGCTAAGCTTAAACATGTTTTTGTTTTTTTAACTCCACTCATAGCATTCCTACATTAGATAATAATAGTGGAATATTAAAACAGATCATACCAAACCAGGTATATTGGCTATTGGATTTTCTAACTTTTATGGAAGTATACTTCAGCATATGCTCATGCTCATTTCCATTCCTCAAGGCAAGTGCAGTGGTTGTACTACTTGTGTGTTTGAGAATGTCACAGTTTTTGCACTGCAAAATGAATACACTGTTCTGATTTGTTAATATTCTGTGTTCCCTTTGAAAACATGTAGCCTTAACACTGACCACATTGTGATGTGCTAGTAAAGAATCATGTACAAAACATTACTTACTACCTTCTAATTAACATTTGCACAAACAAGCCAAAGCAGATGTGTTTTTCTTGTCTATTCCCATCTATGTAAGTTCCTTTTACATTAAACTGGGGAGAGGAAAGGGAAAGAATGAAAAAGATGAAGCAGACTCTTTAGACTTGATGGGGTGCTTGGTGCCGTGGGTTAGTTGTTTGGGTGGTGTTTGATTGGTTGATGGGTTGGACGCGGTGATCTTGAAGGTCTCTTCCAACCTGGTTTATTCTATGTATTCTATTCTATGTATTCTATGTATTCTATATGAGTATGAAATACAAAAATATTTAAATACCCAATCTACTGAGTTGGAGTCGATAACTTTTATTAAATATTTGAAACTGGTTTCTGCTTCTAATACTATTTTTGTGCCTCAGAATACCAAATAATGAAAGCATTTCTCAAATGAGAAAGGGGATATAAGGGCTATGATCCAGAGCTAATTCTGTAGGTTCTTCTATTTTAGACTTTATTAAGACATGTATAAGACTGTTTTGGGGAGATCTATTCTGTTTTTCAAAGACCAGCACTGGAGACTGTCACCTAAAAGGTCACAGGAGACTGCAGATAGAAGTGTCCTTAAGGGGTTGGAGGCATTCAGAGTTTCTGTGAACGGGTTAGGATGTAAAGAAGATAAATTACAGGCTTATAAATTACAGGCTTATAAATGCTCATAAGGACATTCATACAGATTTTTGCATATCAGATATGGACAACAGCTGGTATGCAGGCAATTTTAGATAGCAGCTGGAAATCCAAGAGGACTGCAAAATTTGTATCCTGCTCACCAGTTCTCTTGGTGTTGAGGAATGAATCTGAGAATGCAAGAAAAAATTGATGATATGGAAAAGTGATTGAAACGTATAACCTATGAAGTCGCCCTGCCAGCTCCCATCTTGCCCCAGCCCTGGATCACAAACTGCTTGAGAAGAATAGGTCAGGCAGCCTGGTGATGTTGTCTGAAAACTCTTGAAAAGGGAAATTAAAAATAGGTTATATAGAAATACAAGGGATGTGGGCATTGGGATGGGTGTTGCCAAATAAAGGCAAGGAGACAATGCCAAGAGGAAGCTAGAGACACTAGGATAAAGAGACAGGGGTATGTATGGAAGAATGGAGAAGGAGATATTTGGGGTTTGGTGCCCTTGACCTTGAAATACAGTCTTTGTATAGTGGATTACTGCGCCAAAGTGTCATGGATTCAGCTGAATCTGCTGATATGTATTCCATACCATGCTGCATCATGCCAGCTTCTAAATGAAAGTTCTGGCTGGAGTGAAACATTGTGGGGCTTGAAGTTTGGATTGCTATTGCTACTTCCTGTTGCTGCTTCTGGTTTTTGGTTTGGGTCATTGGTCTTCTCCATTGCCCTGGCTGCTGCATGCTTGGGTAGGGGCCAAGCATTTTATTGCTGGCTTCTGCTGGTGCTTCTGCTTTTGCTAAGGTAATTGTATAGCACATGATCTCATTAAACTCCTTATCTCAACCCAGACCTTTTTTTGTGTTACTTTCCCTCCCATCTGTGTGTGGGGATGGAGGCTTCCTTGTGAAAGCAGGCTGTGTTAACCCAGGACACAAGGTTAAAGAGATACTAAAGCTGTCAGATTCATAAAGCTGGGTCTGACATGGTGAATAGTAATTAATAAATGGCTATAAAAATCGAGATGGCATTTGCTTGTATGATTTGTATCATTAAAATGAGATCTTTATAAAGAGTTAAGATGATATTTTATGTTTGCTATGAATAGCATAGTATTTTTATCTGAGCCTTCAGTACATGCTATTGTGAGGGGCAGCATATCAGATGAAATACAAAAACTTTTTGGGTTTGTTCCGCTATGTCACCTCCCAGTTTAAATATTAATTTAGGATACTGTACCACCCATCAATCACAACTTCCCTGTCTTCATATTTTCCTTTGTTTTCATCTTCGGTCTTGAACTGGCATGTTCCAAATATGTGTCAGTCTTTAATCAGTATAGCCAGAATGGCATCCAACTTTTGCAAGTTTTAGTGTACTTTTTCTGAGCTGACATCTGATCTGTCAAATTCACACCTCTTGAAAATGTGAAGATGTAACAACAGGGTTACTATAAGAATTATGTAATCGTGAGACAAAATGTATAAATGCTTTTCAGTTATGTTTTTTTTTTTTTCTTTGTAAATGCCATGTACATGAATGTTGTTTTTTTTTAATTTGTATTAAATATGGTAGTGTTGGTTTGGTTTTTTTTTTTAAAAAACACCACCCAGGAGTTCCTGCAATTCCAATTATTATCCTAATATAAATGCATGAAATCTTCACTCTTGCAGCTGAGGCACTAGCTTCACAAAAATATAATTCCATTTATTGCATGTCCTTTTTTGTAAGAAACAAAATAATTGTGAGCAGCAAGGGTTTATTTTCAAAAGTAGAGAAAATAATATCCTCTGCAGATTTCCTAACACTTGACCTTTCTTTTTTCTTGCCTTTGAATTTACTTTTTTTTTTTTTTAAGCTTTTTTTTAGCTTTGTTTTTACTTAGGATACACACATTTATGTGTTTTACTGAGCTATGAAACTACTTTCTTCCAGTCAGTGGGGAGTAACTGACCTTCTCGCAGATGCAAGTGATCTAGCTACTTAGTTTCAGAAAGAAAAATTAAAAATGCCTTGCTAGTTGCAGTAATTTGTATTAAAAATTGAAAGTACAGTGTCTTTGGACTATCACTTTTACACTTGTCTGATAGATACAGAAGCACTTATGTAGAAAGCACTCATTAGAAGCACTTGTTTGGATAGAGACTTCACTAAAATGTTTTAGGGACTGCAATGAGAGTAGGCACCAACAGGTCACTAAGGGCTAAAGTTGCCATGTGAATTGCTTTCATATCACTGTTCAGAAATATAAAGCCTCCATTCAAGATCTGTTGTATCTCAGAAGCAGGAAGTGTGTGTAAACAATGCACAAGTCCTTATAAGGTCTTGATTTATCAAGCAAATGAATTACACACTTTAGAACGATGAGTTCAGTTTATAGTAAACACTGAACATCTCTTTTGGGTAGCATAATGGCTAGAGAACTTACACAGAAGTGGAAACCTAGGAGTGAATTAATATCTTTTGTTCAAGAGACATGAATCCTGAACTTCTTCTGCACAAAAGACGGCCATGGCCACTAGAGTACAAGCAAGTCTAAGATGGCAGGGTGAACAATTTCACTCGTGACAATTATTAGTTCCTCTGTGAAGACAAAGGCACTGGAATCATGGACTAGAAACATCACAGTTAACAAGAAAAAACCTAAGTATGGACACTCATGTAGATGCTACTGGAGAATGGATGCTTCTGGGGTTGCCTATATGTTTTGCGTTAAGGACTTACTGGAGGGAATGCATCAGCAGAACAAGAAAGCAGGATCACACCTCAGAACAGTGAATCTGCAAAGGAATGACTTGTGTTTCTTATCAGTATAAAAATGCCACTTGAAACACTTACTCATTTACATGACTCTTGTTATAATTAGAAGCCCTCTGAATTTGATAAGCTTTTCCATTGATTTTGATAGTGTAGGCTTAGCCTGTAAATTTTAAATTGCCAGTGCCTCTGTCAAAGAAGTGTTGTATTACATTTCAAACAATGTTTACCACTGATTATATGAGTTGTCATTTTGATTACAAAAAGAGGCTCTGCAGGGAGTTGCTAATAGTAGCTCTAATAAGGAGTCAAATCATAAAAGACCAGAAGAACTGAATATAAATTATAATTGTGCTTTAATTTACAATTGTTGCCTTACAAAATGTTCTCTAAGGAGTCTTTTCAAAATGAGTCATCTTCTTAGAGGAAAAGGGATTCTGTAGCAGAATGGAGCACCCCATTTTACCTGCACACAATTAAAAAGATTTAAATTGCTTTCTTGGTCTAATACAGTGCAAAATAAAATATTGTAAATATCAAGGCATTTGGAGTTCAAGAATTTGTAGAGACTGTGATTCTAGTTCTCTTTCTCTACAAAGAGATCTCTTCCTTTATTGCATCTGGGAGCAATACCCTATTAACTGCAGGCAGCATCAACCATAAAGCTAAAGTGACAGGACTATGTTCCTCAAGGGAGAATGTGAGGATGCTTCTTACATTTGCATCAAAGATCAAAGCACAATTTGGGATGGGTGCTGACTGAATATACAAAATGCAAAGGACATTTAAGCTAATATCTCTAATTAGTAGTTTACCAGGGTGCTTTAATGGCAGAACAGGAATTTTATGTAGCATAGCACAGCCTCTGTAGGTGAAAAAAAAAATAAATATCTAAATTCAGCCCCAAAATCTACCTGTTAAATGAGTCCTTTTCCTGCTATTTTTTTTCCTTCCTACTATGGAATAAGATTAAAACCAAGATGCTATTGGTTTTCTTTTTTTGTCAATATACAACACCTCCTACCTTTCAAAACAGTAAGAGCAATTTAAGACTAAGAAACTAATTTTCAGAGTATGGCAAGGAGCCTATGCATTATCAGACAAGTGTTAATTTTTCACTAATTGTGTTGTCTTCCCTTCTGTGTAACAGGAATGGACTAATCAAATCCTGTCCACAGCTTATTAATAGTGGTCCTACTCCCTAGATGCTGAGCACTGGGAGTGCTTGCTGCAGTCTGTCATCCTGACTCCTCTCTTTCTCTCCATGCACTAGGACAGTAAACACATAGGTATTAATATTTAGACTGCAATCAAGCGATCATGCTGTTTTAAATCACCCTATTATCACATTTATTTCTTTTTGTCTTTCTTTCCCATGGTGAATTTAACTATCTGCTATTTTGTGTAATCTCTTACGTAAGCCCTCAGTTTTAAAGGTTCTACAACTAGAAGTAAAACACTTACAAGTTACACACACTAGAATGAATAAAATTACCCTTTTAGTCCCATCTGTTGCTTATGCAAAAGTAGGCTATTTGATCCTCTGTGAATTTTCACATTGACCTAAAGTGACATTGTATTTTTCCTATAATTGTTATGCATAAAGAAAAGAAAGAGTTCAATGACTTCTTTGATTTTGCTGCAGTTTAAAATTTGTCTTTCAAAATGAAAAAAAAACCCAAAACTGGCTTAGAGAAATGAGGAGGAAAAGGAATTAGTCATGATCACAATGTAAGTGCTGTAACATAATAGATCTAAAAACTTATTTGTGTCTTTCTCCACTGGTTAACATCCGATTTGCCTTTTTCGATCTGTGAGCTTCCCTAATGTCTGAGCTGAAGCCAGGTAATACTTTGGCAATGGACGGATATGCTAGAAAGGCAACCTGATATAAGATAGAATAGAATAGAATAAACCAGGTTGGAAGAGACCTTCAAGATCATCGCGTCCAACCCATCAACCAATCCAACACCACCCAAACAACTAACCCACGGCACCAAGCACCCCATCAAGTCTTCTCCTGAAAACCTCCAGTGATGGTGACTCCACCACCTCCCCAGGCAGCCCATTCCAATGGATGTTGTGAAATCTGTACATGTTTCAATAGAGAAGCTACAAATAAAAGACAAAAGTATGTAGCCTTTGACCTTTGAGTTGGTGTGGCAGGATTGGCAAAACTGATCCACTTAGGCCTTTTGAAGGTGAACATATGAAATTACACATGCCATGGGGGTGGGGGTGGGGGTATGCTTGGTCTGGGAAAATTTGCCTAACACCTCTTGAAACAAATGGGATACTTTGCATATCCAGTCAACTGAAATAATGTGAATTGTTTCATTTCCCCTGTAGAAACCACAAGCTTATGATAAGAGATGGGATTGGTGTGGAGTGGCAGCAGTATATAGAAATCCTTTCCTGATTTGAATACTCAGTAAAGGACTTATTCTGGGAGACTTCAGATGTCCAACACGGCAGTCCCCATTTCCACCCTTTTCCCTGAATTTCTGTAAGAGGCTCTTTCTACAGTTCAACCTATTCTATGTGATATTTTGTAGGAGGTTTTGAGGGTTGTATTTTGATGTATCATCACTGGATGCTACATTTTCTTAACGCTGAAAATATGGCCACAGAAAAGAATAGTTTTTGGTTCTCTTTTGGTCATCTCATTCAAAGTGGTACAGAAACTGGAGCACTGCTGTTATGGGAAATTTGAAGGTGTGCATAAATTGTTTAATTATTAATTTAAAAGAAAGAGTATTCTTTTTGTGGATATGAGCTTATTCTTAACAGGCTGATCAAAATAAAGAGCAAAGAACAAAAAAAGCAGGTCTGAAGCAGCTGGCACATCTTATACCTGTAGTTAGAATTCAGACACCTTATGTATGCAATTATAATTCATTATATCTTTGTACAAGAGCTTATTTAGGAAGTCAGACATGGAGAAATTACTTTAGCAGTTTGACTGGCCACATTCTTATGCGTATAGTAATCTTTGAAAGGTTTCAATTAGACTGAATGTTCAGAATTAACAATATTTTTTACTCTAATTTCCAACTGTAGTGGCAATAATGCAATCTAATATATTTTAAAAGAGAATTCTAAGCATTTTTTTATCAATTCAATTCAGAGCAATGCATTTTTAAAATATGAATGTTAGTTTTTAAATACTGCCTTTATAAAAGCCACCAGGAAAGAAAGTATTGATGTAAAACTTGGGAGCAGTGCCTCACTGTTTGTATATTGATATGAGATGTTCCAAGTTTTCTTACAAACCAGTGCTTTATCCTGCAAGACAAATTTTGGGTTTCTAGATTCAGGTATGGGTTGTGGTTTGTGAATGAACCAGCCACCCACTGCTCTATGTGCACTTTTTCTCTTTATCTTTTTATCATAGGTTTAGCCAATTGAAATCAATACCATGCTGATGAAATGGCTAGTAGGCTCCAGCAACATGAGGGAAATCTCTCTTCCTCTTTGCAGACCTGTGTTTCTGCTGTGAAGGAACTGTCCCAGGAAGTTCATTGACTCAACAAAGAACCCGTACTGTCCTGTAATTCAGCTTTTAGGAGCAGGCACTTCCCTTGTCCAGGAGAGAGAATCTGGGAGGTACATATCATGGTGTGCACTGTGGTTTTACTTACGTGACGATGAGGAAGACATGGGGAAGTGGGATGAAAAACCCACCTGAGTCCTAACTGTGCAAATTTGTGAACTGCAAGAAAATTCTCCCCACAAGAATTCTGCACCCATTTCCAGGGGAAAGTCACCTAAAAAGAGTAGACAAACTGATGCAGTATCACACAGTATCACAGTATCACTAAGGTTGGAAGAGACCTCAAAGATCATCGATACTGCTTCTGATTCTCCTGAAGGGACACCCAAAGCATCTACACAGGATGAAAGTGATTCCAGACATAATAAGAGGGGCCCTGCCTCCAACCAGGTGGAGGAGAGGGACAACTGGATTGTGTGGATCAGATGGCCTGGCACATCAGATCCACAAGAGTATAAAGTTTTGGTAGATACAGGTACACAGTATACTCTGGGGCCATCAAACTGTTGAGGGGTGGAACCCATCTATATATCTGGTGTAACAGGGGTATCCCAACAGCTGAGTGTGTTGGAAGCATCTGCATCTGCAATGAAGGCCACAGTTTGCTTTCACTTGAAGGGCTGAAAGGAGTCACTGGAATTGACCAACTCAGGGGTGGAAACAGCCCCACCATTTGGACTGGTCATGGACTGATCCAGACAATACACCTGCAGGAAGAAATGTGTTGTGTACTGCATGGCAATCTATTTATCCAACTGAAATCTATTGATGAGTTGAGCTATTGATACTATTCTGCTCTCATGTCAGCTTTAACCCAAAATTTCTGGCTGGAGCATGGTATCATGGAGCTTGTAGTTTAGATTGTAACATGAGAGGCTTCCTGTTTACAGCTGTTGCTTTCAGTTTCTGGTTTGTGGGACTGTTGGTCTTTTCTGCTAGGCTGGCTGCAAGTTTGTGGGGTTAGGGTGTTGTTTTATTTCTGGATGCTTCTGCTTATTTTTTTATTTTTTTTTTCCCCTGTGAAACAGCTAAGGTAATTCTACACTGTATTATTTTCATTAAACTCCTTACATCAACTGTGCAATTTTTGTGCTACTTTCCCTCCTGATCTTTGGTGGGGTGCTTTCTTGTGAGAGTGGGGAAGGGTGAAGAATTTTAGGCAGCCTCCAGCCACAAGCCTAGGTTGGTATATTACTGCTTGTTAACTGGTTGATAAATTTTAGGGAGGGCCAGCAGTTAATTTCTTCCACTAAATGTATACTAACGCACATGGCTAAGGAAATCAAGTTGGTAATGCTTTTCTCCACACTGAAATGAAAAATATCTTTAATCAAAGTCACCTAGACACTACATTAAGTGCAGCTAGTGAAGGTTCCTTGCTTAATTGTAGCAGCTGTCATGAATTTTTAGGCTAAGAAAGTTAATATGGAGAGCTTAATGTCCATAACTGATGAATATGTACTTGCTAGATAAAGAGGAGAGTTAAAATCACAGCTGTCACATATGGAAATGGAGTGATATCATGGTCCTTTCCTATTTTCTGTCTCCCTACTCTCTCTCAAAATCTACAAACTTTTTATTATGCAAAAAAGAAGTAGGAATGGGGAGTTGTCTTAGCAGAAGAAATATGAACCAAAATGTTGTAGAGCCCAGATAATTATCTTTTTGTAAAACACTGACTGATTTTGTTCTGAAAACACTTTTAACTACGAATTTGCCTCTGTGTGAAGTAGAGGATCCTGCTTATACCAGCAGATGCTCTCCATAGCAATGTGAGCTGCAGAGTTTTGACCACAAAATCAGTTGACATTATGGGCTTTTTATGTTTTTTTTTTGTCTTCTGTGTCCCAAGAGGCTAGTTGTTATGTTAGAAGCTGTGATTTGTATTCAAAGTAGAGATGAGATAATATCTACTAATTTTCAATACAATTGCCTGTGTTTATGAGTGGGTTGAGGTGTTTCTAGCATCGCAGAGTGATGGTTCTGCAGCAGACTGACAGAAGGTTGCTTGTACCAATTAGGCTCTGCTTCCTTAGCTGAGAAGGGGAAAGCTGAATGTATTGATTTGTTTCTATGTTTAGGATACAATGAATGAAAACCCTACCTTATGAGTTCTGGGATCTATGCCTGAACTGAAAAGACTGGAGAAAACTGTAACAAACACAAGAACAAAGCAGCATGGTAAGGATTAATTTTGAAAAGGGAATTGAAATATCTTTGTGACAGCTCACAGAAGTGTCTGAACATTCAGTGATACTAGTTTTGATTCTGTAAAAGAGTTGTTTTATGAACAGATGGGAGCTTAGTTTGCTGTTGTTTACTCTTGACTTTACTTGCTTGACTTCTAAATAACAAGCAAAGGGAGAAATTGAACCTGTTTGAAACGTTGAATCAATTAAAATTTGTAGAATGGGTACTTTTCAGACATGCACCTACAGCTCTGCTTTGAATAGGTGAAATTTGTAAAAATGAAAACGAGCACTTTAACTGCTATAATCATGAGGGTGTTCCATTACATGTGTACTTAGAGCAGGGCCCAGCACTGCTGTCTGTCATTTTATTGATTCTAGTCTGTATACCTCACCATCTTGGTTCATAAAAGAATTTATATGATGTCCAAGACTACAGAATTTTCAATTTAGGGGCTTCAAGTTATATATTTTCCTTGTTCATGGAAATGACACAGGAAAATCTCCTGTGTTTTGCTCACCAGATTGAATTGGGCAATAACCTGAAACCCAACTGTAAGTTAATTCTGCTGATCTTCATAAAATTTGTGAATTCAGTGAAGAGAACACAGGATATAAGGCGTGTCGTGGTGTTTCCACACACAAGTATGCATATAGCTTACACTACAGGTAGAAATGGATTTCTTCTCAAGATTAACCCCAATGATTCATGAAATGGAGGCAAATACTGGGGAAAACTATAGCAACAAGGCTTTACTGGCTCTTTCAAATTGTAGTACATGGATGTCCTTTTAGTCCTCCTCAGAGACTTGCAAGCATGTGCTAGAAATAAACAGCTGACTGAAGCAAGAGAATTCTCCCCTGTGCATCTGCTTGGGTTATAGGTTTATGGCAGTAACGGGCTGTGGAAATCAATCTTTTGTAATCTCTGCCCTTTATGCTTTACTCAGAGGACTGCTGTCACATCTATAAATAATCCATTTGTGGATCTGTTTGAAGATAAAAGAGGTTGGCATGCAAAAAAGCTTTGCTATGCTCTCCATTTACTTATCCAAAAATGAATGTGCAAAACTAGAGGTGTTGTGGGCTCACCTTATTGATTTAGATATTCCTTCCTACAAAATCCTATTAATGCATATGGCACTTTCAAGACAGGACTTACAGTGCAGGCAAGACTTAAAAATTTATATTGCCTATAAAATTCTAACAGAAAAACCTGTCCAATTCTATCTTGTAAGCAAGGATCTAGTGAATAGAGACAACACAAATGAAACATAACAACTTGCAGGTACAGCTGTTTATGTGCTTGTACAATATTTCCTCAAAGCTGTGCAAGACAAAGGAGGAAGGAAGGATGAAAACAGTTACAATTATATAATTGTTAAGGTTTTATATAGATCTTTTTTTTCCAGCTTCAACCATGTTGACTATTTGAAAACAGTCTTAAATTTGAAAAACAAAACCTCTTTTAACATAGATCCCTTAATAGAAATGCTTATATTATATGACTAGAGGCAGAGTGGGGCTAAGAGTATTACATTCCAGAATTACAGCTGTCCCCACTGTGTGGTGAAAGGCAAGGAAGCCTTTATCTGGCATTCTCATTGCTGATTGAATAGATCTTCTGGTGATCCTGTATTTCCCCTTGTGCTGTTTCCATTATTTGGTGCATGGTGGATATCTGTGGAGACAGTATTTGTCATTTTACTGAGGTGACAGAGACATCTAATGGTGCAGAAGTCCAACTGTTCTCCACCATTTCCTTCATGAATCACAGGTTCCCTGTTTTACTGTCCTCACAAAACCTTGTGTTATCATTTCCTGACTTAGGATTACTGAGGAAGATATCTTGAAAATTATGCTAATATAGGTTCTCCTCCTCCAAGGTATGTAAGCTTGCACTTAAGGGCTATTAAATGCAGATCTTCCATTAGTGGGTGAGGTCTAGAAAAGTCACTGGTTTCTGTGAATCACAGTAGAGCTGAGAACAGACTTGAGTTTGAGCTAACAACAATGCTGCAAAGTACCTCCTCCTATTTTCAGTTTCTTACCTGCTGTTTTAGGTACTGCTGTTGCTCTTGGCACAGTTAAGATCAGCACTTTTATTTAAGTGAATGTCCTAAAGTCTCACTGACTTTTGAGTTCAGGAATTTAATTTTTGGATGATCTTTCAGGAATGAAGTGATTGGTCTAGCAACAAGGAGATAAAATTCTTTACTGGAAAAGAAATTAAAAAGAAGAGATACCTTTAAGGCTGACACAATTAAAAAGCTAATGTAGAAAAATGGAAAGTACAGTGCTGACTACAGTGAGAACCCAAATTATCCAGGTTAATATACTGGCTTAAACCACACTCTGTGCTTTGTGAAAGTGTATTGAAAGCATGCATTTGTTTCTATTATCCTAAGTTCTAATGAGAGCTTGACAGGAGTAATTGGATTTGCCATTGTTAGGATAGCAGTAGCACTACCACCCTGAATAACTATTGTGTTTATAACTATTATGTTTAGCTGATGTTGTGTTGTGATTCCCATCTTGTGAGGGTGGTCTTTCTTCACCCACGATATCACCCACAGCTGATTGATTTCAGCTTTCATTCAAGTTGGATTCTTGCCCTTCCTTAACCTAGAGGTGTGCAATAGCAGTGAAACAAAGAGTGGGGTCCTCCAAAAAACTGGGAATGGTATGTGATTGGAGCAGCTGAAACTTTAATGTAATAGCTGAGGGAAACTAGGTAATACAAAGAATGCAGTCTCCAAATCTTCCTTTGGTACAATAAATTGAAAGTCAATGTTAACACTGTAAGCAGTTCTATAATGTTAAAAGTATCAGCATGTGTATTTGTGTGCAAGCATGAGATTGATAAACAGGCAAATATCTGCTAAAACTGAGCTATAGGTAGCAGCCAAAATGCCTTCCTGCCTTCCTGCCTAGATCAACCAGATAATCATTCTGCCTTGCTGACTATGTATGGGTGGCTGTTCCATGTTTGCTAACTTTACAGGTATTTGAATAGCAAACCTGAGGGGACACCTCATTGCTGTCTACAACTACCTGAAAGGACATGGTGGAGAGGCTGGTGCTGGTCTCACAGAAGATACAGATACAACAAGAGGGAACAGCCTCAAGCTGCGACTGGGTAGTTTTAGACTGGACATTAGGAAAATTTTTTTCATGGAAAGAGTGGTCAGGCATTGGAATGTACTGCCCAGGGAGGTGGTTGAGTCACCAACCAAACAAAACAAACCTGTTTAAAGGTCATTTGGGTGTGGTGTTTGAGGATGTGGTTCAGGGGTGAACCTTGTAGAATAAGGTTATCGTTTGGACTTGGTGATCCTGAGGGCCTTTTCCAACCTGAATGTTTCTGTGATTCTGTGATTCTCTCTGAACTGCTGGAATTAGTGGGTTCTGCTAATCACAGTTCTGTGTAAAAGCTGTCAGGAGCCTTGATACTGACTGGAGAAAAACTGGAACTTCAACCCCGGTTTTCAGCTACAAGAAGATTGTTATTGATGTATTAGGATAACCTGCAGAAAAGAAGTACCTTTAAATATTTGATGTTGATTTATAATGGAACCCCCCAAACCTTTTAGAAGTTAATTTAGTTTTTGCCTTGACCTTTCTGAATATTTAGTATAGCTATTGGTTTTAATAGTGTACACACCTGAAATAACTGTTAAGAGACTTCATTCCTTCAGAGACTGTGTAATACTCAATAGTACAATAACATCTGAAAACAGAAGACAACTTTAAAGGCTTTAGACAAACATATCTTGCTTTACTGCTGACTTAATGAAGAGAGACATATGGAACTTTGTGTTCCTAAAGGAATGTGTTGGACTGCAAATAGAAATGCAAAATGGAGAAATACAAGCAGTTAATTTCCATACTACATTATGAGATTAGAAATATGCTGATCTGAATAGGAACTGTAAAAATGTATAATGCCTTTGGACAGAGATTGTAAATCATGGGCTTTTGAAGGCTATTGAGACAAATTCCATCCACACTGATAGAGTTATTTAAAAAATACTTGTGTTAATTAATGGCTTGTGCTATTTTTTGAAAACTATGGCCTCCCTGAATTATTCAAGATACTTCAGTAACTGACTTTACTACTAACATTTATAAAGAAACCATCATTTTTTTTAATGAAGCAGTTCTTAATTTATTGATACATATAGCATAATGCTGAAGATAAAACCTTTGTATGCAAGGATATTGTGATAGAGTCCACAAGGCAGTAAACAAGAGATCTAAGCCTGAGTATTTTTGTTTGTCTGTTTGTTTCCTCTCCTCTAGAATCAGTAATATGCATTGTTTTCATTTTGATTGATAACATTTTCAGATAAATTATCCAGAAAAGGCTACTTAAAATATTCTGACTCTAGTGGTCTTATGTGTTCAGGATCTTGTGTTGAGTAATACTTTCCTCTGAAACCCATTAATTATTACTCAATACGAGCATCAAAGTTTTCTCCAATGATCTCCAATGATGATCTTCTGTTTCTTTGGGAGTTCATGTGTGTAATAATAAAGACTTCATTGCAGAAATGAATCTTTGCTAACAAAGCAAGAATAAATGTCTTATTCTAATATTCTTATTTTTAGGAATGAAAGAATTATTTGGTTGGATATATATGTATATGAAGATGGCCTTTACAGACTGTTTTTTTCCCCCAAATTATGTGAAAGCATTTTACAAAAGCTGGTAAAATGGAAGCTTTCAACTAAATATTGCAAAATAAGTGTGTATTAGTACCTCTGCTTTACAGAAAAATGAAGGCATAACAAGGCAGACACTGATTTTCCTGATGTTATGCACAAAGTTTACTGGCAGAGTAATGGAAGATAACCAAAATAATTAGTTATCCTTTGTTTCAGGCACAGAACCCATAGCTTCTCCAGTGTGATTGAAATCTGAGGTTAAAAGTGGCAAATGACAGACAAAATGAAGATGAAGAAGTGTTTTTCATATCTCAAGAGAATGGTGTCTTCAGGGACATTTTTTATTGAAACGTATTTTGTGATCAGAATAGGCTTTCTTAGAAGAGTCTTGGGGCATTATACTTGTGACACTGTGTTCAAAACAGTACTTGAGTTCCTGAGGGTTGCTCTAAATAAAATAGACCAGAAGATAATTTGGAAATAAAATAGTCTAGAAAACTATCTTTCATTTGAGATACAGATTTGTAAGACAATATCTGTTTTTCTAAATAAAAATGTGTCAAATAACCACAGAACTATCTGCATGCTAGAAAGAAAGGAATGCTTTAGCTGGCAGGTCTTATACAGTTTTGACCTACCTCCACAGCTTTCTGTCCTTTCTTAGCCCACAGCTAAGCTCATAAACACATTAGCTGAGAGGCAGAATCTCAGCCTTGGAGTCAGGGAACACTGTTCTGGTGACACAGACAGGAACCAGAGGAGCTATGAGAGTTTTGGCTCTGCCTACCTTTATCACATGATCCAGACCAAAGCTTACCTGTATTTCTGGGAAAAAAGAGGAGGGAATCCAAATAACAGAACCTTTTTTTTTCCCCCTTTCCTTGCCCCTTATACATCTGTTTGTGAGGCATTTCATAAGGAAGGTTAAGTCCAGGAGAATTTTCTTGATTAATGCAAACTGTTGGTGTGGCACACGAAATGCATATCCACAGATTTCAACCACCTGATTCCTGGGAATGTGGTGCCAATGATCCTCAGAAAGAAGGAGAAATTTTGTTGTCACTCTTAGTTTTGTTAATTTCTATCTTGGCTGGTAGATACCATCTACATTACATTTGTGGTTGTTTACATTTCCTCCACTCTCCTCAGACATCAGGTCATGCTTGCATTTTCTTTTAGCAACTAGATCTTAGATGCTGTCCTGGTACCTAAAATTGCAGAGATCACAGGGTGCCTCAGAAGGAAATGTCACCCCTCTTTTTTTCATGTCAGAATTGGAAAATGCTAGAGTGTCATGTGGCATCTGAAGCTTACAAGATATGTTTTCAGATAGGCCAGAGTCTATCCTATTGCCCTGAATAAAATTAATACCCCAGACAGATCCTGGCAGAATAATCAGCAAGAAATACAAAGTCTGAGAGTCGACAGCTGAACCTCCCAAATCTACGTGATTACCCTTACTTCATCCTGAGCAGCACTACTAGGTGCCACAACCTGGTTGAACTTTTTTAGCTGTCCCATCTGAACAGGTGAGTTGACTCCATTTCTAGTTTGATTTAGTGAGTATTTTGGCCCTTTTGGGCCTTAGGGTGAGATTTTTGTTAACTTTTTTGGCAGTTACTGCATACACATTATTTGACTTCTTCAGGGACACTTCTGAAAGAGTTAAAGATCAAAGGAAATGTGTTTAGAGATTTTGTAACACTAAGTGTAACTTCAGTGCAGCATGGATGCTGTTTAATTGATTATATTACTGTTAATATGTTACCTAATATGTCCTGTTTTCCTTAGCTTTTTTAATACCTGAAGATATATTTAGTTCAGAATCTTGATAACTGAAAATATCCTTAGATTTAGGATTTTAAAATTACATTTAAATAAGAAGATAAATTGTTTAGGGGAAGAGAGTTCTCTCTACTATTCTGTGATTGTAGTTTATGACTTCTCTACCTCTAAAGCTGATTTTAATATTTTTCATTAAATCTAGTATATTCTTTCTTCCCTGGAGCCCTGGCTCTTCATTATAACCATTTCCATCAATGACAAGATCAGAGAGCATTTTTAATGTTAAATAGGATAGAAGGGTAGAAATTAGTACTTAAAGGGTGAAACCATTAGTATTTCTGAGTGCTTCTATGTATTCATCACTGCCTGATACAGATCAGTATTAATAATGGGAGCAGCCAGACATAATCCATCTGCTGGATATTCCTTTTCTCTCTGTTCAGTGACTGCCTTGTCTTCTTTCTCAGACACTGCCTGCTTTGGTCTCCAGACAGGAAATCCAGACATGGCCATTCATCAATGCTGCTATAATCTGTCTGATTTTATTAGCTTTTGAATTTTATCACCAAAATGAAAAAGGAAGGGGGAGAAGCAGTATGATTCTCTAGTGGTATGATTCTCCCATAGCTGTGAACTCTCCTTAGTACAGAAGATTGGGACAAGACAAAAATTAAGAAGTGAAAAGGTACTTGGCAAATTGGCTCTCTCCTCTGACCCCTATCTTTTAATTTTAAGCATTAAATTTATGTTATTTTATTTCTTTTTCCACAAATACATGTAGTGTGCTACAGTCAGGGGTTGATTGATTATATTTTTTCCCTTTATTTAAGATTTCATTGGTGCACATGGCACAGTTCATATTATTGTGAGACCCATCTAGGAGTGCATCTGGTTTTGGAGAACAGACCCAAACAGCACTTGGATGTTGAGTTGTTTTAGGATGCTGTATGGAACAAAGCATTTCAGTGCTAGTTGTCTGTGGCCGTTTGACGCTGTGCCTTTAAGAAAGGGGCACACTGGCTAAATGTTTGTAAAATATTTTGGTAGTCTAAACGAATTTCATTGGCCAAGGATTGTGGGAGGTCAGATTGAACCCAGGGGAGTTGGGAACTTTCTCTCAGTCTTCCTTCCTTCGCTGTCCCTTTCGGCTGGATCTGCTTCTGGGATTCTGGCCAACTAAGATAAGATACTAACTCCTGTGCAAGGCCTTTATTCCTTTCCTGCCCTGTTAACTGTCCTCGTCTCTTCTTCTACCTCTTTGGGGGAGAAGGGAGGTAGGGGGTTGAAGGGGGCACAGGGGGAAGCCCCCTCTGTGGGGGGTCTGGTTTCTGGTTGAGTTCATTTGCTGTATATTCCTGTATATATTGTAAAATACCTGTATTTGTTGTGTTACATAGAATCTGTTTCCTTGTACAATATACTCTCATTTCTCCGACTGGGTTTAGCCGTGGTCTCTTTCTCAGTGGGGGAGGGAAAGCAGAGCCTTTCCTTTCAAACCACCACACTCTTTTTTTATTGGCGCCCAACGTGGGGCCGGGTAATTAAGTAATTAGGTTGATTTATTGCTTGTCTCAGCCGGAGAAACGAAATGAAGGTGCTCTGGGTTTTAGAACGTTTATTCTTCTCGTTCTGTGGCATGTTGGTCTACCGGTACTGCATTGGGTTGATGTTAGACCAGATAGGTAAATATTTAATGCGTAAAATCTATTTGTGGTTTATGCATAGGATCCAGCTGTTGTATAAACACTGTTTGGGTTTTTTTCGGCTCACTAATTACGGCAATAGAACGTCTTCTACTTTGCCGATCGAGATAAGGGAGTTTAACACTTCAGGAGGTCAAAGAGTAACTTTAAGTGCTGGCTGGGATCTTAAGGTGATTTATTTGACAGGTGTAATCCTGCTGTTGCTGACAATTATTGTGTGTCTGCTGTGGGCTCTATATATAGAGAAAAAGGTTTCTCGACCATGTTTTGTGATTAAGCAAAAATCTAGGAAGCGTAGGCGTTCCTCTAAATCTGCCCCAGAGTCCTCGAGTGACGAGGAAGGGGCTGCGTCAGTTAGAAAAATAGCAAAACCTATTGGAAAAGCAGCCTTAAATGCTCCACTCTATGACTTTGGCAAGCAGCCAGGGGCGGCTCCCATTCCCAAGATGGCGACCGGTAGTGAGGCAATGTCATTTCCGTCCGCCATGACAGGACCGGAAGGGGCCCCCACGGCGGCTGATTTAGATCAGGACCTGTCAGCTTCTATCAGGATGGCTGTAAATTCAAACACAGCTCCAGTTAAACAAGTAGCAGTCTTAAAGACCAGAGGTGGAAAGGCCAAAGCTGATCCAGGAGCTAGTGGAGCTAATGGAGGAGAAGAGCAGGAGACTGATCCTGGTGAGGGAACCTCTGCTAGGAAAGTGCCTGCTGAAGATGAGGAGAAGATTTGTCTTAGAGATATAGCTGAGTTATTGAGATCATCACAGGATGGAGATGCAGCTAAGACAGCAGCTGGCAGTGGTGCTTCTCAGCTTAAAGAGGTCCTTAGGAGAGTGACAGCAGGATTATGGGGACAAAAGGTTCAGGAAGATGTGATAGATGGAGAGCAAGATGACATCACCGAATGCTCGTCACCGAGGGAGGAGATTCGCAATGTCCGCAAAGATTACCTCAGAGCAGATAAGGAACCCATCCTATCTTGGCTTGCTAGGTGTTATGATACAGGTGCTCCAGCTCTAATAGTTGGAGACAAGTCAGCAGCCCAGCTAGGAACTCTCTCAAAGGATAATGGAATAGATAGACATCTAGCCAGGATTCTCGGTAAGGTTAATCTGTGGATACGCCTTTTAATGGCAGTTTCCCTGAGATACCCTTCCCGAGATGACCTTCCATGGAATCCTAAGCCCTGGACTACCATAGATGAGGGAATTAAGCGTCTGAGAGAGTTTGCCATTAGAGAGATACTCTATGGTGACCATGATACTCTGAACCCTGATGATATTCCTGTGGCAGCTGGTCTTGCTAAAAAGCTTATCAAACTTGCTCCTTCCAATTATGCAAACATTCTGGCAAGTAGAATTGTGGCAAGAAATTATGGTGGAGATCCTCCTACGGTTGGCCAATTCACTGATCAACTAAGACAATTGGATGATAGCATGACACGTGTTTCTTTGGTTTCAGCCATTAAAGCTCTGTCTAGTGAGATAAAGGATTGCATGAGAGAGCTGAAGGATGAAATCAAAGATTCCATATGCCAATTGGCACAAAGAGATGATTCCAATTCTTCCTCCAGGTGGGTGCAGGTTTCAGCTGTGAGGAATAGACGTCCTCAAAGGGGGTCATTCCAAAACAGGCCAAACCAAAACAGACCACCAAGGCAATCACGTAGGACCATTTGGATAACTCTACGTGATCAGTTTGGTGAGAACATGAACAGGTGGGATGGCCAACCAACTTCTAATCTTTTCAGGAGACTGAGGGAACTGCAAAGTGGCAGAACCCAGGGTAGCAATACCAGAAGGGTAGCTGTTACTTCCACAGTTCCCCAGGACAACAATGACAGCTCCAACAGTGACTCCAGTTCTAACACTGCACAGTGTGCTCGTTGCACCTGTGGAAATGTTCCCCATAATTAGGGGTGCCCTGCCTCCCGCCAGGGGGAGGAGAGGGATAATGGAGATAACAGAATCTATTGGGATGTGTACATCCAGTGGCCTGGCACTTCACACTTTCAGAAGTACAGGGCCTTGGTTGACACAGGAGCTCAGTGCACCATATTGCCATCAAATTATCAGGGATCGGAGTCCATAACTATTCTGGGAGTCACTGGTGGATCTCAAGAGTTAAGTAAGGTAGAGGTCAATATAAGTCTAACTGGTAAGCAGTGGAAGAAGCATACAGTTGTGACCGGACCTGATGCACCTTGTATTTTGGGAATTGATTTTCTGAGAGAAGGGCGTTTCAAGGACCCTAAAGGTTACAAATGGGCTTTTGGAGTAGCTTCTGTAGAAATTGATGGACAAAAGCTGAAGCTGTCTGCTAGACCTGAACTCTCTGATGAATCTGCAGTTGTGGGACAACACAAGATTCAGGACATTAAATTGCCGGTTGCTTCTCAGACTGTGCATCACAGACAATACAGAACCAACCGTGACTCTTTGTTGCCCATTCAGAATCTGATTCGTCAGTTGGAGAGTCAGAAAGTCATCAGCAAAACTCATTCACCTTTCAACAGTCCAGTGTGGCCTGTGCGAAAGCCGAATGGAGACTGGCGTTTGACAGTGGACTACCGAGCCCTGAATGAAGTAACTCCGCCTATGAGTGCAGCAGTACCAGACATGATGGAACTCCAGTATGAGCTGGAATCCAAAGAGGCCAAATGGTATGCTACCATAGACATTGCTAATGCCTTCTTCTCTATTCCCATAGCAGAGGAATGCAGGCCTCAGTTTGCTTTCACCTGGAGAGGAATCCAGTACACTTTCAACAGACTGCCAATGGGCTGGATCCACAGCTCCAGCATCTGTCATGCAGTAATCCACGATGCTCTGGAGGAAGGTGGTGCTCCAGAACACATCCAGTTCATCGATGATATCATCGTCTGGGGCAAAACTGCTGAGGAAGTCTTCGAGAAAGGTAACAAAATCATGGACATTCTTCTGAATGCAGGTTTTGCCATCAAGAGAGACAAGGTGAAAGGTCCTACCACAGAGATCCAGTTTCTGGGAGTGCAGTGGCAGGATGGACGCCGACACATTCCAGTGGATGTGGTAAATAGAGTCTCTACCATGGCAAATCCCACGAACAAGCAAGAAACTCTACGTTTCTTGGGGATAGTGGGATTTTGGAGACTACACATTCCTGGATACAGCCAGATTGTGAAACCTCTGTATGATGTGACTCGAAAGAGGAACAGTTTCCACTGGGGACCTGAACAACAAGCAGCCTTTGACCAGATAAAGCAAGAAGTGGTACAAGCAGTGGGTCTGGGACCTGTGCGAGATGGTCCAGACATTAAGAACATTTTGTACACGGCTGCAGGTGACAATGGTCCAACCTGGTGCTTGTGGCAAAAAGCTCCAGGTGAGACACGTGGACGACCTCTTGGTTTCTGGAGTCGAGGTTACAGAGGTTCAGAGGCTAATTACACTCCAACAGAGAAAGAGATTCTAGCTGCCTATGAAGGAGTGAAAGCAGCTTCTGAAGTGATTGGAACTGAATCACAACTTCTCTTAGCTCCCAGATTGCCAGTTTTGAATTGGATGTTCAAAGGCAAGGGTTCCACACCACATCATGCTACAGATTCCACCTGGTCTAAGTGGATGGCTCTGATAACACAGAGAGCTCGAATGGGAAATCTTGAAAGACCTGGTCTGGTGGAGGTGATCTCAAGTTGGCCTGAAGGTACCAACTGTGCTAAACCTCCAGAGGAGAGAGTAACTCGTGCTGAGGAAGCTCCTCCTTACAATGACCTTTCTGATGATGAGAAGAAATATGCTTTGTTCACAGACGGTTCCTGTCGTCTCGTCGGGAACAAGCGAAGGTGGAAGTCTGCCGTGTGGAGTCCAACACGCCGAGTTGCAGAGGCGAAGGATGGAGAAGGAGAATCCAGTCAGTTTGCAGAGGTAAAAGCTGTCCAGCTAGCTCTCGACGTAGCTGAACGTGAGAGATGGCCAAAGCTTTATCTCTACACCGACTCATGGATGGTAGCCAATGCTCTATGGGGTTGGCTAAAGAACTGGAAGAAGAATGGTTGGCAGAGGAAAGGAAAACCCATCTGGGCAGCCGACCTGTGGCAAGACATTGCTGATCGAATCGAGAGAATTCCAGTGAAAGTGAGACACATTGATGCTCACATTCCCAAGAGCAAAGCTACTGAGGAACAGCAGCACAACCATCAGGCAGATCTAGCTGCAAGAGTTTCTCAAGTAGACAAGGACTCTGAACTTGATCTCGACTGGAAACACCGAGGTGAGATATTCTTAGCTCGGTGGGCTCACGATTCGTCAGGACATCAAGGCAGAGATGCAACATACCAATGGGCTTGTGACAGATCCATAGACATTTCCATGGATGCCATCACACAAGTCATCCATGACTGTGACATTTGTGCTGCTATTAAGCAGGCAAAGAAAATTAAGCCCTTGTGGTATGGTGACAGATGGTCCAAGTACAGGTATGGTGAAGCCTGGCAGATTGACTACATCACTCTACCACGTTCTCGTTCTGGTAAGCAATACGTGCTTACTATGGTAGAGGCAAACACTGGATGGCTGGAAACTTATGCAGTTCCACATGCAACTGCACGCAACACCATTCTCGGTCTGGAGAGACAGATCCTGTGGAGACACGGAACTCCAGAGAGGATTGAATCAGACAACGGAACTCATTTCAAGAACAACCTTGTAAAGAGCTGGGCAAAAGAGCACGGTATTGAGTGGATTTTCCATATTCCTTACTATGCACCAGCTGCAGGGAAGATTGAACGCTACAACGGTTTGTTGAAGACCACTCTCAAAGCCATGGGAGGTGGATCTCTGAAAAACTGGGAGAAACATTTAGCACAAGCAACCTGGCTGGTGAATAGTAGAGGTTCAGTGAACCGAGCTGGACCTGCACATTCTGATCTGCTACAGAAAGTAGAAGGTGATAGAGTTCCTGTTGTTAGAGAAAAGAATCTGTTAGGTAAAACTGTTTGGGTATTTTCGCCCTCAGGAGAGGCCAAAACTGTCCGAGGGGTGGTTTCAGCAGAAGGTCCAGGTCACACTTATTGGGTAATGCAGGAGAATGGTCAAATTCAGTGTATTCCACAAAGAAATTTAACTTTAGCTGAAAGAGTTTAATTTCAGACTGTTGTACAGCTACAACGCGCCCAAAGGAAGAATCCCTGAGGAATCTACAGTGCACGAACCCTGAGAGCCCTGAGTCAACTGAGAGTCCCTGTGTTCCTGTTTGCCTTTTCTTCACTTCGTCTGCGGAGAGACAAGCTGGTTTCCATTCTCTTATTTCCTGACTTTTTGGACTTCTGAATCATCTACATCTGAGTATAGCCGGAACGGACTATGAACTTTACTCACGAACTGTAAATATTGTTTCTGATTGGATGGACAGTACGAACGACCAATGAAATTGTTTAGAAGGGGTGGATTGTGGCCGTTTGACGCTGTGCCTTTAAGAAAGGGGCACACTGGCTAAATGTTTGTAAAATATTTTGGTAGTCTAAACGAATTTCATTGGCCAAGGATTGTGGGAGGTCAGATTGAACCCAGGGGAGTTGGGAACTTTCTCTCAGTCTTCCTTCCTTCGCTGTCCCTTTCGGCTGGATCTGCTTCTGGGATTCTGGCCAACTAAGATAAGATACTAACTCCTGTGCAAGGCCTTTATTCCTTTCCTGCCCTGTTAACTGTCCTCGTCTCTTCTTCTACCTCTTTGGGGGAGAAGGGAGGTAGGGGGTTGAAGGGGGCACAGGGGGAAGCCCCCTCTGTGGGGGGTCTGGTTTCTGGTTGAGTTCATTTGCTGTATATTCCTGTATATATTGTAAAATACCTGTATTTGTTGTGTTACATAGAATCTGTTTCCTTGTACAATATACTCTCATTTCTCCGACTGGGTTTAGCCGTGGTCTCTTTCTCAGTGGGGGAGGGAAAGCAGAGCCTTTCCTTTCAAACCACCACATTGTCCCAGATGGATAAATGCAAATTGCCTCTGTTTGAGGCAAGAAATGTTAGACTATGTAGAGACCACCCCTCTGACAAATGGTGGGAAAGCAGGAACGGACTAAAGTCAACGCATGGTACTACAACAGGAAACTGATGAAGGGGATTGCATGTTTTGCTTGACTATACCCCCATACTCATTTTTTGGTGAAGCAGAGAAGGTAAAATTTAGGCTGTGAGGAGATATCTACCTTGGAGCTGTGTGGAAAATATAACATTTTCTCAAGAAGAACAAGTTTGTTGCAGACTACTTTGAACATTCTGCTGTGGCAGTCTGTCTGGAAGATGAGCATGGATTCATAGTGTGGTGTATACATGAAATGAAGGAATTTTGTACTCATTGCCCTTTGCAGGACTGTGCAGAAGTGAAGGACTAGTTGCCTGAGTTCTCCTTATACCTAGTACTGGGCAGGAGAATAAATATACGCACTTTATACCCCTTCCTTCTGGATTTTTAACACTTGAGCCATCTGCTGGGTTCTCTCTCTCAGTGTAAGCATCAGATGAAAAAGGCTCAGAGGTGCTGTGACACTTCAATGACATATGGAGTTGCTAGTAGGTTGAAGATAGGCATAGTAAAGCATCCATTTTGTGCTCTGCTCATTGGCCTAGTCTTTCCACATATTGAGTGAAAAATGTTGTTTAGAAAATACTGTTGCATATCTGTGAAATATTATCAGCTATTTTATATGAAGTTATGAATCACCCCTTTTATCTAACTACGATTAACTGTAATCAAAGCTATTAACACTTCATTGTATCAGGCTTTTTCATGCATACCACTTATTTTGGGGCTGAGACTTTGCAGTATTTTCCACACAAATGGTTATAAATTCAGAAGCTGTCATGAAAATGCTAATTTGGGACTTGGCAGAGTAGAATGTATGTATCAGCTAGCAGAGATATAAAGTGTTCATTTTACTATAAAAAATTATATACAATTCTATCTGAAGATGGATTTAACTAAATATAGTTAATTTTCAGATGTATGCAACTTTTAAAGAGTTGTTGTTCCTCTAGAAGAATCTGGAGCTTTTTCATAGTTCCATTTAAACTATTTTCAGTAAATATATATTCTATTGGTGTGAGAAAGAAAAGCTGCTTTTAGTATTTCTGGTGTAGCTGCGTATTAAAACAAAAAGAATTTTCTTTATTTCTTTTCATACAGAGGTGTATCGAAACAGATAAAAATAGGTGAAAAATTAGGCATGTCTGTGGATGTAAAGGCCATTGACTACTTTGATATTATGTTATCCGTATGGACAATGTAACCAACAAAGCAATATTTGCTGTATTTTCCACTCACAGAACAAGAAGCTGTACATATTAGATGTAAATTCTTTGTTGACTTCTGTTAGTGTGTACAGGGATGTGTAGGGTGTTTAGCTGAATGAGCACTGCTTTGGACCTGTGGAATAAACTGGAAAGAAGGGATATTCCTCTGCAAAATATTTACTCTGTGGAACTGTCCATCTGTTTCGTCTGTCAAGATGCTCACACAAAGTCTTGATCTTTACAAGCAACAAAAGAATAATAAATTGACTTTGAAGAACATATTTATTCAGTTTTCCCTCTGCAGGATATTTGAGCACCAGCCCAGCACACATCTGCTCTGTTACATGGAGGTTATAAATGTGAACATTATGGAACAGAATCTGGAAAAAGCATTAAATTCATGTTTTTGAAGAAAGGCAGAATAATTTTGGAAGTTCTTCGATTCCATGGTGAAATTACAGCATTCAAAAGTGGAATGATGTTAATGGTGTTTTTCCAGAATGATATACAGCCATCTGTAGTAGCAGCATTGCCACGTGGTTTATCACTTTTTATAAAACCACTTTGCACTGTAGTGTTACATGCCTTTACCCTGGCTTTCCTGGTTTTGCACTTCAGTGTAGTATGTGGAACAGAGCAATAAGTATTCTACTGGTAGAGATCAAAGCAGCTTTTGCTGTATTTGATGTGTCTGGCAACTTGATATGCCTGTAATTCTGTAGCAAAAAGTACACTGAAGCATCTGTAAAGCTTTGTATAAATCTACAAGCAATGAAACTGTACATTTATATAAGCCTTGCATAAAACGGAACCTATGACAGAGAGTTCTGTTCCCAAGTCCTCCTTTTTGGAAACACAAGAACTGCTCCACTGCAGTTTAGCAGAGCTGGAAATACAGAAAGTATAGTTGACTATATTTTAAATCTTGGTCAAGAAAGTGAGGATTTATTTCAAAAATTTTACACTTCAAAAGACAGTCATTTAGGTTCACTTACAACCTGTGGGGCAGAAACTTTTTTACAATGGTTTTGTCCTCAAAATATGCAGGCATAAAGTGGGAAACTTATATTTTATCATCTTTTTTTTTTGTGCCAAAGTGTTCAAAATCTGCGTTTCAGATGTCAACACTAAAGCGGTCTGTCCTCAGTTTTCAGCCTCCACAACTGTTCTAGGAGTTAACAAAGTGCTTGAAAAACAGAAGACAAACTTCATGGGAGAGAAAGAAAGTGAGTGCTTGTGCAAAGAAAGCACCTGGCTTTTTGTCGATTGTCAGCAAACTCCTCTGTTGCTGAAGAGAAGTAGGTCACAGATCTTGCTCCAAGGACAGCTGCTTATAAATGAAGTAGCTTCACTGATCTAGCAGTTCTATTTTGAAAGAAAACAGCACCTTCTAAGAAATGTCAAGGATTGTGTTGAACCTGCAGCTGTTACTCATACCATGCTGCAGTCATGCTAGCTTCAAAAAATGAAAGTGCTAACTGGAGCAAAGTATTATGGAGCTTGAAGTTCAGATTGCAACATGGGAGGCTTCCTGTTCTGGTTGCTGCTTCTGGGTTATTGGGTGTTGGAGTCTTTCTGCAGGCATGGTGGTGGAATGGGTAGGAGTTGGGTAGCTGGTTTTGGTTTTCTGTTTTATCCTGTTCCCCCTTGGCCCCCCATATTACACTCTATTTCTTCTGCAAATAGGCTAGGCTAAGGTAATTGTGCACTGAATTATTAGATTAACTAGATTATTAGCTAAGGTAATTATGCATTGTGATTATGTTGCTTGGGCGGTGTTGGATTGGTGATGGGTTGGACGCGATGATCTTGAAGGTCTCTTCCAACCTGGTTTATTCTATGTATTCTATGTATTCTATGTATGTATTCTATGATATCTCATGTTATAATAAACTCTTATCTCTTTATCTCAACTGTGAGTTTTGTGTGTTGCTTTCCCCCTCACTTTTATGTTGGGAGAGCAGGCAGGTTAGCCCTTGTGCTAAACCATTACAGAAACCAAACCTAACCAGGGTTTGAGAATTGTATTCTGAAAATGCCTGCCTGTTATTCAGAATTCAGTAACTGTATAAAAGAGCAGTTGTGTTACTGAAAATACTTTTAGAATTATGAAAATACATTGCAGGATTACTAAAGGCTATTAGAAGTAGACATTGTCATATATGAGGGAACATATAAGACATTAATAATTTGAATTACCTAAGTAGAGGGTTTCTCAAGGTATTGTTTTGATTTAAGAAACTGTGTGGTTGTAGTAGTTTGGCATTGGCTAGCTGCTGGATGCCCATCCGGCTGCTGTCATTCCCCATCTTCACAAGGATAGAGGGGGGAAAAACTTGTGAGTTGACATAAAGACAATCATTAACAATTAGTCTCGGAGCAAAATAGACGTCAATTAGGGAAAATAAATTCCATTTTTTGCCATTTAAAATAGATTTGAATGGTGACAAAGAAAGAGAGAAATTCAAACACCTTCTCTTCTCTTTCTGATTTTTTTTTCCCCAGGCACAACTTCACTCCTTTGTTCCTGGCTCCCTGACCCACAGCCTGAGTTAAGCACCACAGTGTGGGTGGGGAATGGAAGTTGTGGTCAATCTATAACATTTTTCCTTTGCTGCTCTTTCCCGTTGCTCTAGCATGGGTCTTCTCCACAGGCTGCAGTCCTTAAGAAAACATCTGCCTTTTCTGGTGTGGAGTTGTCTATGGGCTACAGTGTGGAAATCTCCTCCACCATGGTACCTCCCTGGGCAGCTAGCAAATAACTGCTCCTCTGTTGTCTGTTCCACAGCTACAGGGGAAGCTCTGCCCAGCACCTCAAGCATCCTTTCCACCTCCTCCTCTCCTTCTCAGACCTTGGTGTCTTCAGGGCTGTTTCCCACACTTTCCCCTCACTCTCTGCCATGCAACATTTTGCTATTTCTTAAATATGTTTCCCACAGAGGCAACCATCTTGGCAGCTGTCCTCAGCTGTGCCCTGCAGTGTGTCAGCTGGGGCTAGCTGGAATTGGCTATGTCCAGTGTGGGGCAGCCCTGGCCTCTACTCACAGAGACCGCCCAGCAGCCTCCACTGTGCCCTTGCACCCAGTTGAGAAGACATAGCACAAATACATCACAGAAAGAAGAATCATAGAACTGTTTTGGTTGGAACAGACCTCAAAGATCATCAAGTCCAACCTAATGCAACCATGGCCATTAAGCCATGGCTTAAAGTGCCATGTCTACATGTGTTTAAAACACCTTCAGGTGACTGCACCACCTTCCTGGACAGCTTGTTCCAATGCCAGACCATTCTTTCACTGAAGAAATTTTTCCTAATAGCCAATCAAAACCTCTCCTAGTGCCACTTGAAGCAGCTTCCTCTCATTCTGTCACTTGATACTAGACGAACATTCACTTTACTACAATCTCCTTTCAGTAGTTGCAGAGAGCATGCTCCTCCCCTCACCCTCCTCTTCTCCAGAAGAATATGTGGACACAGCTATGTAGGAATACATATTTATAGAATCATAGATTCAAGTATCTCTGAGTCTGTTACATAGATTTATTTTTCTTTTAAAGGAAACTCCTTGATCACGTGAAATTGGTGAAGGAAGTTTAACCTGCAGCAATTCAGTAAAAGATCTGAGTTTAGAAATGGATGGGAATGAAAACAAGTCCAGTGGTATGCCCATCTGGTAATTTCTATTTCATATACTTTGCTTTTTGTGGTAGGTGCTTAAGCACCAACCAGTTTCTTTTCTGGAGAGATGAAGTCATGCACCAGGCCACCGTCTAAAGCATCCCACTTCCAGTGTGAAGGTAATGTCCTCTACAAACTGCTTAGCTTTCTGCCCAGGAAGGATGAACAATTAGACTAAACTTATTTTTCTGGTTAATATGTACTGTGTACATATGGGCCTAGAACTAGCGGATGGTAACAAATCAGTCTCCATGCCTACCCTCTTTGCACACACCCTGGGTCCAGAGTTTCTTAGGGAAATCCTGTTGCTAAACTGATTGCACATCGAGTTCTCTTTCTGTTAAGGCAGTAGGAACTAAAAAAAACTAATTATTTTTATTCAGAAATCCCAATCCCAACATGCAGCTCTGAATCTTGATACTTTATTTTCACCCTTTCCCCAGCTCATTCTAGGAAATGATTTTCTAGTATTTCTTGGGTTCCTCATTGTTTTTTGCTTCATACATGCATAATCAATGTCTTCATCTCCTTTTTAGGTCTTCAGGATTTTTTCAGCTTGAATGGCTTATTTTATCTTAAGGCTCTGTAGCAGTGAGATGGCTTCCCTTGTTTCAAGCTAGCTTGCTTAACAAAGGAATATAATTGCTTCGACCTATGTACATGCCAGTCAGAGATTAGACTGATAAGAAATTCTGAGAGTAACTCAGAATAATTTAAAATAGGAAGGATAGAAATGAAATACATAAAAATAGGCTGCTTCACTTCTGTGAAACAAGATTATTTTCCTGTATCAAATTGCAAGAAAATATGATTCTTATCTTCAAAACAAAGGAAACACATATAGCAAAGAATTTTGTCTATATTCCACTTCTATAGTTAAATTTTAGCTACTGTCTTCTGACTCATCAAAGTGATATCTGTAACAGCAGACTTAAATAATCCTGCCTGCTCTCCCAATGAAACAAAGTTTGTTACGGAGAAAGTAAATGTATTATAGCTGTGTTGTTTCAGGACTTAAGTTTAAATAGGCATCTGCTTCATCCCCTGTTACATCATATGGTGTTTTGCTCCAATAATTTCATAACTTAGATTAATTATAATCAGCATTTTTTGATAAAATTAGTTTCCTAGCAGAGCTAGTCCAAAGAAAATCTACCCAGTTTCTTTAGCATGTAATCATAGACTCATAGAATGGTTTGAGTTGGAGGGACCTTTAAAGAGCATCTAGTCCTGTCCTGTTGAGGCAGGGGCAGGGGCATCTTGCACTAGATCAGGTTGCTCAGAACTCCCCCAATGTAAACTTGAACTGTTCTAGTGGCAGGGTCATCCACAGGTTCTCTTGTCAATCTATTCCAGTATCTCACCACCCTCATTTTAAAAAATGTCTTTATGTCCAGTCTAAACATACCCTTTCACAGTTTAAAACATTTACCCCTTGTCCTGTATTGACTGGCACTGGTAAAAGGTCTTTCTCTGTTTTTCTCACAAATGCTCTTTATTGGAAGGCTACAGTAAGGTCTCTGACAAACCGTCTCCAGGCTAAACAACCTTATCTCTTCCAGACTTTCTTCACAGGAGAGGTGCTGCAGCCCTCTGATAATTTTCTTGTTCCTCCTCTGGAGCCACTCTGACAGGTCCATGCTTTTCTTGTACTGGGGAGCTCAAAGGTGAGTGCAGTACCCTGTGTGCCATACCTCCAGAGTGGAGTGGCCATGCTTCTTTTGAGGCAGCCCAGGATATGGCTGTCTTTCTGGGTTGCAAGCACACATTGTTGATTCATATTCACTTACTCCTTCACCAGTAACCATAAGTCCTTCTCTGCATGTCTGCTTTCAATCCATTCATTCCCTAACTGATATTGAAGATTTCCCCAGCCCAGGTGCAGGACCTTGAACCACTCAGCTTGGTGTCATCTGCAGACTTGTTGAGGGTGCACTTGAACTCATGGTCTGTTATTGATGAAGCTATTAAATAATATTTGCCCCAGTAAGCACCTTCAAAAGATACCACTTATTACTGATTTCCATGTAGATATTGAGCCATTGTTTAATGTGTTCATCTACCCAATTTCTTATGCATCAATCCCATATCTCTCCATTTAGTGTCAAGAACATCGTGGGAGACTGTATCAAAAGCCTTATAGAAGTCCAGGTAGATGACATCTGCAGCTCTTCCCTTGTCCACAGATTCAGTCACTCCACTGTATAAGGACACTACATTAGTCAGGGATTCCAATTAGTTTGTCCCTCCTGGTAATATTGGTTTATTCTGATAGGTTTTTTACCCTTGTGTGTGCAACCTAAATATTAAAATATGAGATTCCCTTCAGGTTCTATTTTCTAAGAACCAGAGAGAGTTGCCTTTGTTTCTGTGAAGGAATTTGTGCGTGTACACTAATCTGAGGTGAAAAAAGTAACTTCTTGGCTTCAGGCAAGTTTTTGGAACAAAGAGGTGTAATTATATGGCAAGTGAAAAACCCTGCTCTGACTTAAATCTCATCATCATGGTGATCATGTGATGTCTTGCCTTCAATGTGGACCAATGACCAGCAAGGATATCTGTCTTCCTTGAAGCCTGTGCTGGCAACTTTTCATTACTGTTATCTTGTGCTAGTAAATTTAAATTTGGAGCAGATCTGTCTTCCTGTATATAAATAAAGCCTTATCTGCAATGCAGATAAACCTTTGCTGAGAGACATTCATTTACCTGCATCATCTAATCTTGTTCTCTCAGCTTCTTCAGTAGTCAATGGAGATGTAATTGGTAGCTCCTCAGGGTTGTTCATCCTAGTGGGCTGAGGTATACAACTCTTCTGAGGGATCACTCTTTCAAGCCTTTTTAATGGCATTAAGTGAGAGAGTTCCACCTTTGATATCAACATCACCAATCTTACTAAAGCTCTTTTTTCCTTTTAAAATATATTTTTTGAGTTTTCACTAATCATAAAGAGAGCTTTCTGACTATGTATGAACAAGTATACTTTATGCTCTTCATCAGTTTTCATGGCCTTTTTTAGTGAATTGAGGTACCTTTGTGTTGGTTTTCTATGTATATTTCACATAGCACCCATCTTTCTCTGTCTTGGTCCTTTTCATGGAAAAGAAGAACTTGTTATTACAACCCCTTTTAACCCTTAGTTAACAGCCTGGGATATTGTTTAAATTGAAGTGTGTAGATTGAAATTTGTATTAACTATTGTAGGTCTTTTCCATTTTTTTGCTCTGTAATTTTGAGACTTATTAAAATGTAGATGGCAGTATTGGAAATGAATCACACCTAATGCATTTTGATATTACTGTATGCTCTAAAACACTGAATAACATGGTAACACAAGAAACCAGTGCACTGAAAGACAGAGTCACTTCTTATGCTATGCATTGCTGGGGAGTCTAAGCATGGATTAACTAGCTCAGATTGGCTCTAATGTTATTCAATGGTCTGAGCCTTTGTTTGTAATGAGGAAATAATTGCAAATAAATAAATTGTTATATGAAATTTCCATGGTCAATAGCTCATTTTAGAACAGCTTTCCGGTGGCTAATGAAGAGAATGGATATCAGACAAGCAAAATTAAGGACTAAGATTCATGATGGTTCACAAAGGGAATGTGTTAAAAATGACCTTAAGCCATGGTCAGTTAGGTTTTTATTTCAGTAATTAATATAGGAATAATCACCTTCATAAATTTGACAATGTCTATTTTTAGAGAATAATGTACATGTTACAGATTTTTTACAACATACCTTACAGAAAACATCTTAAATGGAGGGAATTAATAAGACAAAAGGGTTTATACTATTAAAAGTAGATATTGTGTTCATTTCTGGAAAGCATTTAAAAATGCTTCTGCTACCCGGCCATCACAATATGGTACTATACTTAGGTTTTTTAAATTGCCAAAATGTGTGTTAGTAGATTAGTTTTAATGGGCTACTTAACATGAACATGTCAGATCTCTTACTGAGTATGGTCATCAGTAAACATTTGTTAATAAAGCAGCTGCTTTTCTATGGACATCACTGACTTCTGTAGTTTAATAACAATGGTTATGTAAAAATTAACAGCAGTCATGCTCTGCCTTCATGTCATTATTTACACAGCAGAGGAGACTCTCAGCAAATAAAGGGTGAATTTTAGTTGAAGAAAAAAGCATAAATCTTATTAACTTCAGTGGGGAGCAGGATTTTTGTTTTACTTTTTTCCATAGTCTCCTGTCACTTCAGTACCTGAGCCTTTGGATGCTGAGAGTTTCAGATCACTCTGAGAGTAATGTGAGCAAACAGCATCATGCAGCTAGTAGAACCAGCTACCAAACCCCACATGGTAACAGCTATCCCAAAACCTTGTGCTGTGCTGCATGTACCTGAAAGGAAACCCAGAATTCTCAACAGATGATAGGATGGTGTTGAAGACAAAAGAAGAGGTAAATGGAAGACTGTATTTTGTTTTTCACCCCATTTATTTAGAAGACGCTAAATGGGGATGGGAGGTTAAGCTGTAAGCAGCTGAGAAAAGTTAGTGGGGAAAGCAACCTAGAGAAGGGAAAATGAAGAAAGTAGAAGTCATTGGTTAAATGAGAGAGATAAATGCAGGAACAGAGGAAAAATTGAGTGAGAAAAATCAGTAGTTCTAGACAGTCTCCAAGCTTTACTTCCCCCACAAGTTCTTCCCTGTTCCCAAGAAGCAGGTCCAGGAGGGCACCTTTCCAGGTTGGCTCCCTCACCAGTTGTGTCAGGAAGTAAACTTCCACACACTCCAAGAACGTCCAGGACTGTTCTCTCCCTGCTGTATTGTATTTCCAGCAGATACCTGGGAAGCTGAAATCTCCCATAAGAACAAGGGGTCAGGATTGTGCAACCTCTGTCAACTGCTTATAAAAAATTTCATCTACCTCTTCATCCTGGTTGGGTGGTCTATAACAGATAACACTCTTGCTGGCCTTACTCCTGATTCTTACCCATAAAGACTCAATCCTATCATCACCTTCACAAATTTCCATATGTCTCCCTAACACAGAGGGCAACTCCACCACTTCTTCTTCCTTGCCTATCCTTTCTAAAAAGTGGATACCCATCAACTGCAGCACTCCAGTCTGCACAGAGCCTCTGTCTGAGTACCCACAGTTCTACTGACAACAGCCCTCAGCCTGATCATTACCATGGATGGATCTCTATCATTGCCTACACAGGCTGCCGGGACATACCCGGATGTCTTACCTTGCTTGTTGATTGACCTTGCTCAGTGCACAGGGGTCAAAAACAGCTGCAACACCCCCCAGCACACACACAATCACTGTTTGCTGCCCTCCCAGAGACTTATCATCTGATCATGGATGGGTGGTACTGGTGATACTTGCCCACACAGGTAGGTGGTGGGGGGTGCTGGTCTCTGAGGCAAATGGCCCTTTGGTATGTTAATAGCTCGTTTAGAACACTCCTACTTTTCTGGAGCAACCTTGGTGTTCTGAAGGCATACAATCAAGATTGACAGGTTGTAAATTCATAAAGAAACAAGGAAACATAAAATTGCTTTAGAGGTGATGGAAACTTAGCCAAAATATTATTAATCCTTAAACATAAGAATCAGTTATCAAGCTGGAGCAAAAATCAGTTTATGATTCATGCAAATATCTATTTCTTCTTTAATGATGACTACCTCTTCACTGTAGTCTTAAAAGGTCGGGGTTGAAAAAAGTGCAAGATGGTAAGGTCATCATATCTTCCAGCAGATGAAATATGCATAGCTTGTCTGGCCTTTGCCCTGCAAATATAGAGAAGTTTTAAAAATGTCAACATTAGGCATGACAAATACTATTGATTTTTCTTGTTAGATGAACCATCTGCCTTTTGGATGCTAGGATGAATTATGACTACTGCTTGTCAGTACCAATGGTGGTATTTGTTTTTTTTCTCCTGACTGCTCAAAATTTTTCCTCAGGTTTACATTCCTGCAGCACTAGAGGTTTCTGTAGCCTTGTGGCATGGACATAGCATCTGGCTTTGCTGGTGGTAAAGGTTACTGCTCTCAGCTCCTTGTTTCACTGTCAAAGATGTGCTCCTAGATCTGCCTACAAACTGCTCATGTGACCACTCCCTAACCTTTTCCAAGAAAAATGAAATAGGCAAACTTAAATAATTTAAAAGAATAGCTCTGCTGGGCTGTCTTCTTTTTTGATGAGTGACTGTAACCTCCTGATGAATGTTTGCAGAGAGCAGCTCTCTATGCCTATGGAAGGGGACAATTCACCTAGAATTTAACTAACTTGTTTGCTATCAAAAATAATATGTCAATATAAATTCTGGCAATGTGCTTTATCTCTGCAATGGTGTTTTGGAATCTTTCCCTTCGAAAAAGATACACTGATGTACATAGAGCTCTGCATAATGTACTTTTCTGTTTTATAATTACTGAGTCAATTAGCTGTAACTGAGGAAAAGTATAAGTTGTCTTCTGAAGTGCACAGGCTTTATCCATTCAGACCACTACAACATGGTTTTAACGCAATTACTGTAACTTGCTCAAAATCAATTTGAGAGTAAACAGATTGTTTGCTACCTCTTATTAGCATAGTGGTCAGTAGTGTCATAACAAAGAAGTCTGGGTGTGTATAATTATGTCAGAGTGGTATAATGAATACAGCAAACATAAATAGACAACTTGATCAAATAAATGCTTCATGGAATTTTTTTTCCCCCTAAAACATTTTCCAGACTGCTGTGAGGAATTAAATTGTTCTGCCTTGCTTGTCTTGCAGAAATGTTCGTGCTACTCATACTTGCTTACTGCAAGTATTGAAGTGGAAAAGTGAATTGAACTGTCATGGTTCTTGGACAAGTCTGCATTTGGGATACACCAGGGTCTTTAAATAACCTCTCCAAGTCAAGGACTTGGCTACTGCTAGGTTTCTCTTAGTATCATAATTATCTGAATATTATAAGTCTAATTTTAACCAAGTTGAGAGCCATTTGCTGTAGACTTGTTGGCTCAGGCATTCTTAATATTTTATAGTGTATTCAAAAATAATGTTAACTGTTACAGAATTGTGTCATGTATGAAAGCAATAATCTTAACAAAGAAATATTTCCTTGAAATAAATCAAATATTCTTAAATTCTTCCTCTTCTCTCTGGAGACCAAATCCCTGTCACACCAATCTCTTGAAATGGAAACTTTTGCCTTTGTCTAAGTTTATCTGAAGTCTTATAGAAATGTAAGGGGAAAGAAATTTACTGAAGAAACATCACAGTACCCAAGAAGGATGTTAACTGTTGTTGACTTTAAACCTGCAGTTTAAATACTTATATCAGTAATTTTTCCCATCTAATTACAGTTACTTTTCCCTAAACCAGATGTGTATCATACACATGTGTTTGTGTCTTCAGCACCAAGAGAACTCTGTCAGAATTTAGATAAATTTTCTACGTGCCTTTCTTATTGTGGTCGTTTGAGGCTGTGCCTTTAAGAACAAACACTGCTGGAACACACTGGCTAATGTTTTTGGTACTAGAACCAAAACATTCTGATATTCTAAACGAATTTCATTGGTTGATAAACAAAAATTCAGCTTTAGATTGTGAAGCGGTTGGAAAATTTTTTTTTCCCTCAGTTCAGTTCGGTTTGGGAGTTGGGGGAGTTGGGTGTTTCAGCCTGTTCTCCCTGCCTGTTTCTTCTGCGAACTGCTGGACTTGGCCTTCAGATAAGCAAACACTAATCCTGCATGGGCTTTTGAAGCTTGCTAACAACTCTTTTCCTTAGTAACTTGCCTTTCTCTCTCTCTAACCCCTTTTTGGGGAAAAAGGGAGGTAAGGGGGGGAGAGAGGGGGTTCCAAAGAGGGGATCCCTCCCTGAGGGAGGGATTTTTGTTGTGTTATTTGTCTTTGCTGTGTATTTCTGTGTATATATTGTAAATACCTGTATATATTGTGTTATATATAACCTGCTTTCCATATATGCTTGTAAATATATAGCTTTTGCTCTTCGACTGAGTTAGCTGTGGTTTCTTACTCTGTGGAGGAGGGAGAGCTAAGCCCTCTCTCAACCTACCACATTTATTGGCGCCCAACGTGGGGCTTGTTGACAAATTAGTTTGATTTATTGCTTGCTTAAGTCGAACGAGCAAACATGAAGGTGTTTTGGCTTTTTGAGCGTCTGTTCTTCTCGGTCTTTGGTGTATTGATCTACAAGTATTGCCTGGGTATGATTATCGATAAGATAGGTAAATATATAATGCAAAAATTATATTTGTGGTTTAAGTACAAGATTCGGCTTCTGTATGATCAGTGCCTGGAATTCTTTTATGTTAAAAAGTACAGGAATGTTACATCTAGCACACTCCCTATTGAGATAAAAGAGTTTAAGATTCCGCTCGGTGAAAGGGTAATTTTAAGTGATGGCTGGGATCCAAAGCTGATTTTCTTGATGTGTGTAGTCCTGCTGATGATGATAATTAATGTGTATTTGTTGGTAGCACTGTACCGGGAGAAAAAAGTGTCCAAGGCATGTTTTGTTATAAAACGGAGGGTTAAGAGACGAAAACGCCACCCTAGCTCTGTTTCAGGAACATCCAGTGAGGATGATAATGGAGAATCTGTGTCAGTTAAAGATAAAGCTAAAAAGTCAATCGGCAAGGCAGCTCTGAATAGCAATGGTGATGATTCTGGCAAGCAGCCAGGGGCTACAGTAGCCCCAAACATGGCGGCTCCTGTGTCCCAGGCAGCCACCATTAACGAGGCAAAGTCATTTCCTCCTTCTTCCATGGCAGGAGCGGAAGCGTCCTCCAAAGCAGCTAATCTGTCTCAAAGCTTATCAGCTTCTGATAATAAGGCAGCTGGAAACCCAAACACAGCTCCAGTAAAGCAAGTAGCAGTTTTAACAACAAGGAAGGGTAAGACTAAAGCTGATTCAGGAGCTGACGGGGATGCACAGCAAGGTTCTTCTGCTGGGGAGGAAGAGAAAATCTGTCTTAAAAATATAGCTGAGTTATTGAGATCATCAGAGGATCGAGATGCATCTCTTGGTAGGACAGCAGCTAGTGGTGGTGCTTCTCAGCTTAAAGGGATCCTTGAGAGGTTGTTGGGACCACAAGTTGAGGAACAGGAGGCAGAGGAGCAAGAACAAGATGACATAACCGACTGCTCTTCACCACGTGAGGAGCTTAGAAATGTGAGAAAAGACTATCTCAGAGCAGATAAGGAGCCAGTTCTCGCTTGGCTTGGTAGATGTTATGATACAGGTGCTCCAGCTCTAATGGTTGGAGACAAGTCAGCAGCCCAGCTAGGAACTCTCTCAAAGGATAATGGAATAGATAGACATCTAGGCAAGGCTCTCGGTAAGGTTAATCTGTGGATACGCCTTCTAATGGCGGTTCTCATGAGATACCCTTCCCGAGATGATCTTCCATGGAATCCTAAGCCCTGGACTACCATAGATGAGGGAATCAAGCGTCTGAGAGAATTTGCTGTTAGAGAGGTACTCTATGGTGAACATGAATCTCTGAATCCTGATGATGTTCCTGTAGGAAATGGTCTTACTAAAAAGCTCATCAAGCTTGCTCCTTCCAATTATGCAAACATTCTGGCAAGCAGAATTGTAGCAAGAAATTATGGTGGAGCTCCTCTTACGGTTGGCCAATTCACTGATCAATTGAGACAATTGGATGATAGCATGACACATGTTTCTTTGGTTTCAGCCATTGAAACTCTGTCTGGAAAACTGGAGAATTGCATGAAAGAGCTGAAGGATGAATTTAAAAACACCATCTCCCAATTGGCACAAAGAGATGATTCCAATTCTTCCTCCAGGTGGGTACAGGTTTCATCTGTGAGGAATAGACATCCTCCAAGGAGGTCATTCCAAAACAGATCAAACCAAAACAGACCACCAAGGCAGTCACGTAGGACTATTTGGATTACCCTGCGTGATCAGTTTGGTGAGAACATGAACAGGTGGGATGGTCAACCAACTTCTAATCTTTTCAGGAGACTGAGAGAACTGCAAAGTGGCAGAACCCGAGGTAGCAATACCAGAAGGGTAGCTGTTACTTCTACAGTTCCCCAGGACAACTCTAGTAGCTCCAACAGTGGCTCCAGTTCTAACACTGCACAGTGTGCTCGTTGCACCTGTGGACATGTTCCCCATAACTAGGGGTGCCCTGCCTCCCGCCAGGGGGAGGAGAGGGGTAATACAGATAACAGAATCTATTGGGATGTGTACATCCAGTGGCCTGGCACTTCACACTTTCAGAAGTACAGGGCCTTGGTTGACACAGGAGCTCAGTGCACCATATTGCCATCAAATTATCAGGGATCAGAGTCCATAACTATTCTGGGAGTCACTGGTGGATCTCAAGAGTTAAGTAAAGTGGAGGTTAATATAAGCTTAACTGGTAAACAATGGAAAAAGCATACAGTTGTGACCGGACCTGATGCACCTTGTATTTTGGGAATTGATTTTCTGAGAGAAGGGCGTTTCAAAGACCCTAAAGGTTACAAATGGGCTTTTGGAGTAGCTTCTGTAGAAATTGATGGACAAAAACTGAAGCTGTCTGCTAGACCTGAGCTTTCTGATGAATCTGCAGTTGTGGGACAACACAAGATTCAGGACATTAAGTTGCCGGTTGCTTCTCGGACTGTGCATCACAGACAATACAGAACCAACCGTGACTCTTTGTTGCCCATTCAGAATCTGATTCGTCAGTTGGAGAGTCAGAAAGTCATCAGCAAAACTCATTCACCTTTCAACAGTCCAGTGTGGCCTGTGCGAAAGCCGAATGGAGACTGGCGTCTGACAGTGGACTACCGAGCCCTGAATGAAGTAACTCCGCCTATGAGTGCAGCAGTACCAGACATGATGGAACTCCAGTATGAGCTGGAATCCAAAGAGGCCAAATGGTATGCTACCATAGACATTGCTAATGCCTTCTTCTCTATTCCCATAGCAGAGGAATGCAGGCCTCAGTTTGCTTTCACCTGGAGAGGAATCCAGTACACTTTCAACAGACTGCCAATGGGCTGGATCCACAGCTCCAGCATCTGTCATGCAGTAATCCATGATGCTCTGGAGGAAGGTGGTGCTCCAGAACACATCCAGTTCATCGATGATATCATCGTCTGGGGTAAAACTGCTGAGGAAGTCTTCGAGAAAGGTAACAAAATCATGGACATTCTCCTGAATGCAGGTTTTGCCATCAAGAGAGACAAAGTGAAAGGTCCTACCACAGAGATCCAGTTTCTGGGAGTGCAGTGGCAGGATGGACGCCGACACATTCCAGTGGATGTGGTAAATAGAGTCTCTACCATGGCAAATCCCACGAACAAGCAAGAAACTCTACGTTTCTTGGGGATAGTGGGATTTTGGAGACTACACATTCCTGGATACAGTCAGATTGTGAAACCTCTGTATGATGTGACTCGAAAGAGGAACAGTTTCCACTGGGGACCTGAACAACAAGCAGCCTTTGACCAGATAAAGCAAGAAGTAGTCCAAGCAGTGGGTCTGGGACCTGTGCGAGATGGTCCAGACATTAAGAACATTTTGTACACGGCTGCAGGTGACAATGGTCCAACCTGGTGCTTGTGGCAAAAAGCTCCAGGTGAGACACGTGGATGACCTCTTGGTTTCTGGAGTCGAGGTTACAGAGGTTCAGAGGCTAATTACACTCCAACAGAGAAAGAGATTCTAGCTGCCTATGAAGGAGTGAAAGCAGCTTCTGAAGTAATTGGAACTGAGTCACAACTTCTCTTAGCTCCCAGATTGCCAGTTTTGAATTGGATGTTCAAAGGCAAAGGTTCCACACCACATCATGCCACAGATTCCACCTGGTCTAAGTGGATGGCCCTGATAACACAGAGAGCTCGAATGGGAAATCTTGAAAGACCTGGTCTGGTGGAGGTGATCTCAAGTTGGCCTGAAGATACCAACTGTGCTAAACCTCCAGAGGAGAGAGTAACTCGTGCTGAGGAAGCTCCTCCTTACAATGACCTTTCTGATGATGAAAAGAAATATGCTTTGTTCACAGACGGTTCCTGTCGTCTCGTCGGGAACAAGCGAAGGTGGAAGTCTGCCGTGTGGAGTCCAACACGCCGAGTTGCAGAGGCGAAGGATGGAGAAGGAGGATCCAGTCAGTTTGCAGAGGTAAAAGCTGTCCAGCTAGCTCTCGACGTGGCTGAACGTGAGAGATGGCCAAAGCTTTATCTCTACACCGACTCATGGATGGTAGCCAATGCTCTATGGGGTTGGCTAAAGAACTGGAAAAAGAATGGCTGGCAGAGGAAAGGAAAACCCATCTGGGCAGCTGAACTGTGGCAAGACATTGCTGATCGAATCGAGAGAATTCCAGTGAAAGTGAGACACATTGATGCTCACATTCCCAAGAGCAAAGCTACTGAGGAACAGCAGCACAACCATCAGGCAGATCTAGCTGCAAGAGTTTCTCAAGTAGACAAGGACTCTGAAATTGATCTCGACTGGAAACACCGAGGTGAGATATTCTTAGCTCGGTGGGCTCACGATTCGTCAGGACATCAAGGCAGAGATGCAACATACCAATGGGCTCGTGACAGATCCATAGACATTTCCATGGATGCCATCACACAAGTCATCCATGACTGTGACATTTGTGCTGCTATTAAGCAGGCAAAGAGAATTAAGCCCTTGTGGTATGGTGACAGATGGTCCAAATACAGGTATGGTGAAGCTTGGCAGATTGACTACATCACTCTACCACGTTCTCGTTCTGGTAAGCAGTACGTGCTTACTATGGTAGAGGCAAACACTGGATGGCTGGAAACTTACGCAGTTCCACATGCAACTGCGCGCAACACCATTCTCGGTCTGGAGAGACAGATCCTGTGGAGACACGGAACTCCAGAGAGGATTGAGTCAGACAATGGAACTCACTTCAAGAACAACCTTGTAAAGAGCTGGGCAAAAGAGCACGGTATTGAGTGGATTTTCCATATTCCTTACTATGCACCAGCTGCAGGGAAGATTGAACGCTACAACGGTTTGTTGAAGACCACTCTCAAAGCCATGGGAGGTGGATCTTTGAAAAACTGGGAGAAACATTTAGCACAAGCAACCTGGCTGGTGAACAGTAGAGGTTCAGTGAACCGAGCTGGACCTGCACATTCTGATCTGCTACAGAAAGTAGAAGGTGATAGAGTTCCTGTTGTTAGGGAAAAGAATCTGTTAGGTAAAACTGTTTGGGTATTTTCGCCCTCAGGAGAGGCTAAACCTGTCCGAGGGGTGGTTTCAGCAGAAGGTCCGGGTCACACTTATTGGGTAATGCAAGAGAATGGTGAAATTCAGTGTATTCCACAAAGAGATTTAACTTTAGCTGAGAGAATTTAATTTCAGAATGTTGTACAGCTACAGCGCGTCCAAAAGAAAGAGTCCCTGAGGAATCTACGGTGCACGAACCCTGAGAACCCTGAGAGCCCTGAGTCAACTGAGAGTCCCTGAGTCCCTGTTTCCCTTTTTCTTCGCTTCGTCTGCGGAGAGACAAACTGTTTTCCATTTTCTTGATTTTGGATTTTCTTGGACTTCTGAATCATCTACATCTGAGTATAGCCGGAATGGACGATGAACTTAACTTACGAACTGTAAATATTGTTCTGGATTGGATGGACAGTACGAACAGCCAATGAAATTGTTTAGAAAGGGGTGGACTGTGGTCGTTTGAGGCTGTGCCTTTAAGAACAAACACCGCTGGAACACACTGGCTAATGTTTTTGGTACTAGAACCAAAACATTCTGATATTCTAAACGAATTTCATTGGTTGATAAACAAAAATTCAGCTTTAGATTGTGAAGCGGTTGGAAATTTTTTTTTTCCCTCAGTTCAGTTCGGTTTGGGAGTTGGGGGAGTTGGGTGTTTCAGCCTGTTCTCCCTGCCTGTTTCTTCTGCGAACTGCTGGACTTGGCCTTCAGATAAGCAAACACTAATCCTGCATGGGCTTTTGAAGCTTGCTAACAACTCTTTTCCTTAGTAACTTGCCTTTCTCTCTCTCTAACCCCTTTTTGGGGAAAAAGGGAGGTAAGGGGGGGAGAGAGGGGGTTCCAAAGAGGGGATCCCTCCCTGAGGGAGGGATTTTTGTTGTGTTATTTGTCTTTGCTGTGTATTTCTGTGTATATATTGTAAATACCTGTATATATTGTGTTATATATAACCTGCTTTCCATATATGCTTGTAAATATATAGCTTTTGCTCTTCGACTGAGTTAGCTGTGGTTTCTTACTCTGTGGAGGAGGGAGAGCTAAGCCCTCTCTCAACCTACCACACTTATATATTATTCTGAAGCAGAAATTATAGTTTGCATTTTAATACCCTACTCAAGAGGATTGGGTTATGTGCTATGGGTGCTCACTCTTATGTACTACCTGAAGGTAAGACATCTCAGTATGATGGTTTTCAAGGAACATGGCCTACGTGCTTTCGACATGCTCCAGTTGTGGGAATCAGAAGAACTGCCAACTGCTCTTCCTTCTATTCACACTTTTTGCAGACCATCATGTCTTTGATTTAGTCTCACGTTTAGATGTTTTGTCTGGTAAAAGACTTTTATAATTAAATAAGACTATTGTTTTCCATGGGCCACACAACAGAACAGTCACACAACAGAGCAATACTCATTCTTAGATTCTTCCATTCTCACTAAGCTTCTGTGACAAGCATTCCATATATCCATACATATACTCCTTATTTTGCTCTCATCTTTGAAATCCTGATAGTCACTGAAAGAACTGAGGCAGCCATCTGCTTTGGGGAATGCTGCAATGTGTAGGGATGTTGAGAGGACATTGGAGGATATGATGAGAGCTCCAATGCTTGGTCATTATGTCTGGTTTGTTCTGGGATTCTAGGTTACTAGCAAATAGGTGGAGTGTGGCATTGTGTCCATTCTCTTCCCTTCATTGTTCCCACAATCAAGTGATACTATCAGTATTCTGCTAATCACATGCCCATGACCAAAAGAGGTTTTATCAGGTGCATAGACATCTTTCTTTCTGCTAGCCACTGAAAGCAGGAGAGCCAAGTAAGCCATCAGAAGGTTGCCTTGTACCTTACTATTCACTGAGAGATTTATTAAAGAAGTGAAGTGGGAAATCTGTTTTAGCCAGCTGAGTGATTTTCACCTATTAGGATTGTCTGAATTCACTACCTGAAGATGGTTTTAAGACTTGTAAGAGAATCAAAACCAAACTTTGGTCCTGATAAAATAATTGTGATTTGCTAACTTCTGTTCAAAAGGACATTACTTATATGAGAAACTAAAGTGCCTTGTTGCTTAGGGTGGCATTTTGATGTGCTGAGTCATGAGTCTTTTTTATTGGTTATGTTAGCAACCTTTGATAATTTGAAAATAGTAGTATGACTAGCATTTTTAGCATGACAAAATTTCACTAAATATAAGATTTTACTTTGAAAAGGACAAAGGTTAACATATTCCCACATAACATTTTGTTGAAGCTGTTAGAAACAAGCTTGCTAAAACCTCAACATTTGCTGGGTTCTGCACTTTGGCCATAACAACCCCATGAAGTGCTACAGGCTGGGAGAGCAGCCAGGCAGAAACTGACCTGGGAGTAGTGGTTGACAGATAACTGAACAGGAGCCAGCAGTGTGCCCAGGTGGCCAAGAAGGCCAATGGCATCCTGGCCTGAATCAGGAATAGTGTGGCCAGCAGGAGCAGGGAAGTCATTCTGCCCCTGTACTCAGCACTGGTTAGGCCACACCTTGAGTACTGTGTCCAGTTCTGGGCTCCTCAATTTAAGAAGGACATTGAGATACTTGAAAGTGTCCAGAGAAGGGCAACGAGGCTGTTGAGAAGTCTTGAGCACAAGCCATATGACGAGAGGCTGAGGGAGCTGGGGTTGTTTAGCCTGGAGAAGAGGAGGCTCAGGGGAGACCTTATTACTGTCTAAAACTATGTGAAAGGAGGTTGTAGCCAAGTGGGTTTTGGTTTCTTCTCCCAGGCAACCAGCACCAGAACAAGAGGACACAGTCTCAAGCTGTGCAAGGGGAAGTTTAGGCTGGAGGTGAGGAGAAAGTTCTTCATGGAAAGAGTAATTGGCCATTGGAATGTGCTGCCCAGGGAAGTGGTGGAGTCGCCATCCCTGCAGGTTTTCAAAAAAGGATTGAATGTGGCACTTGGAGCCATAGTTTAGTTGTTACGAGGTGTTAGATATTGGGTAATAGTTTGGACCTGATGATCTCTGAGGTATTTTCCAACCTGGTTGGTTCTATACTTCTATGATTCATTATGCCAGAAACACATCAGCAATTATGTTGTCTGCTTCAGAGTCTGACTTGAAGGAATCATAACCTCAATGTAGTGATTCAGGGTTGTTTTTTTACTGAACAATTTTATTCAATAATCTTTTGTCATTTTTATAACACAGTGTTATATAATTGATGCTTACAATTGTGTTTTTTATTTTCCTAATGGATATATTATGTATTTTAATAAGTAGGCAAAAGTAGCTGTAAAGCTCTGTTAGTTTGCTATGATGCACTCTCAAACGCTCTAACTTTCTGCAGTACCTACAGTACCTGTTTTACCCCAAAAGCTGTCAGTTTTTAAATGTTCTCTTTTAATATGGATTTTAGCTGCAATTGATTATATTTTAGGGTAATGATTTTAGCAAGGTGATGATTTGTGGTCCAGTATGATGGTGATAAAAGGTGAGTGACTACAGAATTTATCTTCCCTGAATTAAAATGTCATCGGAATAACTGTGAGATTGTGGTTGCACATAGTTCAGGTCCAAAACAAAGATACCTCTCCAAACCTTGCTTATCTTACAGAATCACAATAGGCTGCTATATATAAGCTCCTAAATGACCATTTCCAAATAGAAATGGAGATGAAAAAGAAATCAGACACCCAGCATTTTGAGATTCATCTCTGGAATGATATATCTCATTCCAACCTTTAACTTTAAGCAAGGTGTTTATTAATAGTTGTAAAGTATCTCAAGTAAGAACATGATGATCTAGTTATTCTGTCACCATTAATTTCTTCCACCCCTTGCTGGGAATGTGATACAGAGTAGTAGGGGTAACTCTTGCATAAGGTGTGAGCAGATTGACTACCTACTTAATCTGGTGGCCAGACTAAAGGATGAGGTTGCTAGTCTTAAAAGTGTAAGGGAATGTAGGGAAGAGAAGAACATGAAGAGGAAAGAGATAAACCAGAGGGGGAAAGATATGAACATGAGTAAGCAGGCTCTGCAGGCTCCCACAGCAGAGGCTGGTTACCCAAAAAGCAGAGGGGAATGGACACAGGTTCCTCTCAAAAGACACAAGGTTAAACCTCCTTGCCTTCCCACACCTTCCCCGCTGCTCTTGAAAAACAGGTATGGGGCACTGGAGATCGAGGGTGAGGTGGTCCTGTTACCAGAGGACACACCATCTGGGGTTCTCCCTGAGGCTAAAGAGCCTAAGGGTAAACAACCTAAGGTTAAACGGCCTAAGGCAAAACAGCCTAAGGTTAAACAACCCTCCCCTGGCATCAGGACCTGATCCCTCAAGAAAAAGAGGAGGGTAATTGTTATTGGTGATTCACTTCTGAGGGGAATGGAGGGCCCCATTTGTCGGCCAGACCCATCTCATAGGGAACTCTGTTGTCTCCCTGGAGCCCAAATTAATGATGTTACCAGAAGGCTACCCAGGCTGGTACAGCCTTCTGACTATTATCCCTTACTACTTATGCAGGTAGGGAATGATGATGTTGTAGTCAGAACTCCCAGGGCTATCAAAAATGATTTCAGGGCCCTGGGAGATCTGGTTGAGGGGACAGGTGCTCAAATAATTTTTTCCTCAATACCCTTAGTTGCAGGAGGGAATACCACAAGGAACAGGACAGCAGCCATAATCAACAAGTGGCTTAGAGGCTGGTGCAGACAAAAGAATTTTGGGTTTTTTGACCTTGGTAAAATTTCTACTGCACCAGGCCACCTGGCAACAGATGGAGTACATCTGTCCCAAAGAAGGGGAAAGGTCACAGTATATGAGAATGGCCTGTCCCCCAAAGGTAAAAAGATTCTGGGGAGGGAACTGGCAGCTCTCATCGACAGGGCTTTAAACTAGTTTCGAAGGGGGGAGGGGCTGAAACTAGTCCCCTCAGGCAAGAGTCTGGGGGCAGTAAGCTAGGGTCAGAGGCCAAACCAGCAGCCCAGCTGAGGTGCATGTACACTAATGCACGAAGCATGGGAAACAAACAAGAGGAGCTGGAAGCCTTGTTGCAGCAGGAAAGTTATGACGTAGTTGCCATCACGGAGACATGGTGGGATAGCTCGCATGACTGGAGTGCTGCAATTGATGGCTACAGGCTTTTCAGGAGAGATAGACAAGGAAGAAGGGGTGGAGGGGTGGCCATGTACATCAGGGAGGCACTAGATGCCATTGAGCTAGAGATTAGGGACAATCAGGTTGAATGCTTGTGGGCAAGAATTAGAGGGAAGACCGGTAGGGCAGACATCCTGGTTGGAGTCTGTTATAGACCACCCAACCAGGAGGATGATGTCGACGAAGCATTCTATAGACAGCTTAAGGCTGTCTCAAGATCTCCTGACCTTGTCCTTATGGGCGACTTCAACCTGCCTGACATCTGCTGGGATCTCAACACAGCAGAGAGGAGGCAGTCTAGGAGGTTCTTAGACTGCATAGAGGACAGCTTCTTATCCCAGGTGCTGCGTGAGCCTACCAGGGGCAAGGCTATGCTTGACCTCCTCTTCACCAACAGGGAAGGGCTGGTGGGTGATGTGGTGGTCGGAGGCTGTTTAGGGGCCAGTGATCATGAAATAATAGAATTTTCAGTATTCAGTCAAGCTAAGAGGGCCAGCAAGAAGACCTCCACTCTGGACTTCCGGAGGGCGGACTACAGGTTGCTCAAGGAAATAATTCAGAGGGTTCCTTGGGAGAAAGCCCTTAAAAATAAAGTGGTCCAGGAGGGCTGGACCTGCTTCAAGAAAGAGCTGATGAAGGCTCAGGAGCAGGCTGTGCCAATGTGCCGGAAGAGGAGCCGCCGGGGCAGACGGCCAGCCTGGCTGTGTAATGAACTTTTAATCGAACTAAGGGAAAAAAAGAGGGTGTATAATCTTTGGAAGAAAGGTGAGGCAACCCATGGAATGTTTAAAGAGGTTGCTAGGGCATGTAGGAGGAAAATTAGGGAGGCAAAAGCATATTTGGAACTTAAACTGGCCTCTGATGTGAAGGACAACAAAAAGTCCTTCTATAAATATATTAATAGCAAGAGGAAGGGCAGGGACAACCTCCACTCCTTGGTTGACATGGAAGGAAATGTTGTAACACAGGATGAGGAAAAGGCAGAGGTACTTAACACCTTCTTTACCTCAGTTTTTACTAGCTGGAAAGAACGTCTACCAGACAGCTGGCCTGCAGAACTGGCAGAGGGAGCCAGGGAGCTGCATGGTTTCCCTGTGTTCCATGAGCAAGTGATAGGAGCTCTCCTCAGCAGCTTGGACCCCCACAAGTCCATGGGACCAGATGGGATCCATCCTAAGGTGCTGAGAGAGCTGGCAGATGAGCTGGCCAAGCCACTCTCCATTATTTTTCATCAGTCCTGGCTCACTGGAGAGATCCCAGCTGACTGGAAGCTGGCCAACGTGGTACCCATCCACAAGAAGGGCCGGTTGGATGAGCCAGGGAATTACAGGCCTGTCAGCCTGACCTCAGTGCCAGGAAAGATTATGGAGCAGGTCATCCTGAGTGCAATCACACAACACTTAGAGGATGGCCAAGGGATCAGGCCCAGCCAGCATGGGTTTAGGAAGGGCAGGTCCTGCCTGACCAACCTGATCTCCTTCTATGATCAGGTGACCCGCCTGGTGGATGTGGGGAGGCCTGTGGATGTAGTCTACCTGGACCTCAGCAAGGCCTTTGACACCGTTCCCCATAGCAAACTCCTGGCCAAGCTGTCAGCCCATGGCTTAGATGGGAGCACACTGAGATGGGTTAGGAACTGGCTGGAGGGCCGAGCCCAGAGAGTGGTAGTGAATGGTGCCACATCCAGCTGGCAGCCAGTCACCAGTGGTGTGCCCCAGGGATCAGTACTGGGCCCCTTGCTCTTTAACATCTTTATTGATGATCTGGACGAGGGCATCGAGTCCATCATCAGTAAATTTGCTGACGACACCAAGCTGGGCGCAGGAGTTGATCTGCTGGAGGGTAGAGAGGCTCTGCAGAGGGACCTCGACAGGCTGGGCAGATGGGCAGAGTCCAACGGCATGAGATTTAACACATCCAAGTGCCGGGTTCTGCACATTGGCCACAACAACCCCATGCAGAGCTACAGGCTAGGGTCAGAGTGGCTGGAGAGCAGTCAGGCTGAGAGGGACCTGGGGGTGCTGGTCGACAGTAGACTGAACATGAGCCTGCAGTGTGCCCAGGCAGCTAAGAGGGCCAATGGCATCCTGGCCTGCATCAGGAGCAGTGTGGCCAGCAGGAGCAGGGAGGTCATTCTGCCCCTGTACACTGCACTGGTTAGGCCGCACCTCGAGTACTGTGTCCAGTTCTGGGCCCCTCAGTTTAGGAAGGATGTTGACTTGCTGGAACGAGTCCAGAGAAGAGCAACAAAGTTGGTGAGGGGTTTGGAACATAAGCCCTATGAGGAGAGGCTGAGGGAGCTGGGGTTGCTTAGCCTGGAGAAGAGGAGACTGAGGGGTGACCTTATTACTCTCTACAACTACCTGAAGGGAGGTTGTAGACAGACGGATGTTGGTCTCTTCTCCCAGGCAAGCAGTACCAGAACAAGAGGACACAGTCTCAGGCTGCGCCAGGGGAGATACAGGCTGGATGTTAGAAAAAAGTTCTATACAGAAAGAGTGATTGCACATTGGAATGGGCTGCCTGGGGAGGTGGTGGAGTCACCATCACTGGAGGTTTTTAGGAGAAGACTTGACGGGGTACTTGGTGCTGTGGGTTAGTTGCTTGGGCGGAGTTGGATTGGTTGATGGGTTGGACGCGATGATCTTGAAGGTCTCTTCCAACCTGGTTTATTCTATGTATTCTATGTATTCTATATTTAAAAAATTCCCAAGTGTTTTCCTCAACTTCTTTCCCTTCTCTTCATCAGCCTCTTGGTGAAAGATCTAGACTGATTCTCATTTATCTTCCTATTTGCCAGTGCATTTGGTTTGTGTAAAAATATTCAAAAGGAATGTTCATTTGAAAAATGACCTTTTCTGTCGATTGTGGTCTTAGACATGAATTCTTCAAGAATCTTCCTTCTGCAGCCTTCAATGGTTCTTTGCTGGTTCCTAACCAACTGCATTGAAAATGTAAGCAATTGCTCTAGATGCACTGCATCATTGAAATTCAGGTGCAAAACTGCTCTTTGTAGTGGATTTTCAGGAATTTTCTGCCTTCCATTTCTTTCCTTGTTCCCTTGCCACTAATGGATTTAATCTATAAATACCTGCAGTGGTTTCTTCAATAAGGACATTTATTAAACATGAAGAAGGTGTTAGAAGAACTTGTTTGGAAGCTTAATTTGGAATGAGTGTGTTGAAATTTCTTTCCCAATTAGACTGTGAACACATGGCTGCAGTCTTTTAACAAGTGCCTCTATATTAACTAGAATGGAACATAAAAGCAAGTGCTTGAACAAATAGATTAGCTTTCTTTTTCATAAACACAGCTCTTTGAGATCTTCCATCTGTTTGGATTCATCTACTCTGTCATTTTTATGCTGTACTAAGGTGTACTATCAGCATCTCTCTGGATATGAAAGGTCACAAGGTTGTGTCATTGTTCTACCCCTTCCTTTATACACTTGGGAAGCATGTCAACAACATAAAGTAAACAATTACATGCAGACAGGTAAATAGCTTTTTAATATCTGTTTATATGTGAATACAGTAATAAAACTAGTCTTTCTGCACACACATTGGACAAAATTGCAAGACTAGCAGAGCAATAATTTTAATTGAGTATGAAGCAAGTCAAATGGCTACTTTGCAACAAAATACAGTATCTATAGGTATATGCATAGTGATTAGGATGTGATAGTAATGCATAAGGCAGAAATGGGGCTGTATTGTGCTTATAATGACAGTCTGATAATCTGATGTATGAAAAGAACCAAATAATTCATGAGCCACATAAGAGATATGGTAAAGTCTTGCTAGCTCACCTTGGTTTCTGTGAAGGAGGTTGTTAGTCTTGATTACACAGGGCCTGAATATATGTAAATTAGCCTGGCCTGAATTTATGTTTCCTGTGTCAAAGAACTACATCATGAAGCCTCTGTTTCAAAATGACATTTGAATTTACTTAAAAATAAAGCTAACTGAAAATGAAAATAAACCTTAGTTTAACAAAGCTCCTTGAATGGACCAAGATAACTGACCCATCCCTGCATAATAGGTTATGTGATTAAAGGGTCTTCATGAAAACAAGGGAGCCCAGAGGAACAACCGTAGGTGGGGGAACTCCTAGAGCTTTATCAGGCACTCCTGACCTGGCTCCTTCCAGGGTTACCCTAGAAGGGTGATCAGCCCCATGGTCCAGAGGCTGGGCCCACCAACTCAAGTCAATCGAGTGGCTATCCCTGACAAAACTTCACAGACAATATCAAATTTTGTGAAACATTTCTATATGAATTATCAAGAAAAATTTGCACACAGAGAACAATGTAGAGCATCACCATCTGCTCTGTAGACAGTTTTAACGGGCTAGGATGTACAGGATCATTGTTGAAGCAAAAGGCTGTGGGCACTGAATAACTTATAAATTACTTCTTCAAGAGCCAATGAAGCTATATAAAATCTATTTGCCTAAAGTTTCAAGTAGAAGGGCTATCATGTTCTCAACTTTCAGTATTAAAAGAGTTGAATATATGTCTACCAAGAACCATGTTGCAGCAGGGCTTATTAAGTTGGACAACTTATTAATGTAGAAAAAGGTCTTTCAAAGTACCATAGACTTCTTTGAGATGAATAATGCTGTAAAAGTAAATCAATACTGTTAATTGGAGTCATTAAAATTTTTCTGTTCCTGTTCAGTAATTCCTTCAGAGTTGCTTTTGGAGCATATGGGGGTGTGTCTGTTTTGCAGGGTGGAGGGAGGGAGACAGAAAGAGAAAGAAAGAGGGGAATTGGGTTCCCTTAAGACTTGCGAGACTATTTGCTGTATAGAAAATATGTTTGCAGCTGGTGAAAGGTACATTTGCTGAATAAATGATGTCCACTTCTACAAGTCTGGGAGAATGGCTTTAATATTTAGTGGCTGGTTTTAGAATAATGTTGAGAAGCTGTAGTCTTGCAGAAAATACAGTTACTTTGAATGGAAAGACATGTGGAATAAATGGCTTATAGATAATCCCCTGTGAATAGATGTGGCATGTCTGAGGCTGGTTATGGATCTGCTATGTTAATTGGTGAGAATGAGGTTGAGTTCTCCAGGAATAAATCAGAGCTGTCAAACAGTATCTGAAATGATAGTCATTTCCTGGTTGGCACAGATAATAATGCTAATGGTTGTCAGTGGAATCTTTTTACAAAAGATGTTACATTTCCCTACTATTTTGTCTCTTTGTAATGTCCTTATTTTCTTTTCACTGGTTGCAGTCTTGAAAGATGCAAACTATTAACCCTCAGCTATTCACAACAGAATCCACTCTCAGAATCTGCTAGTTACCTATGAATAAAAGTGACTCTTCCTGCACTGGTTTCTGTGGCAGCAATTTTAGAATATGAGCACAAGCCCTGTGAGGAAAGGCTGAGGGAGCTGGGATTGTTTAGCCTGGAGAAGAGGAGACTCAGGGGTGACCTCATTGCTCTCTACAACTACCTGAAAGGTGGTTGTAGCCAGGAAGGGGTTGGTCTCTTCTCTCTAGCAACCAGCTCCAGAACAAGGGGACACAGCCTCAAGCTGTGCCAGGGGAAGTTTAGGCTCGAGGTGAGGAGAAAGTTCTTCACAGAGAGAGTCATTCGTCATTGGAATGGGCTGCCCAGGGAGGTGGTGGAGTCACCATCCCTGGAGGTGTTCAAGAGGGAATTGGATGTGACACTTGGTGCCATGGTCTAGTCATGAGGTCTGTGGTGACAGGTTGGACTTGATGATCTTTGAGGTCTCTTCCAACCTTGGTGATACTGTGATACTGTAATATGTATTCTGAAATTAAGCCAAGCCAATTTAAGACCAGCACACACTTCCCAGCTCTTCTTTAAAGACATTTTCCCAAGCTATTACTTCTCCTCTTGGAGATGACTTTTGAAGACCTCGGGCCTGCAAGGTGCAGTAGACGTATCTTCCTAAAGTGCTGCAGATAGTGAGTAATCTGATTTATCTAAACAGTTTCTTAAACAAGCAAATCAAAATAAACAGCATCTGACCAGAAAACAGTATTTTTCTAGCCATCAGTGTATGGAAGTGTGCCCTGAACCTACTTAGGATAGAGAGGTTTTGATTAAGAAGCCACATGCACATGTAGGAATCTATATATGACTGAGGCATTAAAACTCCTGTTGCAGTTAATGGAGACCAAACCAGAATTGCTTAGTGCCATGTGAACTACATAAGACATGTTAGATGTTATATGAGAGAAGCTGCACTCTTGTGGAATGGCTGCTAGTGTCCAAGCAGAAAAACTTAGACCATCTAGATGGTGCTACACACCTGTAGTCTGGGGAACTCAATTTGACACCTTGTTATTATGGTGCAAGAGGACACTATGAAAGGATCAGCTCATCCTAAAACAGGTCTTGGACTGTTACATTATGCTGTGTTTGTACAGCATGCAGTAAAATGGGGTAGTTGAACACCACTGGAAATAGTACATACTAGTAATATTAATAATGTATTAAGACTACTTGAAATGTAGTGCTTTGTAGACTAGTGTGTTATGACAATAAATGTGTATTAAAAGGCTGTGACTTGCTCTGATACTATTGTAATGGAGGCTGCATAAAAGCCTAGGCGAAATGGGTTTGCAAAAATCATCTTGTTCATGCACAAAAAGAACAATATTAGATGAATAAATAATATACTGAAAATAGTTCCCTTGGCTCTTATACCAGAATTGGATTTACACAAACAATAGAGCTTATTCTAGGAAGATATTCTGTTCTGCCACTTACTCAGGAAAGCATCAGAAAAATGTTTAGAAATTAAATACTCTTCATGCAGAATATTTGTCTTCTCTCTAGTAACTGAAGTGTGATTTATTCAAAGTTCTATTTAAGTAGAGGCATTGCTTTGGCATAAGCAGTTGTAATAAATATTTTGAGAACTGGTCCATGGTTTTTGATTCTTACTTTTCTGGGTATAGATCGTTGGTCTTTGCCCCTTCATAATTAAACATTTGTTACCATATTGCTCTCTGAATATTGAATGTTGTATGACTGATTTATTCCCCCCCTGTATAATCACAGGAAGCAAAAGTTTCCTTCCTCAGATGCTATTGGAATAGTTCTGCAGCTGGGCTTCAGCAACATTGTGCTGTAGATAGAGCTCATGGGAGAAATAGCATATGATACAAGTGTCCTCAGTGTGTCAAAGACTGAGAGCAGCAGTATTTTACCGAAAAAAAATTGAATTCAGGTCTCTAGTCTGCAATATAGGAAGTGTGTGCTGAACTCATGAAACATTAGAGGTACAAAATTGCTTGTACTGCTGTGAAGACTATGGGTATTTTAAACACTGGAACAAGTTGTAATTTCACTGAAATTTGAAATCAGTCAGGGTAGAGTAGATGGGGGAATATAGTCAGTTTCTTTGTGCCGATATTTGTACCGCTTGAGTTGGATGGATGTGTTGTAAGATAATTGTTTTAGGGGTATGCCAATATAATTATGCAGGCTCAGAGTATTCTAATATTTTGGATATTTAGAGTTGATTGTCCAAACACAGAAGGTCTTATTTAGGTTTTCACCCCTTTATCATGCCTTTTTATGGCAAAACAGCTAAAAGCTTTTAGAATGTTTATGTTTTCTTCTTTTTAGCCTAAGAATTTTGGAGTTGAAGAAACAAAAAGGTTGCAAAACATAAGGAGAAATTAGAGACAGAAATATCAAAATTTGTAATATTGAGAAAATGCATTGCCTCCTTTTAAATGATAACTTTAGCTTTCTAGTATGACATATGTTAAATGTGAGGTTGATTTAGCAGTAGCTTCTTTCTAAAGAGATTATAGAAGTTGTATTCAGGCAATATCAGGCCTTATTTATAACTATCATATACATATTTATAACTCTCATATAGTCATTAGTTCCTTAAAACATTTTTTACCTCACAAACATTTTTAATTAAGACTTTGGCTTTTTTTCCCCTTTAAATTTTATGATGATTATATTAGAAATTTAGGATAAACACTATTTGGAAATAAATTCTTAATTTCACTGCGGTATGAATTACTACCTTCAGCAAGGTTCCACTACAGCAGATTGTTGATGACATGCCTTAATTCATTCTGGGAGACAAAATGCTATTTTTGCTATTTGACTTGACATTTATTTTGCTTGAATGCCTTCATGCAATTTTCAATCAAAAGCAATCCTGTGCTGTGCAAATTGCAACAAGTTAAAAAAGATAATACACTCCATCAGGAATGTGCTGCTATACACCTGATACCCTTGAAGTGAGGCTATGAAAATGAAATATCATTAACCCTAAATCTGTTCAGTTAGATAAAATTATCACTTGAGAAAGAAGTTTCCGTAATTTAACATTATTAAGCACATTCTTATGCTTACCTCTGGCTAGGTATTTCATGTGTATGCACACATCTATGCAGGTATATTGTATTTCTAAATGCAGCTTGTAAAGATGGACTTAAATATTATAATATACATTGAAACTCTAGGTTATAAAAATTGTAAGAAAACTGTAGCCATTCCAGACGGAAATATTATTACAAGAAACTCAGATCAATATATCAGCGATACAAAAAAGGTGGAAACAAGGATAATTATTGCACTGGAGACAGCAAGATTTATCATTGCTACCAGATGTTTACAAACCTCTAACACATCCTGAGTCTTGGTTCCCTGCTGTGTTAAGTGTGGTGGCACATTGTATCAGCACTCAGCCAGCCGCCATGGCATGGGAAATGCACTGTGTGGGCACTGCAGCCAACATTAATCATCATTTAGAGGATGTATATGGGAAAAGAACACAAACTCTGTAACACTTACTATGAAAAAGTGATCTTTTTTATTAAATTGAGCTTATTTTAAAATTGTTTTGAGTTTCCATTGGAATAGCACTGAAGTTTGAACTACAGAATTTATAGGGCCACAGGTGGATATTATTGATTTGAACAACTTGCATGCTGCATACATGCCATTAATGCTTTGAAATGTGATATACCATAAGCAGAAAGATGAGCAGTTAATGTAAATCCTTGAAAATCCATGCATATTCTTGCATTCCTAACTTTAGAATTTAAATATGGTGCTATTGTACTGTTAATTTTCACAAATGAGTAATCAATTTGCAACTACAATTTCCATAACTATGCAAATATACTAATGTGCTCCTAGAAGACAAAGGTACAAAATTACTTTCAAATACCTAACCATTTAGATATCACTGATTAGAAGCTTTGTACGTGATTAAGACTATATAATGAATTCCTTAGTTTTAAAAAATGGCTTTAAACCAACACATAATAAATGCTTAAATATCTGTCTGTTAGAACTCAAGGACTTGCTTTCAAACCACACTCAATTTCTTTTATTCCTGTTTCTGGAAATACTTATGCATGCATTGTAAATTTCACATCTTACTGTGCACTCAAAATACTGAAGGATATCTATTATTTATGGTTTTATTTTTCAAGATAAAAATGAAGCTGTATAGATTTATATTATGTTTTCAGATGCAACTGCAAATCTCTAAGACTAGAGATCATACTAAAAGTCTGAAAATCTCCATTTCAGATAAAAGATTTAATTGCTGTTCTTTATAAAAATACAAGGTGAAATAAGAGCTAAGAATAGTTATTAATATTGTAGACATTTTTACTAGCATATATTAGCTAAAGATGTTAATTAAAGCAGAAACCGCCATAATGATAATTTCTAGTAAAAATATGAATACACAGGAAAGGAACTTCTTTTGCAGCTGACCATTTCTAGGAATTTTCTGTTTGAAACACTGCATAGACTGTGCTAAAGTTTTGTTGCTGAGTTTTCATATAAATTAAGGCCTTAAGTTTGTTTCAGATAAATAACTATTATTGAACAGAAAATAATGAAAATGCTTCAAATAACTGCTCCACTTAAAATTATCTGCAACAGAGTTGTGAAACTTACGCATATGTGAAATGAAAAGTGACTGCATCACCATTTTTTCCCTAAAATTTCAGATTTAAATTTTTCTAGACACTCAGAATCAACTTTTCAACTCTCAAATGTAGACTGTGATGTAATTCCACCTGCAATGCACAAAACCTATTTTTAAAATTGATTTGTTATGCAGTGTGATTTTGAAGGGAGTACACCTCTTTGTTTTAAGGTCCAGAAGTGAGATCATCAAAGCAATCTGTCTCAGACATTGGTGAATTAGGACTCTGTTACCCTCTTTTTAAATACCTTCTCAAAAATATTGTAAGGCTACATTAACTAATATAAGAAATTTACTATAACACTAAGAGCAAATAGTGTGTAACAGCTACTGTTATGATACTTTCACACCCAATAGTTTACTAGTGTTAATACCTGCACATGCAGTATCATATGATTTGGAAGTTTGGGATGATAGTCCACTCACAGCATGTCACCTGCACTTAGAATTCTACATGTGTCTATCTGTAAGTTGTCTCCTTTAACTTCCATTTAATTCAAGGGAGATGGTAGGGCCAAAATAATTTCCCATTCACAGCTGTCTGAAACCATTTGAGATAACCTAACGCATCTGTCTAGCCTCAAGCTGCTGCTATAGAAAGATGCAGATTTCTTACAGGTCCTATTTCACATCTGGCAGCTAGTTGTGGATTCCCAAAGGCATTTCAAAGGCACTAGACATCTACTAACCACTGGAGTAAGTTCAGTGTAGGGCCATCACAATGGTTGATGGATGGAGCACTTGTCCTGTGAGGAGATGGAGCTGTTCAGCCTGGGGAAGACATGGGTTTGGGATGCCTGAACAGCATCCTTCAGTGCCTAAGGGAAGGTCTCCAGAAGATGGAGGCAAGTTTTTCACTGTAGGCCATGGATGAAAGGGAACAAGCATGTATTAAAAAAAAAAAAAAGAGAGAAGATCAGATTTTATATAACGAGAAAGTTTTTCATACTGAAAGGAGTTGAACATTTGAAAGAAGTTCCCCAGAAAGGCTAGCTAGTCTCAGTTAGTCCTGGGTTGTTTTTAAGACTGTAGTGGTTAAAAACCTAAGTAATTTTGTTTGCTCTCTGGATGTAGACCTGCCCAACCTTTGCCAATGTGGTCAGAAGAGTTGAGAGTTGTTCAGATCACCAAATAGGTGTCTGGGCCTCATGTAAAGTACTTTAGATGCCTACCTTACACCAAGGTATAGTATCTAAGAAGATACATCTTTTGGCTGCATAACATGCCGAGGGTGATTCACTTAGATGTGGAGTTTAGATGTCTCCTTCTACATCATATAGTGATACTTGAAATAAAGCCTACATATAGTTTCTTAGTTGTAATTTTCTTTTGAAGAAAATACAGAATTAACTCAAGTCATTGCTCTCAGTTTATTCACATAATATATTGCCATTTTATTGATACAAATATAAGATGGAAATAAGACAAAGTGAAATATAAAGCATTTGAAGAACAACACTGAAAAAACCTGACCATTTAAGTATTTCAGAGTTCTTGCAGCTACCTAAAATGAATGCTGTGAATAAACTGTTTTAGTAAGAAAGTAAAGAAAGATGTACAGAACAAACCAGGAATATCAAAAAAGTCAGTCAGTCAGTTTCCTGAAGGAACTCAGTTTGACAAATGATTTCTTTTTATTTTAAAACAAGTACTTAGAGAAACAGAAATGCAACTGTGTGGTTTGCCATTAAAACACACATTTTAAAATGAGCTCAATAATTATATCTGAGATTAATCATATTTGAGATTATTTGTCTAATTGCGGAGCATCACTGATTAATTATTTAGATGTCATGAAACAGACACCTGTAATACAGAGCCCTAGAAAAGTCATTTAAACTCATTAGAATGCTGTGGTTTAGACACATTTGAATGAATCTCTGGAGAGAGAGCAGAGACAAATGGAACCAATGAGGTTTTCACCTCCTTAGACTCCAGTTCATGTCTGTGTCAACTATGTCGTCCGTAGCTCAACAGAAAAAGCCACTGGTGGTTATATTCTTGTCTTTACTACTCCCCAGTTTGTATCAATGCATGTATAACAGATGCAAAGGGTAAGGTTCTACTCCAGATGAAGATATGAAGTAGTAGGAAGCATTTACATGCATGCTTGGTAGCTGAGCTCTCACTGTAGTCTCTGGACAGCTAGTCAACAGACCCTAGAAAGAGATTCAGGTCATGTTGAAATGGTACTACATTGTTTTCACCCACAAACAGGTATCTAGAGCAGCTTGGGATTCCTTGGGGAATCTTGCCTGACTTTGAGTTCCCACTCCAGAAAGATCCAGAAGGCCCCATGTTTTATCTGCCAGTGTCATGTGGCCTGATGTGACTCAAAGTTTTGTGATACCCTAGGCACCTTGTCCCATTCAAATCTATGATGTGATTTGTGAAAAACAGAACATTCTATATATGGATCCAATAATTTGTTGCCAGTTCCAGTAAAACAGGATCACAGCAGGTGCTAGTCTGGTTAAAAGACACACTTTTGTCAATAATACAAGCCATTAAGTTTAAGTAATTTAATGTATAGGGATGGAGTTAATAACATGATTAAGATATACAGGCTCTATCTGTTGAAGAGCAGGAGGTTCAGAGCATCTCTGCCTGGGGGTACAAGCCAGGTGCCACAGGTGAGCCCACTTCTGGCTATGCCCTCTCAGAAGGAGGCTGTCCTGTAGTAACTGAACAGGGTAAGTAGAGCTGGGGTAGTGACAGAGTCCAAACTGTAATGACTTGACAGCTTTGCAAACAGAAGCAGAACAACTTACAGTTTATGGGCTGTTACAGTACTGTATTTCCTAGCTGCAGGACTACGTGTGGGTAGCAGAATAAAGATCTATAGCTCAAATGGCAGAGGCTTGTGTAGACTTCTAGTCTTTGTTCTGCTCCAGCCAGTGTTTCCATGTGATTCTTGACAACTCTCATCCAGTAGTAGGACTGAGATCGGTGCTAATACTAATATATCTGACACAGTATAAGCAAAGTTCAGTGTATTCAGCAAATGTTTTGACCAGGCCTTGGAGTGAATTTTCTTAATCTTGTCTTGCCACCAGTGATTAAATGGGAAAAGAATTTTTACATCAGATCTAAGAATGGAGATCAATTACTTGGAAATTTATGTTCTATTCAATTTACTAATAGTCATTAACCTTCAGTGTAATTTGAAAGCTAGTCTCATTTCCTTGGGAGGATATTCCAAATTCTAGACAAATTAATGGTTTGAGCAGAAATGTGTGATTCTGTAAAACAGTGTAATTATACAGAATGTGAAATTCAAGAGCTCTTAATAAATAGAATAGTTGTATTTTACTTCCATACATTGTATGGCTGTTTGATAGACACAGTGCACGTGCATATGAAAGGAGTGTGTGGGAGAGGTATATGTATTTGTATTATGAACACTGTGTCACACTTTCAGGGGATACAGTTAACAAAAATTCAAATTGCCATGCCAATGTTTTCCCTGCCCTCCCAGACTTAGCAGGACATGTATTTTTATAGTTTAACATGTTTTCTTATTAGACGTTGAAAAATTAATCTAGTTATTGACATACTTGAAGCATATTCAATTAGTCTTGATTTGGTATATTTGATTTAAAGGTTTTTGATTATTTGTTCCATGTTCTAACTTGACAACTTAGAAATGGAATGAAATTAACCTGTCAGGGAGGATTAATGAACTGATTTTGTTCACTAGTTTAGATGATTTACACGAATTCCACTGCAGCTGATCTTGCCAGTGAACCAATACTCATTTCTGAAAATGGATTAAAGGTCAGTCTTATGATATCCTATACTTCATATCCTAATTACCATTCACTTACCAGAGGAGTGAAAAGAAAATATGCAAAGCAGCGGACTGCTCTGTAGTTTAATTATAACCACATAAACATATTCATAGATTTTTTTTAATATATACACTAAATACTGATTGGCATAATCAACAGACAAAATAATTGAATGTTAATTAAGCACATTTTTTATTGCATTAAATATCCTGTAAACTTCTTAGATTCAGTACAGAACAATTGATTGACAAGGGGTATTTCACTGAGAGGCTTAGTGATGTGAAAAAGCACATCAATATGCAGAAGACAGTTCTGCAGTTTGCTAGTAAGATATGAATTATTTCTTGATTCTGAATGTTCAATTATATATTTATTTATTTTTTTTTAATTTAGATTAGTCTAGCTTTGGAAATCTGATAGATGGCATGAATGGGGAGGGTTAGATTTGGGCGGCCATGAAAAATAGAATAACTTCATCCTTCCCCATCCCAAGGTCCATCTGAGGTGGAATGAAGGCAGGCATGAACTGAACATCTTTTGCTGTAAATTAAATTTGCTGAGATTGCCAAGAGGTAAGAACTTTAACTTTTAACTTCACCTGCAATACTTTTCTTCCTTCATATCATATGTAAATATGGACAATAACAGAGCAGAAAATGTTTGTATAAATGTCATTTTCTGTAAAAATGAATTAAAAATACCTGGGTGGGTTAAATATTAAAAAGCAAATTTTCTGTCTGTTCATATGAAATACACAACATCTGGCCTCTAGGTGCAAATAATATATTTCTGTTTATCAATCTAAAATATAGTAATTAAATCGAATTTCTTTTGCAGTCTCATTTTTATTGAGATAACTGACTGGCTTGGCTGAGATGCCCCAGTGGCTTGAAAGTGATTAATGTGAAATAAGTATCTTATTTCTGTGTTAGAATCAGTTGGCTAGAAAGACGTCTGCCTTCAGCAGATGGACACAGTCAATCAGCTGGTTACAGGAGTTGACTATTAATGCCAGGATTACTGCCCAGAATATATTAGGATCTGTATCAATTCGATTGTGGTGTAGAGTGAAGTGCACCTATGGGATAGAAAGGTGAGGAAAACCTGGTAGAACTGGGGTGATGAAATTGTTTGGGAAACAAAAGAGTGGACCAGGACTGGTGCTAGAAAACAGGTGCAAATGGAGAACAACAGCTGAACTGTGAGATATGGCTGAAAAGCAAAAAAAAGAGACTTTTCATCAAATAAAGACTATTTCCTGCTGTTTCCAGTTACAGCTTTAGTGTTACACTTTGTTTTTAACAGAAATTATTATTTTGACATTTATTATTGTGACACAGCCATTGTTTGATTTGTGAAAATCCACAAGATTTGTGGGTTTTTTTTCTAAGCAATGCAGAATTTTACCTAAGACAGACACCAAATTTATGTCCACATTAAATGAAAGATGTGCTGGTTCTAGAGCATAAGTGAAAAAACAGTGATTTCATTATTCAGACAATGGTTGTAAGTTCTTAAGAAGGTGCATGACAAAGATTATATTAACTTTCTTTTAATCTACACAAAAAAAATTATTTCATGTGCAGCATGTTACATTTTATATTGGAGTGATGTTTTTAAAAAGACAATTAATTAAGTAACTTTGGTGTACTGACAAATAGGCAGGGTTAAAGACCATTAAAACAATGGCTCCTTAGTGTATGGTTCTCACCATCTTAGATTTTAGCATTAATATCACAACTGTATTTCTCTCATAAAGGTAATTTTAAATGTAGTTATTTCTGCAGGGTATTACATCTTGTGAACATCACTGGCAAGATATTGAAAGTTTTGAAATATAAGTTATCCTGATTATTTGACAAAATTAATAATATTAGGAAATAAAAATCTAGCACCTAATATATTTCTGCACACTTTTCTTATAAGGACTTTGCCTTTAGCCAAGAGATCTTCTGTGATTTTTTTTCTTTAATTAAGCAGATAAAAGTGGCAGGAACTTGGTAAGATTTCACTTGCAATTTACACATAGGATTATGACTGTACTTAAATGATAGGATCCTTAATACTAATGTTTTTGTCTTGAGTAGCACAAGGTTAACTCAGTCACTTGTCTTGCTGGACAAGGGCAAAAATAACCTCCTTAGAGCCTATCTACTTCACATCATAATGATTTCAGTTTCTATTAAATTAATAGAAATCTCTTATAATCATGGTGTGCTACCCCTCTCTATTATCCCTTTGCCCTTCAAATGGTCAGAGTTCCCCCTGGTATCTCCAGTTAGCTCGTGTTGTCATATGACCAAGTGGTTTAACTTCTTCCAATGTCCTTTTAAGTGTCTGCTGGATAGACAGCAAATGCAGAACATGGACTTGTGCACTGGTTAGCTGAGATCAAGTTTAAGCAGACAGGAAGGCCCAAGGGAGAACTTGTGTTTACCATTTCCTTCCGTAAACAACATTGGGATTGTAATCTGCAGTTTAAATACACTTCCAGGTACCTTCATTAGTCACAGTGATTATTGCTTATATGTATTTCTGAACCAGCAACTCCCTTGAGTTTCCTGCTGTCCTGCTGGTATTGTTGCTACTACTTTTCCCCATTCTGGTAGTCCAGAGGTGCCCTAAAGTAAGGCATGCTAAGTATATAGATATACACATCATGTTAGTGCTTCTTGAAGCAAGGTCTGAAGAACCCTTTCTTTCATTTGCTGTTTTACCTTCTCATTGACCTGTATTTTTTTCCAAAATTTCTGCACCTTAATGTGTTTCTTATTTGCACTGGTCACATCTGAAATGGTGGGAAAATGTGTGTCTGATAACAAGACTCAAGTGAAAAATGTGTAGATGATTGATTTTGTGCTTATTTTGGTAAAATTAAGATGATTTTAGAGGTACATCACATTTCTGTTAATTAATGGTTTAATTGTGACTTTACTCTGGAACTAATTAGATGTGTAAAGTTAAATATCTCTGAAAATCTTTTTCAGAATAAAGGCCTTGCTCTGAGGTTTAAAAAAACAACAACAAAAGCTATCTTATCTTAAATTTAACTTATTTCATGTAGCATTAAGATTATGAAAATGAAGGTCATGTCCAGATACAGGCAGAATGGGTTGTTTTCTACAGCTTGACTTTTTGGTGTTTATAATTTATAACAGGGCAACCAAAAGAACATAACAATAGTACAGACGTTTTGCAAAGTGGAATAATCAAAGCATTTACTGTTTCTTAATATTCCTTCTTTGGGATCTGTGAAAAGACAGCTCAAGAATGTGGAGAGATAGAGCTCCTTCATTAAAATTGCAAAGGTTCCTGGGGCCAGGAGAGCAATTTGTGAAGGCACAGATGTAAACATTTTGCACAAAGGAAATTAATAAAATGCTCCCCAGTGGTTATGAAACGGGGTTGCTAAAATATTTTCCTCGCTGTGCACAGGGTAATGAGGTCACCATAGCAGAGAGTTGCACACTTGTATCACAATGGCACAATGGTTCAGGGCTTTCAGCAGCATCTGGCAGCTTTTTGCACCTCTTCCCAGTACTAGGGTGGCCTGCAGAGCAACTGCTCCCAGCCCCAGGCCTTTCCCATGAGGCTGCTGCCGTAGTTATAACCACAGGAATTTGGATTTTTCATACATAGGTACTCATAATCCAGGAACCAAATGCATTACTTGCATGTAGGCTGTAGTGGGGAACTCTATATCTGGCTTCTTACTCCTGCCACTCCAGGTGTAAATTTTCTACCCACTTGCATACATGTGCATAATGGAACATGCAATCTGCTGAACAGATGCTCTCAAAAGTACTCACAATACAATCAAGCAAAATATTGCCACCTCTTCAAAGTGCAACTGACAATAACTCTTGAAGAAAAACTGTGGAATAAAAAGAAACCAAACGAAGCCCAAACTAAACCAACCAAAACAAAACAATAAAAACTGTGAGAAATTTCAGATTGTAAGAACTTCAGTCCCACTGGCTTGCTCTCAATATGTGTGCTGAGGACTGAGGTTGCTAAAATACATTTATGGTTGGTATAGTTGCTAACAAATGAAGGATTTAGAAAGATAGATTTTAAATTTCATATCTTGCCTTCCAACAGAATCATGCTGAAACTGATGTTCTCATTTTTTGCAAGAGATGAGTAAAGACCAGATTTGTATTAAAGCTCTTACATTTTACACATTAACGTATTTGCCATTGCATGCCAGGAAGGTGAAAGGCTTATTTTCCCATTTAAAAAAATTGTAGTGTTGTTATCACTTTAAAATTATTATATTGTAAGTAAGTTAATGTTAGCTGGGTAATATAAAAGGGGGAGAGAGGAGGGGAAATGTGCAAACTGGATGAAAATAAGTCTACTTCTGCTTTAGAAAGACATGGTATTTAAAGGAAAACAGAAGAAAACTGTTAAGTGGAAAAATGAGAAAGTGAAACGGATGTGTGTGTGTGTAAAAATGAAGACAATGAAAGATCTGTTAAACAGAAAATTTGGACTAGATGAACATGAATGCTTTGATTGTTTCTAACTTGCTGTGGAACCAATCTGCTGGAGATCAGGCTTTTGCTTTCTGCAGTCTCCCCTTGGGTTTTACTGAGTCTACTTGGACAAGTTCAGGATGCTTTACAAGTTGGAGCTTTCTTTGCAGTCATGTTCACTGGAATAATTAGCACTTGCATGTCAGAATTACAAATCAGTAATGAACAACCTCTTTACTCGGTATCCATTTCTATGGATATACTAAAAATTGTGCTGGTGAAGTTTCAGCTTTTCCTAGAAGTGAGAAATGATCATTTGTCTGGAAAGCATTGAAATGTTTACCCAATCATCTCTCTTTTTTGCTTGCCTTGCTGCAGGCCAAATCAGTGTTAAAAAACCCTCCTTGAAAACTGTAAAAAAACATTTAAACCTGTTCCTATTTTACCAAGAGGATGGTGAAATGTGAAGATTCTTTAAAGCATGCCCTCCTTTATATGCAATGCTTTATTATTTTCTTGCATTTTCACTTCCAGCAAAAACTCAAATACAACCTTAATTGTAATTTTTCTGGCTATGAGGTGAGAAGACATTCAATACTGCACATCTATTACAAGGCAGATGTTACCTTGCCATGGAGCATGAGAGCATGATACATATTTCTGATCAAAATGTTTGGTTAACAAGAAGGTCAAAGAAGCAATTAGGGGCAGAATACAGTCCTATTATGTGCCATGTACTATTTGACTACAATACAAACTGACACCGCAGTGGTTCCTGCTATTGGAATCACAGAAGTGACCTAGGGCACTCTATCAAGCTTAGTTTGACCCTGACAGCTTTTGACCAGCTATTTGTTGTCATATCTTTCTGACTGAACAAGATGACAAATACACACAAGACCTCATGCTCAAATGCTGTATTCTGTGAAGTGAGACAGATGTTGACCTTTAATTGGTAGAGGTCCCCATGTCTTGGAACTGCACATCTGCCATCTTTATTGTCATGTAGTGGACAGAAATTCTGCTAGCTACTGTAGCAGTATGTGCTCCCAGAATAGGATAAATGCAGTTTCAGTTAAATGGCATTGGAAGATGTTATTCCACAAGACAGTCCTTTTTTTATACAAAAATAAGATATTACTCTGACTTTACAGAACAGAGGTTTTGCTCCAAGTAATAAACCTCTAATGCTTCCTATTATTCTGTACTGATGCAGGATCCTAACCTAACAAAACAAAAGAAAGAATTTGGACTGATTTTGAAAACAGACACATAAATAAATAAGAACTTTGTCCAGAACTAGAACATATTTGCACATTTTTATAAAGTCGATTTCTATGAGCAGTTTTAGAGGTTAGCTGCTCAAAAGAGAAAGAAAATATTATTGATGCTTTTTTTTTTTTGTAGCCATAAGCAAAATGCAAACAGTGTTTTATTTTATATTTATTTAATTTCATTTTGTTTTATTTTCATTTACCATACAATAAAAATTGGTTGAGCCTTGGAATATAATTTCTTTACTTGATTTCCCTCTGTTTTATTTTTGCTCATTTATTTCCATACATGTGAAGCTGGTACATTGAGTTGTTTGTGCACTGCTGTTCTGCATTTCCACATACTAGTTCTGCAAACTACAAACTGAGAGAAACTGACTCAGCAGATTTAAGAAGTGTAGAAACGTTCTGCACTGGAGACATGACTGGTGGAAAGAAGGTCAGAAATTGGTGAGCAAAACAGCAATAGAGGACAATTTATAAATTAGCCCATAGAGTATCAATAAGTTAGTCCTATGTGGCTATTCCTGCTCTTGGACTGCTTTTGTGAAGTCTTTAAAGGGTGAGCTGACTAGCTGACTGTCCTGTGATCTCAGTTTCTTTTGTCTTATAGCCCTTCCATGCACAACAGCTTCAGGAAGGCGTGAAGTTGATTTTATGGATCCTTGCTCAAAGGAACCAGATATTTTCAAGGTACCACTCAGCTGTTGTTTAGTATCAGAGTTTCTGACCTCCCGCTCTTAGCAGGTCCCTCTTTTGCCTGGAAGGACCCTCATCAATAAGTATTATTTGTCTCTTTTTTCCTTCTGCTCTTCCCCAGTTTTGCTGTTCAGCTCTCAGATTTCATTGTTCTCATTTTCAGCTGTCTGTTACCTACTTCCCTTTCCAATGGCTCTTTCTTGGACATCTGCCTGTAGCAGAGGCTCATCTTACACTCAGTCTCTTCCCCTCTCCCCCCGAAAATCTGTATCACTCAATTGTAATTTATTTTCTGATTTGTCAAGGATACCCTAGAATGTTCCTCTGTCCTACCTCTCCCACTTAGAGGGGATGGTAGGACTACAGTGTATTAACATGTGTATTACCATATATGTGGAAATATATAGACATTTGATTTGAAAATGTAGCTGCATTATTTAGGCTGTGGTGAATCATGTAAGAAGACCTCATAAAACACTGCTTCTGACATTAACAGAAATCAATAGAAATTTTAACATCTTCATATTATTTTTTTCCAAGCAATTTTAAAGTAAAATATATAGTGATAGCAGCAGTGACTTACGGTATGAGAATGTCTAGTGGGTACTATGTAGTCAGCACCAAGTATTTATCACTTACAGAGATGTAGTTCCTCTGTGAAGTCATTAATCACATTAAAGATTATAGTAAACATATACAAGAAGTCTATTCTTTACTAAGGATTTTCACAGCCAGGCTGTTGCTTAACAAGGATGTTAATGCTAGAAACAGGATAAAAGATGCTTTGACAGTAAAACTTTTAAAGTGCCAGCCTGAGGGGTATTGCAAAAACTAGTATCAGCTAGGTAATACAAAGACATCTGCAGAGATCTGCAGTGAGTAATACTAGAAATATAGAAGAAAACTGTAGTGTGAGACTGAATGAATACAAAGAGAAAAGTAGCCTATGAAACAAATATTTAGTAGAATGTAGAAACCCAGAAAGCAGAAAATAAGGCATTTGTTTGCATCATTATGAGGACTTGAAAGTAGATTTGTGTCATCTGAAATACCACAATTCAAATTCGTATTCCAAGTGAAGGCTGGTAACAGCCTTGATGAAGTGTATACTGATGAATACTCTGTAAAGAGCAATCATTTGCAATTATTGTTAGTAGCTGGATATTGTGTCTTTCTGTTTTATGACAGCACTTGATTCAAGAATGATGTGAAAGGATTCTTCTATCCAGTAATTTGGCTTCTTGTCCTAGCTAAAACTGTATGAAAACAACTTTCCAAACTTTCTACAGCTTAAAAATATTAGTTTGGACTATTTATTTTTATTTTTTGAAATGGAAGTCCAAGCAATTAGGCTGTTGTGTTCTGAATACATTACCTGCCTCTGGTTGAACACTACAGACTTTTGTTCTGAACTATACATGGCTTTATTCAATTGTCTAAGGACAGGTGTCTCTTTCAGATACCTCGTCTTAATAAGTCACATGGGACTGACGGGTACCATTAAGCCCTGTGGGATACTTGTGTCCATCTGCAAAGGCATCCAGGGTATCTTATATAATGCAGCATGTCAGTGTCAGGCAATTAAGTTGCTTGCTCACAACTGCTGAATGTGGAAACAATCATATCAACGATGTTTCTTCAAGCAAAATCAAGAAGTTTTTTCATAAATTCTAATTCCCCCTTCTGCTAGAATGCACATGCTAACACAAAAGTCTGTGTAGGTGTACATATGCAGTCATGCTGTGGAGCAACGTCAGATGATGAGTCTGAGTTGGGCTTTTGCCAGAGTGCTTAATCAGAGTCCATTCTCAAATTGCCCGGAAGTGAACTATTGAGAACAGTCTTCAGTAGTAACAAATGACCTCTTTCTGAGCCCAGGTCCTTCCCAAAGCAAAGATATTTCTGTACAGGTGCTCTGGGTAGCTGAAGTATCACCTATTTAAGTGGTCTTGCAAATCACTGAGCCTGCAGTGCCTGTGTAAGCAGGTCCTGTTGTGATGGAGTGGGAATAACATATTCTCTGCAACAGCAAAAATGCTGTTTTGGAAGGCAGCACATAGGAGTTCAACTTATCCATTTGTTCAAGAAATTATTGGCCCAAGTATTCTCATCTACACAGTACCAGCCATGCCACATTCAAAAGGCTATGTTATTACACTGTTCTTTCTGAGATGTTCTTCTTGGCAGAAAGAAGATACAAAACAACAATAAATGACACTTTTAGAACAAATCACAACAATTCTGTATCTTTCAGTTGTGCAGAAATTCATGCTAAAGCACATGACTATGGATGGTTTTATGCTTTCTTCTGAGTTATTGCTGGGTTTCCTATTATCTTGATGTTAAGTACAGAATTTTAGCCATTGCTACAATTATAGCTTGCACAATAAGGGTCAAGGACAAATTTGCCATCAGTTGTTTAATATATCTGTTGTGAATTTATGTTTTGCAGATTTTGTATTATAAATATAATTCATTAAAGAAATTTCACCTTGATCCCAGGAATAATAATTTTTATTTATTTTAGATAGGAAACTGGAAAAATTTCTTCTCCATCCTTTGGAAACTTTGGTAGAAAAATAGAATCCCATTCTCTTTATCTCCTGCTTTTACATCTTCAGGGGATGTAATTTCCTGATTCTGTTATACCATGTGCCATGCCCTACAAACTCTACCCTTCAGACTAATGCACCCTTCAATAAAAACATGGAAAACAAATACTTCTGTCTTGATGGTCCTCGAGAGCAGATGGTTTTATGAATTAATCTTGCAAAATGTAGCTTAAAAATTCTTTTTCTGGGCAGAGTGTTGCAGTGCTGCTTGTAGTCAACATATGTGGAATCAGATTCTGGTCAGTTGTGTTTAAACACTGCAATAGATGTCCCTTTTGTCTGTGAATGATATTGAAAGATTATGTACTTTCACATTTATCTTAGTTTTCTTTCACTTTGTGCTCCCACATGTGCTTCCACTTCGTGCTCTTTCCCACTTGCTCAGATGTTTCCATAGAAAGAAAGCACTACAGTTTGCTCCCCATTTGACTTCCTAATATATGATTCTAAAGGAATTTTCCTGGGCTAAAATATTTGGAATTTCCTCACTATAGGTTTTAGGCTCTTGGTGTAGAACTTCAGGAGCTTAGGGCTGGGCTCTGCTTGCCCTGCCCAGAGGCAAGTATGCCCTTGGGGTGCAAGCCCCTGGCCTTCCCTGGCATAGATTCCTGGGGCTCCCGGAGGAAGGCTTTGGGAGAACCAAAGGGATGCAAACCACTCTTTAAATGCTATGCGCAGTCACACTTGTACCTATGATTTATTCAGGATTCAGAGTCTCTTAGGCAGAACTGATGTGGCAAATAAAGAAGAGAAAAGCAGACGCTTTACTCCATTTTAAACATTACTTTCAGTCTGCAGCTAATCAAAATCCCTCAATAAACAACACCAATTTGGTGCATACATCTGTTCCATATCCAGCCTATATTGTCAGTGATGTCTTGTTGAATTCTTTGAGGCTCAGAGCCTTCACCACTTGCATGATCAGATCCTTGACTCTAACCAGATGGTGGCATTGTAGCATTACAGCAGTTTTCTAAAGTTGCCGTAATTTCACTTGGGGTAATCCAGAGAGCTACGAAAATCAGAGAACACATTTTGAAGTGGGATTGCTGGAGAATTTTGTACACTAAAAGTGGTGCTGGTGCACCTAGGCATGAAAGATGATGCACAAGCAGAGGACTCGTAATCACAAACAGTGTAGTAAATTTATTATACCTATTTTGTACATTCTCTCTATATAGGTAGGGTGTTTGTTAGTTTATTTATTTATGTATTTATTTATTTATTTTAAAAGTCAAGAAAACCATTATATGGTATCACAGAATTGCCAGGGTCGGAAAGGATCCAACCCCCATGCCATGGGCAGGGCCATCCTACCCATAGAAACATGAAGTGGAAACATAATAATTAAAAAAATTAATCTACTGTGTTATTTCCCTGTCATTTTCCATAAATTATTCACTTCCTCTGCTTTATTCTCTTCAGTTCTGAGGAAAAGGAGATAATGCTGTAATGCTTTCAACACTGAAAAGATTATTTAATTTATACCTGCAAAATATGTTGGAAAATACTACTTGGTAACATTTTACTATGTTGTTAAGAAGTTAAGGTTACAGGGGAACCACTGTGAATCCCTTCTCCAAACCTGCTATGTTTTCTGGTTTCTCAGTGCCTACATGTGTTAACCATATGCTTGCACCTGCTGCATTTACATTTGTACCCAGAGGCCAGCACTCACACCCCGTTCTGCCCATTTCACACTTGTAAGTAATTTATTCTCAGAATAATATTCTCACCACCAGCCTTTCTTTTTTTTTTTTTTTTTTTTACTGTGCATTCACCCTGACAAGACCTAAAAACATACTGAAAATCTCAAAACCCACTGTGCAGAGAGAAAGAATTTTTCTAGGGGGGGGGTCTGAGAAGTCTGAACCCACCAAAGCAGCAAAAGAAACTCCAGTCTAGGCACTGATGTCACCACTTGGGTGGAGTGGTGTCTTTCCTAAGGCAATTTTCTCTTAATGTTTTATAAACATTAATTCGGTTTTAGCCATAAACTATGAAGAAGTCACATTTGCCACAACACAGAGATTTTTGCATGGTGGGATTTTGCATAGCAGCTTGATAAGAGAAGGAACTTTATCTCTCCTACTCAGCTACAGTCCTACCTGCTCTCTGATCTGCCTGCATCACTTGCCTGTTTCATGGCAGTTGAGCAGCTAATCAAGGATGCTCAAAATCAGGGAGAAAATTGGAGGGATAGAAGGGAATTGTAGGAGGGGAATACCAAAAAAATCACATCAGTTTTGAGCAAGTCAGCCTAATAATTATTACTCTCTTTATGAAGTTCCCAAATGCTCACGAGAAGTTAGGAAGTCTCTGTTGCTAGCTTCTGAAAGCTGGGGAAAGACCACCATGGAGGAGTGGGACTAAACTGAGAAGAGGGAATAACTGAAATAGACTCTAAAGGGGTAGGGCTGATTTTGAACTTGTGATATCCTACAATGAAGGATAAGGCATGCTGGAGCATCAAGAGCTCAGATCTGCTGTCTCAATAAGTCTGTGTGAGAGAGCAATGGAAGTATTTACTTGTTTTCATGAGTACAGACAGGAAGAAGAGGAAAAATGAAGACATGCAAAATATTATGAAGCAAGATGAACTTCTAACTGAAGCTACCAACTCTGGAAGGGACCATCTCCTCCACTTCATCCTTTTTACTTGTGTTTATTTGTACAAGACATTGATGTAGTTTCTAGGTATACCTTTACTGTAGCTAGCTTGAATTTAATTACAAATGAATAGTTCCTCTAAAGCAAAACGAGTGAAAAGAATGTCGGTGTGAAATACCACCAGACTTCGTTATGGGACTACAGCCACTAGTGTATGGAGCCTCTGAGACTGGCAGGGTAAATCCCACAGCTTTTTTCTTTTTCAGATGCCATATGTTAGTTTGCTCTATAGGTTATTTCCCTGTGCCCTGTGGGTTTGACTTGTGCAGCCAGTCTGAATTTACATGCTTAATGGGAGGTTTCACTAAAACCCAGTCAGGCAGAAACAGCCTCCTAAAGATCTGGCGTGTTAGCATGGGTTTTAGCCCATACCCTCTGTGGAGAGTGAGCTTGTGAAAAACATACCTCCCCAAGCTAATACATTTACTGCATGGAAGAAACCTGAATCAGACTACTGTAGCTCAAGATAAGGTGAAAGTGAAGAGAGTCCACAGATTTTGGCCAGGATTACTTTGTAAGGAATTGTGATGGACTTGGCCACAAAATCTGCTAGATTCAACCATAGATTCTTGCTTTAACTGACAAGCAACAGCGTTCTGTCATATATTATTCTAAAATTGAGGTGGGGATGAGGGGGGAGGTATTTTTGCTGTTGCTGTAGCAAATTAAGGGGCTAGTATGTGGCTTGAATTTTGCCATTGGTTTTCTCAATGATCTGGATGAGGGGATTGAGTGCACCCTCAGTAAGTTTGCAGATGACACTAAGATAAAGGGAGGCTCTACAGAGGGATCAGGACAGGCAAGACTGATGGGCCAAGGTCAGTTGTATGAGGTTTAACAAGGCCAAGTGCCCGTTCCTTCACTTGGGTCACACCAACCCCATGCAATGCTACAGGCTTGGGTAAGAGTGGAAAGTTGGCTGGCAGAAAAGACCCTGGCAGTGCTGGTCAAGTCAGCTGAATAGGAGCCAACAGCATGCTCAGGTGGCCAAGATCGCCGACAGCATCCTGGTCTGTATCAGGAGTAGTGTTGTCAGCAAAAGTAGGGAAGTGATCATGTCCCTGTGCTTGGCACTGGTGAGGCTACACCTCAAATCCTGTGTTCAGTTTTGGGTGCCTCCCTACAAGAAGAACATTGAGGTGCTGTAGCGTGTCCTGAAAAGGGTAATGAGGCTGATGAAGAGCTTGGAGAACACAGCTTATGAGTGGCTGAGGGAATCAGGATTGTCTTGTCTGAAGGAGAGGGTGCTGAGGGAAGACCTTATTGCTCTCTACAACTACCTGAAAACTGGTTGTAGTGAGGTGAGGGTCAGTCTCTTCTCCCAAGGTAACTAGCAACACGGCAATAGGAAATGGCCTCAAGTTGCACCAGAGGAAGTTTAGATACTAGGAAAAAAATATTTACTGAAAGAGTGTTCAGGCATTGGAATGGGCTGCTCTGAGAGGTGGTGGAGTCATCATCCCTGCAGGTGTTCAAAGAACATGTAGCCATGGCACTTTGGGACATGGTTTAATGGCAGTGGTGGTGGTTAGGCCAGTGGTTCGACTCAATGATTTTAGAGGTCTTTTTGAACCAAAAAAATTATTTTATTGTATGATTCAACAGTAGCCTATTGAGCCTGTATTATATCTGGATCTATAAGCTCACCACTTATTCAGCTTTTTGTCTGTTGTTTGTTTTCAGCGGCAGCATTACATGACTTTAAGGTGTAGATGGGGACCCAGGTGTTGCTTCTGACTAAAAGCTTCTCTGCTGGAACTTCCTGACTCATTTCCCTGATTACAAAGACAGCAGGTGTCAAACACATCAGAAAGAGAACAAAGGACATTATCTATCTATCCATGCTTAATTAATGGCTAAAATGCACTCAAGTTTGGCTAGCTGAACCAGAAGACTGTGAGGGTGATAGTGTTTTAATTTATGTAATTAAAAAATGTAATTAAAGTATATAATTATTCTCTTTTTTGTTTGTTTGTTTGCTTCTGTTTTGGATTTTTAGAAAAACATTGTACCTGGATTTTCTTACAGCATGTGGCATATATTTAAAATATAGAAGGTAGCCTGATAAATATGCAGTCTTATATCATCTTAGCTTTAGTTTAAATGTCATTGAATGAACAGGCTTTCAACTCCATCATCTTCAATGGTTACATTATTGGATTTTTTTTAGCAGCTTAAATTTTCTATTACATGAATTCTGTCTATTCATCAAGTAAAAATGTGGCTCACATATCTTATGGTTCACCTTGTTGCTATATGTTCTGCAGGAATGTACTAACCCTTTCAGTTCTGTAAAGCTATTTAGCACGAAGAATTAGCAAGAGTTGTAATCACTGTTTATAAAAAGTGCCTGGATACATTCTAATCAAAATAACTGTTGTGTATTAGTAGCTGAACCATATAATAATTGTGGTGAAATATCAGTGATTTTTCATATCTAGCTTGTAAAATTTACCCAGGTTATCTTAAAACAAAACTAAAACATCTTGAAAAATGCATAGGTGTAGTGTATTAATATTATTGTCCTGTACCAGTATCATTAAAATTATAAAGATCATTGAATATTGCAGTGCATGCCAGAACCCTTATATTATGGAATACCTTTATAAAATTAAGTAGAATATAAAGGATCTGCTAAATAGTGGGGGAGGAAGGGAAGTTACTCTTCCTATAAGGTTAGCTACATACTATAAACCTGCTACCCAAGGATATAGCATGGGCTGAGGTTTTAAGATGCTTTGAAAATGACAATTACCTTGTAAATAAAATGGCTTAGTCTTTAGGTACAGTGCTTCAGTAAGTTTGCAATCATCGTGTAAAGACTCAGATTCATGTCCTGTACTTAAACAGTTCTTGAGTCTGTAAAGCCCCATCTGAATATTTAGTTTCTTCATGTTTTTTACTATGCTAAAGAGTTTAGCACCAGTTAAAGTCATGGTCTAATGTTCAAGCTTCAGTGACCATATTGGAAGGGGTCTTGGCTAGTCTTGAATCCAATTCCTATGCTCTGTTATGAATTAATGAAAATTTTTCAAGTGTATCCTTAAAAATGTGTTTATATCAGATCCTAGTGATCCACATGGGACTCAAATTCTTGATGAGCTTATTTTCCAAAATTAAACCTTAACTCCGTTATCCCAAGTGATAATTTATGAAAGCTTTGCAGTTAGATTCTTGTACAATTTGTTGACATGCAAAGCCTGAAGCTTTCAGAGCGTTGGTATAGATTTTATCTGACTGGTCTTCTAAGTTTACTAAACAGTTGTGGTTATGATGCACCAGAGATGGTTTAGGTTGTACCTCACCATCGTTTATGGGAATAGTGAAGATGAAAAAAAATAGAATTGTCATGGAATTAGTTAGATGTGAAACAGAGAATAATTGTTAGGAAAATGATTTACTCATAAAACAGAGTGTTATGCTTAAAGCTTGCTTTCTTCTTCATTTTTTTCTTTTCTCTCTCTTCCCCCCCCCCCCCCCCCCCCCCCCCCCCCAAAGAACAATACTAATAGTGCTTATGTCTTGTTTTCAGTGAATTTAAACTTTTGGGTTATTTCTTGATATTCAACATTTAAAAAATAACAACCAACCTTCAATTTCTAGAATGTGTACTTAAAGTAGAAAAAGTTAACGTGGAGCACAGAACACTGTTCATGTGTAGATGAATAGTAATAGTAATGTAGATGAATAGTAATAGTAATAATAGTAAAGTTTCTGGCTTTTTAATTTTTTTCCTTTAATTTTTCCTATTTTAATAATGTAATCATTTAGGATCCTTGATCCAGGGCTTGTAGCACATCAGTGTTCATATACACTTCTGTTTTGAGTTTGTCGTGATACTTGAATGCCTAGTGGGCAAGTAAACAATAACAACAGTATTGTCCTAGCAATTGAATGTTACTGGTATCCATATTATAGTATTAATAACCTACATGTCAAAACAGCAGCACAAGATTGCCTAGAAAAAGAAAGTGAACATTGGTCCTCAGAGCACAGATGAAAGAAGCAAAGCAAAGTTTTATACTACAAGAAACTACATGAAACTGCAGTGGAGGAAATGGTTTAGTTGCCCCTCACTCGGAATAAATTTGATTCCTCTTATGCCCTGGTTGAAGGCAAAAAGTGACCACAATTATTAAAAAGAAACACCCTCCCCCCACAACCCAGTTTTCCAAAGTGTATCTGTAGAACAGTGTGAGATCAGTAAGGTGATAAAAAACATGCATTAAGCTTTACCAAGGTAAAGATTGTGACTCAACTCTCCTACTAAGGTGCTTGTGTTTGGGCAGCTGAAAGCATGTTTCAGGCTATAGGTCAAGGAAGCTCTTCAGAACATGCTGAATCAATTCCTATTCAGGAAGACCCTATGCACAAGACTAAATTTAAGCACGCATTTGAATCCCGTTGATCTCAATGGCATTTAAGCACATCAGTTTAAATAATCTCTCAAATGGAAACATTTCCTCTAATGGACACTCAGGTTCAGAACTATTAGTTTTGTGTATTTATTTATATCATTTCAATTCATAGGACAAATAAGGAAATTTCCTTCTGTGAAATGTTTTATGATCACATTATATCATACTCTGTTCCACTAAAAAACAGTTCAACTGTTTTCCATTCAGCAGTTAAAATGCTTAGTTGTATGAAGCTGAGCAGGACCCTGGAAAGGAAAGCAGCTGTGGAAGTGCAGCTGCCAGCCTCATGATTGATGTTTTCCAGTGTATGTCTGTTCTCAGATCTGCATTTCTGAAAGGAAAATCACATATATATTATAAAACTTTGTGAGTGAGTTTCACCTCAGTCACCTTTAGTTGTTAAAAGCTGTATGAAAAGGCTCAACAGGTCACCCTATATTCTTCTGGTATGAAATGGAGAGATTTGACTGTCCTGGCTATATACTCACTGAAAATATTAATGCTCAAGTGCTGTAAAGTACACACTCCTCAGTAGTGTTGGGAGAAGGGAATGGTGAAAACGTAACACAAACATGAATATGCAAACATGCATTTATACCTATTCATTATACTTTTCCTGTTAGTCTTAATCTTCCCTCACTCACATTGTCTTGATGTTTTTCAAAATCAGAACAGTGTTACTTGTACATTCTCTGATCCAGTATAATGATATGTCAATTTCTTGTAAGAGCCTTGCAGTCTACAGGTGATAAAGATACTTACTTTCCCTAAAGGAATCAATTAATCACAGAAGTCAGAGGTCAGTGAATCTATTTTTCTCACTCTTGCAAGCATGGAATATATTCACTCATAACCAATCCCACAATAGATTTTATCCAGAAGCTCAAGAAGAAGGTAAACATTGACACATTTGGCAGGCAGAAGAGTAGTTTGGTCTTTTAGTGTTGGCATTATTTCAATTAAACACTGTCATTATCTTAGGGGAATTATCTTGAATACAAGAAACTAATGAGAAATAGAAAGCTTCCTCAAGTTTCATTTTCACAAATCAAAGAATATCATACCAGAGATATTTAAAACCAAACCATTTCAGTATTGCCTTTCCAGTATATATATTTCATTTGAATTTTCTGCATTGAGTTTAGATGCATTCCTTAAAAGCTGCATGCTCTTTTAAATCTTTGATCTGCCCCTATGTAAGTATTAAATGAAACCAGACTCCCTTTGATTTTAAGAAAAAGTTCATTGCTTTACTTGAACAATGCACAATGACATGTACCTTTTTTTGGGTGATGGATTGTCACCTGGTCCTTTCTGGAAAAGCATTGCATTCTCCACTCCTAAGAGCTGCATTTCAAATACCTTACATATTCTACAGGAGTCTATGAGAAATATGGAGGCATCACATAAGAGTATGTAAGTCCAAGACTCCTGATAAGCCATCTGTACTTATTGTCATGAAAATTTGGTAAAATATAACCAAAAGAAAGAAAAGAAATAAATATGCATTCATGAACAGTACATGGAAGGAAAGAGTAACTAAGAGATACTGTAACTGGGAGTAACTGGGAGATACTGTTCCTTAGTGTACGCAGGCATGATCCTGGAAGTTCATGGTAAAATATAGCTGAGCAGTTTTATGGCCATCAGTGGCAGATGTCAGTGCTTTAATGACGCTGCTGAAATAAGATGTTTGGTTGACATCAGAACACTGGGTTGGTGGTTTCTGCAATTCCCTTCCTATATGAATTTCCTCCAGGAGAAGCTTGCCTTCACAGAAATAAAACAGGGTTTGTTTTCAGGATTAGGCTCCCATTTTGACATGAAACACACTACTGAAAGTTCTGTTTCATAGACTAGTTGGATCACTTCATACCTACAGGATTTTCCAACCCATATATAGACAAATTTGAAGCTGTATGTGTCATGTGAGATTAAGCCCAAATTTTTCTCATACTAGTAGGTTGGCAGGACCAGATTTTTTGGGTGATATTACCTCAACTACAACATCAATTTTTCCAGCATCTTGTGAGTTTGTTGACCATAGCAGACACAATAGCAGAAAGTAAGATATAGCAGCTCTCCCTTGGAAAGAGAGACTGATGATTCCTCACATATGTATATACAAGATTTTGAGACTTCATTCTGACATGCCAAGCCCTGGATTTACTTGTAGCAAGGCAACTTTGTAATTCTGCAACTTTGTACACATCAAATAAATATTCCAGAGAATCTGGCAAGCTATAGTATATTTCTCACAGATGTATACGTCTGACTTTCCCTGACCTTATTCTACTGAGATTCCACCACCCAGGGCTGGGAGTTGAGAAGGGATGAATGGTTCCCATCCAGCTCTGACAAATGCTGGGGTAACTGTCACGATTCCAGTACACCTTTAGCAACAAAGGCTGATATCTAATAATCTGAGAGAGCTGAGCCAGGATTATGTGTAGCAGGCAGTTTTATACTTTATGAAAAGTGAGAAAGAGGGGAGAAATATGCGATACATGACTAAAGAGACTGCAGATGTAGAGTGGATGGACTTTCTGGTATGCAATGACATCTTTTCTAATGGGGGACTGAGCCTGTTCCATATGGAATTTAACTCCTTGAGTGCTTAGAATTTTTAGGGCATAGCACCAAGCATGTTCTTATTTTCTGACTTATGACACATAACTAAACAGTATGTAACTGGAAAAAGGCTATATCAAGTACACAATCACATGGAAATATCATAGGTAAATATTTATGGATATAATTGTAAATGAGAAAAAGTATTTCTTTCTGGATCATCCCATTATTACTTAAAGCATTTTCATAAGGTGTCCAGTGTAACTGTCTAGTTGAGCTTTGTTTTTCCCTAACATGACCAAGGAAAGGTTCTTTTTGGCAGATTTTGGCTGAAACAACTCCAGGAACCATGGTGTGGTTCTTACAGCTCTTTTTCCTCTGCTTCTACATCTGTTGTAAAAATTTTTAAGAATTTTAGCTTAGAACAATCTTTTTTTGCTTTGTTTAAAACATCTCAGATGATTAATGAATTCCACAATTACTCTTCTTCTCAAAGAAGGAAAAGGATAGACCTTTTCAATAAGATGAAGAAAATTTAGCTTTTTCAATCCTTTACACACCAATAATTGCTTGGTGAAGTTAATCTCTTCCTCCCTGGTACCCTCAGGAAAGAAGAACCACAGACACAGACTGAATGACAACTCCCTTCCCTTCCAGAGATTACATTTGTGGATGACAATATTGAAAGCAACTAGGAAGGGATCTTTATCCTGTACTTTTTAAGGTAACCCTGGCAACATCTACTTCTGATTTCACCTATAAATTGACAACTAATAATATGTTGCTCAATGTAATTTAAACTTCTGATGGAACTTGCTGTCTGAGCATGAAAATGTTTCAATAATTTAATAGTAATTGGATATTTTGGACCACAAATACTTAGGGATTTTTTTTTTTTTTTAGTTTCAAAAATGTGTACCTACAAAATACAGAGAAATGTTTAGAAGTTTGGCTGCTTGATACACACCATTGTGTTCAGTTAGCACGATTAGTTCCTGTCTCCCTTCTATGAAAAAAGTATTCACAATGTATTTGAAATAATATCTGTGCTTAAGCAAGCTGATAGTAGGACTGCCATGCCTTTTTGTGCAAAGAATCTGGAAAATATAATCTTAAATGGAGAAAGCAATAATATTGTGTAAAAGCATTCTAAATAGCTGGCTTAAGCTGCTGATTATTGTGGATGCTAATTTTGCAGAGCTTCCAGGATTTTATGTTAATATTATTGAACAAAAGGCTAAAGTATTTTTTAATTTAAAACTACTGAACTATAAAATTGAACTATTAGACTTTCCATGGGTTTAAGTGGACAAAGAGAATATTATGTCAAAAGCTCAATTCAGTCACCTTCAAGCCACTATACCTTTTGAAATTTGAAGCAGTAAGTTTCTGTGGTCTATTATTTTAGGCTGAAGTTATCCCGTGGTTCCTACTACTAGCTTTAAATAAACTTTATTCTTCACTGCATTCAATGTCAAATATTAGTACAGATAACTTCAGATTAATCTGTTCTCCTCTTCTTCTCTACAGTATGCTCAGCCTGCTCAAAGAACTTGATTCTGGATAGCCTAACCACAAGAAAATGGAGAACTTGGCCATTGACTTTTGTGCAATCTTTCAATTCTCCACAGCTCAGCATACACAGGATTACAGTGCAAGATGGAACATGGTGCTGACACTTTGTCCTCTTTCTTGCTTTCTGGGTGGAGAGCAGAATTGGAGCTGCACTAGCTGGGCATTGCACATGTAGGTATTGCTTCTGCTCTCTGCTTGTTGTCTACAAAGTAGACTACAAAACAGCACGTGTGCCAGGGATGTTATTCTACCTGTGAGCCCATTTATGAACTGTGGTGGCTTACTGACCTTGTGCTACAACTGGAACAGTGTAAGAGGAAGGGAATTTGGATATGACCTGGGAATTGTTGCTGTGTACTTCGCTACATGATGTACTTTGCAATATGAAAACTGGTGTTACATACTCAGAGAAAAGGGCAGGGAATTGAGGGGCCCTCAGGAATCAGGGCCAGGGCACAGAAGATTTCTCTAGCTTTTGCAGGAGTGTCTGAACCACAGCAGCAAATACAAAGTCTTATTTATGAATTTAGAAAAGTGTGTGTATGTAGTTTTAAGGAGCTGCAGCACACTTGTGGGAGCAAGCTAGGTCTCATTGCATGCATGGCCAGGCACCGCCCTTTCCCCTTCTGGCAGATCGGAGCCATCGGGTATATTAAGTGATTTTTCTGGCCTTTACATGTGTCAGAATTTAGAGACTGTAGCTGCAACAAGAAAGATATATATATACATATAAATTTTTAAGAGCCTATCTCAGTTGCTGCTGCATGGTAACTTTATAAAGAGACCTAGACAAATTGCAATGCAGTCATGTGTGAAGATGGGACAGTGGATTGGATCAATGCTTTAATCAAAATGTTGGAGGCTTTTATTGCATTCCAGTGGAGGAAAAATGCTTTTGAACACCATGTGTTCAACACTTGCAACCAAATAGCAGATGAAATATTTGATTCATTTGCAGCAGACCTTTGGTTACTTTCCAGAAAATGCTTGACTGTTTTATTGATGAGATCAGTGCTAAAGTTGTTGTTGAGGACATATTGCAGTACAGGCTGAATGTTATTCCTACTACAGTTTATTACATTTTCTCCTCTTAAGGAAGAGCTGACTAGAAATCTTTTCTTCTTTTAGCAATGTAAGCAGTTCATGTGTGAAAACTGCTGTAGAGGATAAAACCTACAGGAGAGTAACTGGCAGACACTGTCAGTTCATACACCACCAAATAACCTGGAGAATGTCTGTGTTCTCTACAGAAAGGCCATGTTTCTGGATATTTTGGCTATTTAATTCAGTTCTACATGTTGTTAGAAAGTGTTTATCATTTTGGGGAGAAAAATATCTTACTCTGACTTTGTACCTCCACTGACATCAGCAAATATTAGGTATAGACAATGAGTGACTCCTCTGGCTAGGAAAAGAAATAGTGCATTTTGGCTTCCTTTGTGAATCCTACCATGGGATGCCTGATCCTCATAAAGAAAGTGATATCTCTTTACTTTAGCTGTATGAGCCAGTGCATGACTTGCATGTGATTCATTAGAGGAAAGATGAATCAAGCAGAAATCAACTATGGCCATGTGTGTTTTATTTGTCTGTAACATTGCTCTGTGAGAAAATAGGTTTGTTGGGTTCTATTTTTTAATATAATTGAAACATAGGCATATTTTGGTAGGTTTTGTGAGGTAATGATGTAGCAATGGCATTCCCTCATATACAGATCCTGAGGCAGAGCTCTGGGAATGTGATGCCATGCATCCCCCATTCCTGCCTGGCTCTGATTCTTTCCTAGCAGGGAAACCTGCAGCAAGAAGGGACAAAATGCTATTGCACAGATTTATTCAGAGATAAAATGTGTGTTACCGTTTGAAAGGGGAAGTTTAGCCTAGTCCCTGACTGCAAAGACTGAATATAAACTACCGTTGGATGAAAAAGGTAAATAATGATAAGGTCTATATAATTTATTGGATTGCTAATAGGAATATAGAACAGAGGCATAAACAGTTCTTGCTCTCTTTTTTTTCTGTTGCTTCTGCTTGCAACTTTCCTCTCTCTCTTCCATGGCCTTGCCAGGGTATCTCTGTTTTGACTACTGTGTGAGGTAACGGGGAGGAGGGAGTGGGGGAGGAGGGGAACGGGTCCCCTGGACATGTATTCATATTCATTGCACTTCCTATTTCTAGATTTCAGTTTGCTTATAAATACAACTTCATTTGCCTCCAAAACCTCCTGAGCTAGTCTGGCAGTTTTCATTTTGGAGGATAATTCTCCAAATTAGTGTGTGTGGTAATTTCAACCCACCACAATGTGACATACTGGTACCTAAAGAATCTGCTTTTCCCTCTTACATCTCTATAATCCTGTATTCATGGATCTGCATGTGTATTGAATACATTTACCTAAGATTTTAGAGTTTACAGCAGGAAAACATCTTTATTGGAACCACATACACAGGCATAAAATTCAGTAACATTGTACGTGTGGAAGGAGGTGAACAGAGGGATTAAAAAGCATAATGTTACTTCTTTACCAAATAGCAGCAGATGGCAGGGACTAACAGGTCAAATTAGTTTCCTGTTGGGGGAGAAAAAAAAAATCAATGATTCAGAGTCCTATTGCTTTCTTATTCCAATTATGTTCTCTGGTTCCCAGAGTTACTTACATGTAACTTGTTGGCTGCCCCTTCTTTCAAGAATCACAGTAATCTTGATTAAGCAGTTCAGCACCAAGAATGAGATTAGAGAGACTGTCTACCTGAGCTGCACAAGTGATTCTCAAAGCAAACTTGCCTTATCTCTATATGTACAAATCCTTAAAGTTTCTTGTAAGTTGAGTTCTGTACTGAAGCTTTGGCCTTTCAGAAATATTGGGCACAGGCCCAGATTAGAATGCTGCTGTGCATTCTTTTGCTTCATGGGTATAGGTAATCTCCTAAATGCTCAGCGTCCTAAACATAGGAAAGTCAGAGACACAAACCAAATCGCTGGGAAAGAAATTATTTGCCTCTTACTCATTATATCCTCTTGTTTAGCAATTTACATGAAAAATTCACTGCTTTCTGTCCATATTTTTTCCACAATTGCACAATTTCTAAACGTCTTTGCTTGTGCATTTTGCTTTACCTAGCTTTTCAAATCTAACCCTCATAGTGGAGACCAAGCAAAGTAAGAAACATTTTCCAGTTCCTCTGTGGAGAAATTGTCTGTCTGTGGGTGGAGTAGTGCTGTACAGTGTTGCTGACAGAAGGAGCATGCTGCAGAATGCAGGTGGGTGTTGTGGATGACAGAATTGCTGAATAACTGGGAAGGATAGGTATAAAACCAAACAATGTTAGGAGAAAGCTGAGAAGATAACAATAAGTTTGTTTGAATAATAATTTGAAGTTCACAACATAGAACAGTCCTGTACACAAAATATGAGATAATGGAAAGCTTTCCTAGCAGAGAAAGTGAGTCACAAAGGTTGGATAGATTTTGATCTATAAAGGTGAAGAATGGAACCAGGCTTGCCCATCAAAGCACCTATGCTCAGGTGTTGCCATGTGAGTGAGATGTCTCCATTACAGTTAATAGAGATCCAGCTAATACGATCCAGGGAACATGAAGAACAATTTGGGCAGCTGGGTGACCTGTCAATTTCTGCTTTTAGGTGTGCTGGCAGTATAGATGAAATCTCAGTTCATTAAAATGGATCTTATTCTGGATGCCCAGACTAAGCTATCATCTGAGCTCTCCTTAGTATCAATAGGAAGCCATTAGTCTTGCAGGACAGGTCCCTCATTCTTAAAATAGGGATTCCCCCCTATTTTGGGCTGTCTCACTCAGACTAAAGGCTGGATTCTCTTTCTCACCCATAAACATTCAGTGTCATTTGATATATCTAAAGCTATCTTATCTGGTTGCCAGCCATGACACCAGAAAGGCATGGGTCTTCTATAGCTATTGTGTCATATCTGCCATGTCTAGGCATTTCATATGGGAATAAATCATAGAATCATAAGGTCAATTAATATTGGGAAAGACCCCTAAGATCAAGTCCAACCATCAACCCAACACCACAATGCCCAATAAACCATGTTCCAAAGTGCCATGTCTACTCAATCCCCTCATCCAGATCATTGGTAAAGGTATTACACAAGAGTGACCCAAAACCTGAACACTGGCGAGCACCACTATCTGTAGACTATGGAACTGAGCCTGAAAGTCTATTTTTAATTATTAATTGAAGTGACCCTCATCTTAAATTCTCAGTTTGTTTCATGACATATCACAGGATCACAAGATGTTAGGAGTAGGAAGGGACCTCTGAAGATCATTGTGTCCACCCCCCCAACTGGAGCAGGACCATAGAATCTAGCACAGGTTGCACAGGAACACATCCAGATTGGTCTATTGGAATCATGCAGTGCTGAACGTTAGTTTTCTGCTTCCTGATGAAAATGTCACTGATTTTTTATTTTATCTCTATGCATATCAGCTAATGAAAAAATAAAAGTACATAACTAGAGGGATTGCCCCTCTAGAAGATTGTTTATAACAGGTGGTATAGCTGAATATGGTTACTGATCTCAACTTTATGGTAGGTTCATGTAGATACAGTCCAGAGAGTGAAAACAAAGTTATTATTTGCAAAAGTGTTTCAAGAAAAGACTCAATATAAAATTTCTTAAAAGACTTTAATATGCTCTCTTAGAAAAAGAACTTGGATTGGTTTGTTATATGTCCACTGATCCTCTTGTAATAAAAATAGATGCAGAATTGTTAAGTGGAACAATTTTCACTTAACAATTGCAGTGTAGTTAAATCACATTTTGTGTAGGCAGCATACTGGTGTAGGCAGCAAAAAATGACCCCAAGAATCTGTGTGTGTCCCTGTTTTAGAATATCCCTTGGTTTTAGCAATGACATAAATGAAAAGGTTTCAGCGTGTTAGAAAAAAGATACTGAAAAAATGATGAAAATAAAGGAAAAGTTATCACCCTGTTTTAAAGGAAGTAATTCCACAGCAACTTCAAAATGACCACCTCACTCATGAAATTGAAAACTTCCTATCAGTATTTGGCATAGTACAGCAGATTCGTTTTCTTATTATCTGCTAGTTGGGGAGAAAAAAAAAAACCAGTTTCAATGGAAAAGGCTAATGTCACAACCTGAGTGTTTTGCGTGTTCAAAGTCTTGACACTGGCAATGGATTACATTCATAATGCCATTCTTCAGACATGGAGATATTCAGAGTAGAAGTTCTCCTCAGAGAAATGGAAATAAATCTCTCACTTGCATCAGACAGAAAATACAAATTTCCTTAATAAGTTAGTTTGCTCTAGGCCAAGGAATGTTTAAAGACGCTAGTCTGCTGACTGTTCTGTATCAGGATTTTATCATACTATTGTGTCTGCCACACAACTCGTTAATTTGGCAGAGACATTACACTACTTTTTCCTCACCAGACATCTGAGAGAATAATCAAAAAGGTGTTTGGGGAGGCTTCTCTGTAACAGTTTCAAATAAAGCTACAGCCACTCTAGGTCCAAGAAAGAAATGTGTGAGGGATAGTGATAAGCAAAGTTACGCAGTAGTAGATCCTCCATGCATTATGTATTAGTGGATAATGATTGCAACTAACAGCTGTTTTGGGACCACAAACACTGCAGACTCATACCATTTTTGTTTTGTTCTATAAACATGTCATCAGATGTCAGAAAACACAATACAGTCTATTACTTGGACTTTCTTATATTTCACAGTGTGTGATATAATTAAAAATTATTACTTTTGCTAATGAAAATTAAAATAAGCTCTATATATATGTTTACTATCAACTGAATATAATAAGCATTTTTTTCTTCAGAACTGCATATTCTATAAAATAAGACTTAATCAAAAGAGAATAGAAGACTGGTCTTTTTTTATTAAACTGTAAGTTGGAGATCATCCAAAGATGACACTTGGATGGTAACTGGTGCAGAGGTTTTGAGACAATGGGCCAAAACACTCACACAGCCATGTCTGACTTGTATGTTGTATTTAGCTTTTTGTGTTAAAAGAGAACTACTTCAGAAAGTATTCAGAAAAATATATTTTAAAAGGTAAGAGAAACTTGAGACCTAAAGTGCCTCACTGTTACGTTTTCTGTCTTTCTTCCTCTTTGTCCCAGTGTCTTCAATTAGATAATCATAACGTTTTCACAATTTTGCCATTATCATACACAAGTGGAATATGAGATGAAAGAAGGGATATAAATAAGATGACTGCAGAATGTGCATGTCATTTGGTCATGTCAGTAGTTGCTAACTGACTTTTCCCAAGTCTTTTTTGTGTACAGTTCATATCATATATATAGCCCAGTCATGACCTGTTTATCACATACTCTGTTGAAATTCACTGTGACATCTTAAACTACAAAACAAGAACGTTTTGAGTAATTAGTTCCTTCCACCATTACAGTTACTTGTGCATGCTAATAACCACCCAAAATTCTAGAAGCTACATCTCATACAGTGGTTTTTCTTCTCACTGCTTCTTCCACAACAACATAGCAGTATATTGAATATGGATGTCATATTCTCGCTAGGTTCCTATCTACCTATCTAACTTTGGAAAGTTTGTTCTCTGCTGTCTCTTGAACATGGAATGTCTGAGTTTGTATGGACTAATTTCCTTTAGCTTGAAGAAATCATGAAAATGGATAAATCTGAAGTTTATTAAATTATAAAATAGGAGTTTCTTCCCTAAAACAATAATGAGGCAGTTTATGCAGTCAACTGAATTGAATAATGAAGTTCCCAGAAATACAGACCTACCTAATCCTTCTTACAAAGATCCTACTGGAAAAATAATTGGACTTAAACAATTAATGAAAGAGATATTTGTCTTTACCTGACTGATTACTTCTTAAAATATTACTGTGCTTATACTCCATGTGGTTGTGCCTGAAAAGGGAGCAGGGAGCAGGGAGCAGGGATTTGTGTACCGGGACTCCTGCCTACATGCATCCAGAGCTCAGGCAAGCACATTTCTGTCTTTCCATGTAGCACCTCAACATATGTGATTAAAACTGGACAAAACACTTCTGATTATGTTTCTGTTGGGTAATGTGAGCTCTGTAGAATGAAAAATGTTTGGTAAAGTGTGCCAATTGTGTCAGATCTCTGAGAAGGGTCAGTATCTGGGAAACCAGGACCTGGCAGCCATCTCCCCAGCAGCTATGGTGCCAAGGGCCCACCCACACAGCCACAAGCATGTTTTGGATTTTTCCAAATGTAATTTCTAAAATTCCACTTAGGTATTTAATTCCTATATATTTTGCTCTTTGAATAGTTAGTTGGTTGGTTTTAATTTTCTGATGGCATGCCTGGGCTGATTGAAGTCACAGAGTCGTTGGGTTTAAAAGGAGAGTTTGCACATAGCTGTCATTCAGTTGTGCATTTGCAATGGTGGAAAGACTGTAAAACCCTATCACATCAGGAACACCAGTTTTATGGTACTGTTTCGACACTGGAGTCAAACCACTTTTGAATGTCCTAATTTTTCCACTCTATTATCAAAAACTTCCACAAAACCACTCACCATTTCACCTTTTTCATAATGATTGCAGAATTTTTCCAATAAGGTGAAGACATTCCTCCCCTATTAATGTGACATTTTCTACCACAAAAATATGGGCACAAGAGTCTAAAGATGTGGACATACAGGTAGTAAATACGGAGGAAAACTACTACCCCACTGCTAAAATCCTGTCAGGAAGGATGGAGTTGAGTTCAGAAGGGAAATGCTACTGAGACAGTCAAGCATGTGCTGGCCTCTCACCATCAGGGTGCTTCTGTGCAAGTATGACAGTGACAAGCAAATTTGTTACTGGTACAGAGAAGTTATGCTAAGTAGGCTGAGGTCAGTTTCAGAGACATCATCAAATGACTTAGAGGTTCAAAGTGAATTACCAGCAGACAAAAACCCTTAATGAAAGCAATGAATCTGTTTCCTTTCATGAGTGGGCTGCAAGATTGCAGGATCCAGACTTTCTGAATCTGATTTCTACTCCGAGCTGATTGAAGGCAGAATTAGGAGAACTAGAAAATTATCTGAGGAAAATGCTCTCATGAACTGCTTATTCAGCTTCTATACCTTCATAACTGGGTTTTCAATTTGATATCAGGTGTTAACCACCTCCCACTGAAGTCAGGGGAAAGACGCCCTTTGAATTCAGCTGCTGTTGGATCAGACTCTGCATGTAGAGCATGCTATTTCTGCGTGTAGAGCACCTATTTCAGCTGTCAAAAATTTCAGTCCCTGTCATACAAATGACAGGAGATAAAGCAAGATTTAAAGACTGAGAAGGAAATTGAAATATGTTTCAGCATTTGCTGCATTCAGAAGCTGAAACACTGCCAGAAATGTGATGTGTGTTTTCATATGCTGTATAAGCTTACAGTACCATTTGTTTTTCACAACACAACAATAATCAACAGACCGTGGCCTTAGACTTGGATTCTGACAATTCTTTCTGCTTACACTTTGTGATTATGTGGAGCTCTGGCTTTACACATTTGGTATTTCATTCTTATCAAAGTGTTCAGATTATTGGTCTGAGAACAGGCAGTAATAATGCAGCCTGGTGTTCATGATGCTGTGGTTTTGCCTCATTTATTCTTTTCCTTTGTATTTATTATTAATAAACCAATAACCTGTTGCTCTAGGAACTGCATGCAAACACATGTGTATGTGTACACATCTTTAGTTATAAATACATAGTGCAAGAAGCCAACATATTCATCCAAGGTTTCACAGTGAAACTATGGTGTGAAAAATCTTTTGAGCACAGTGAAAAGATAGATGAAGCAGAGTGACACAAGTATTTTTTTTTTTCCACTCCAGTGCAGGGAAAAATGGTCCAGCTGTTTTGTTTATAGGCAGGTGTGACATCTTTGAAAGAAGTATAACACTTCTATCATCTATTGATTTGCAGAAAAATTAGGAACCCCATTTACCTACCAGAAGCTTGCAAACATGAAGCCAGGGGCAGATGTTATAAAGTTGCACACAAAATACTGTAGGCTTAGCTTAGGGGAAGGCAGAAACATCAACATACTGATCACCAACATAGTGATAACTTTAAATTAGATAAATTTAGAATCACAGAATAGTTTGGGTTGGAATGGACATTTAGTGGTCATCTAGTCCAACCCTCCTACAATAAGCAGGGACATCTTCAACTAGGTCAGGTTACTCAGAGTCCCATCCAACCTGATTGTGAGCATTCTCCCAGGTGGAGGTTCTGCTACCTCTCTGGGCAACCTGTTCCAGAGTTTCACTACCCTCATTGTTTAAAATGTCTTCCTTGTATCTAGCCGAAATCTACCTTCTCTTCAAAATCCTGACCCTTAGTCTTATCACTTTTCTGGCCCTCCTCTGGATCCTTTCCAATAGGTCCATATCTTTCATGTGCTGATGACTCCAGAGCTGGATGCATCTCTCCAAACATGGTTTCAGCAGAGTAGAGAGGCTCACCAGAGTAGAGAGAGCTCCCTTGACCTGGTGGCCACAATTATTTTGATGCAGCACAGGATACAGTTGGCCCTGCAGAAAGGGAACATTTTGTAGCCAAATGGGGGGTTGGTCTCTTCTTCCATGCAAACAGCAGCAGAACAAGAGCACACAGTATCGAGCTGCGACAGGGGACTAAATGGCTGGATGTTAGGAAGAAGCTCTTCACAGAAAGAGTGATTGGCCATTGGAATGGGCTGCCCAGGGAGGTGGTGGAGTCACTGTCCCTGGAGGTGTTCAAAAAAGGATTGGAAGTAGCACTTGAAGCCATTGTTTAGTTAATCATGAGGTGTTGGGTGATAGGTTGGATTTGATGATCTCTGAGGTCTTTTCCAACCTTACTGATGCTATGATGATGATTTTGGGCTGTTTGTTTGTTTTTTTCTGGACTGCGAGTGCATATTGCTGGCTCATGTTCAGCTTTTCACACACCAGTCTCCCAAGATCCATCAAGATTTTCTGTGCAGGGATGCTCTCAATCCCTTCATCCCCCATCCTGTACTGATACTGAGGACTGCCTCTACAGGATCTTGCACTTGCCCTCATTGAAACTCCTGACTTTCACATGCACCTGTTTCTTGAGATGATCCAAGTCCCTTTGGATAACATCCTGACTCTTAGGCAGGAATGATTGGCTCATGTTCAGCTTTTTTTACACCACTCAGCTTTCTGCTGTACTTTGCTGTAAAAGAAAACAGGGAAAACAAATAACTAAGATGTCTTCTGTAACATAATTACATTGATAAAACAGTTCTTCTTATTTCAAAAATGGAGAGATAGATCCCTGAATAATAAGCTTTCTCAATTTGCATGTAGATTAAACTGACCTATTTGCCCTCCAGGAAGCTGAATGCAATCCTCTGTGCACAAAACTTAGGAATTCCTGCTGTATCAAATGTGAGGGAGTGACAGTTGCACACTGTGGTACTGAGGGGCTTTGGAAGTTGTTAAAAATGTATGTTCAAACTACTGCATTTTCTTTCACTAAAAGATAAATACATATTCCTAATCAAGACATATCTGTAAAAACAGGAAAAAGGCTGGTAGGTAACCTGTTGATAAATGTGTGGCTTGTGTTCCTACTTCATATGCATCTGGAGTTCCAAAGTGGCCAGTGGCTAATCTTTTTGTGAAAAAGACTACTCGTCTCAGAGCTATCAACACATTTACTTTTGTTTCTTTAATTGTAGTAACTTGCAGCTGCCATGTATGTATGCTTGAGTTCGTCATTCCCTCTTTAATGGTATGAATTGTCAACTACACAGAAAGTGTGGAAAATTCAGCTCCAAGTAATCTGCATTTGGAAGAAAGAAAATAATTCAGAGGGAATTAAAAATTAATCTTGTGAAACCAAAAGTGAAAATATAGTTGTTTTAAAGGAGGTCAGATTGTGAAGGTTGTATGGAACTGGTAGCCTGGATATTATTTTAAGAAAATTCTATTGTATTTTTATTTCTGCATGGAGGAAAGTTGGAAAGGATTAGAAATATCAGAGGAACTAGACCCCTGCCAAGCAGGAATTTATTAAGAACAGTACTTTATTGTGCTCACATAACTTTCCTTTGGTCTTCTAAATTATATTTAAGAGACAGATTGATTTAAAATGTTTTATTTAGAAACTAGTGGTAGGAAGCTTATTACATTTTGCCAAAAAGTTTTGTGGCTGGGAAGAAGGGAGAATCCTGTAAAGTATGGAGACCAGTGTATTGTATACAAGGGGCATGCTTTAATGAATGAAAAAGCAAAAGTTTAAAGCCTTTCAGGTCTTTCTTAGAATATGGAGCTGTCAGCGTTGTCAGCTACTGAGCAGTCTGAGCAGTGATTGAACAGACAATACTCTAGAGCTTTGAGGACAAATAAAAAACCACTATTCCAGGCTCCATGCATCAAAACTAGTGCTTTCTAGGAATGCTGCCAGTCTAAATAAAACACAATCTTGCTGTAATCTTGTACAGCATTTGAAAAGAAGACTAAGACTACATCATGCCCTTCATAAATGTTTCTTTACTGCATTTTTCCATAACCAAATGATAAGCTGACTTGCTGATATGCATGCCAGATTTAATTATGCTTTCATATTTTGCTTTACAGTAACAATTATACATGACTTTGTTAGCAAACTCTCACTTAATAATGCCAGGATTTCCTGACTGATGTGATAAAACAGCATATCCTGGCCTAGGTCATTGATCCATTATGCATGTAAGGAGGATATGTGCTATCCAAGACACATTCAATTCATCAAGTCTGACCATTACTTTACAATTTAAGGCTGAAGGTGCAAGAGCTTTTCAAGGCTGAAACTAATACACCAGTGCCTGTCCTCATATCTCTGTTGGGTGCTTATAGCACTCTCTCTTGAGGTAAGGCTGCAAGAAACCATGGAGGGTAGATCTTTAATCCTCATTTACCTATACTGGGAAAACAGGTCATAACACAGAGCCTACTCTTTCTGCAACACCTTTCTGGCCAGGAGAGCCCTAGCAGAAGGTGTTTCACAAACTGATATTAACTTGATTGATGAAATACAACAAACTGACAGCTAATGCATTTGATATATCTCAGAAACTATCCATTGAAATACCACCATGGCATATGTAATTTTTATTTCAGTTTATAATACACTTCAATTTGTAATACTTCCAATTGGTAATACTTCAGTTGTCTGCTTAGATACATTTCCAGTACAGGGGCAGAATTACATCCCTAGTCCTGCTGGCCACACTATTCCTGACACAAGCCAAGATGCCATTGGCCTTCTGTGCCACCTGGGCACACCGCTGGCTTACGTTCAGATGGTTGTCAAATAGCACTTCCAGGTCCCTCTCAGTTGGGCTGGTCTCCAGCCACTCATCCCCTAGTCTGTAGTACTGCATAGGACCCATAGACTTGTTAGGATCTAAGTGGCACAGCAAGTCACCTACTACTTCCTCCTGGACTACAGGAGGGATATTCTGCTTCCCCATCCCTGTCTACCAACTCAGGCACCCAGTTGTCCTGAGGAATATCCAATCTCTTTGTTAAAGACTGAGGCAAAGAAGCTGTTAAGTACCTTGGCCTTTTCCTTGTCTTCCATTACTATGTTCCCCGCTTCATCCAATAAGGAATGGAGATTTCCCCTGTCCCTCCTTTTGTTATTAATGTATTTATAAAAACACTTGTTATTATCCTTAACAGAATTGGCCAGATTAAGTTCTAATTGAGCTTTCACATCTCTAATTATCTTCCTACATGACCTTACAATGTCCTTAAATGCTTCCTGCTTCACCTGCCCCTTTTTCCAAAGTTGGTACACATTCTTTTTTTTTTCCTGAGTTCTTGCAAAAGCTCCCTGCTCATCCAGGCTGATCTTCTTCCCCACTGGCTCATTTTTTGGCACATAGGGACAGCCTGCTCCTGCGCTTTCATAACTTCGTCCTTAAAGCAAGCCCAGCTTTTCTGGGCCCCTATGTTTTTGAAGGCTGCTTCCCAAGGGACTCTCCGAACCAGCATCCTGAATAGATCAAGGTCAGCCCTTTGGAAGCCCAAGGTAGAGGTTTTGCTGACAGCCCTCCTAACTTCACCACATATTGAAATTTCTATCATATCATGGTTGCTGTGCCCCAGCCGGCCTCTGACCACCACATCTTCCACCAGCCCTTCCCTGTTTGTAAACAGTAGGTCTAGCAGGACACTAACGCAGTAGGCTTGCTTACCAGCTGCAACAGAAAGCTGTCATCCACACATTCCAGAAACCTCCTGGACTGCCTCCTTTTTGCTGTGTTGTAATTCCAGCAGAATCTTCACTTAAATGAAGATTTCCTAAGTAGAGCTTTATGAAGTTCTCAAGATTTTGTTCACATATGTTTTATGGCCAAGACTTTTCTCAGTGTCATGTAAACTTGCATTTTCACTGTTGAAGAATAGTGTGTCTGAATAATGCACTCTTGAGAAAAAGATTTTAATTCTAATGTATGGACATTCCACATTGACAAGGTTTAACCTGTCATCTATAATCTTATCCCAAATACAAATCTCCAGAATAAATAGTCTGTGAAATCTTTTATGATCATATATTGACAAAACAAACATATTTCTCAACTGTTCCTTCCAATTGCAGTTCCTAGTGTTAAAAAATGATGGCAATGACTTAAAAATGATGAGCTGAAAACATAAACAAATTGCAGTCTCATTTTTTTTTAACTTTAGTGTTTTGAGCATTTAAGATTCATAGCATTCAAGCATTTTTGCTGAAACTACTAGTGTGGATGATTCATTATATTTTAGCAGAAGATGAGAACAGATAACCATAATAACATGACTCCAAGAGGAGAAAAACAACAATTTTCATGAAGCCAAGATATAATAATGAAAATTCACAGTTACATTCTCCAAAAAAGGCTGCTTTTTATTATGATGCTGAAATAAAATTATTTAACTGTAGCAGGAATGTAGTTTCCTCTATAACCAGATTAAACTGAAATTGGCTTCCATTAAAGTAAGCAATGAACATCAAGACTTACTGACATGAGAGTTAATATTTTGCTGAGGTAAAGCCAAAGTCTACATTTATTTTGAAGGGCACTAAATCTTCAGTTTTCCACAACATTAAGTCAGTAAATGTCATGTATTAATTTCCTTTATTTATCTTATTACCACGAATAGTAATGTAGAAGTAAATAAACCACATAATGGAATCAGGTATTAAGTAAATAGAAGTAAATAAATGGTCTTTGAAACAACTTAACAAAAATCTGATTCTGCTATACAATCAGAGACAGAGTTTCTCCACTGGTGCTTCCTGAGGTTGATAGCTATCATCTATCAGTGCAAATGTATTTCTTTATGTTAACTGCTGTGCAGTGCTGATGAGAAGATATTTCTCAGGTCACCAGGAACTGAGCATGAATGCTTCTATGATCAGTAACACCCTGTGTATACCATGAGGAATGCCGCACAACCTATGACAGGCCCTGTTTTAGTCAGGGGAGATCCAGGCAGTGTATCAAGTAAGATCCAAACTGTAATTCTTAGGTTAAAATAGATATTTAAAATTGCTCTAAAATATGCCCATTGTTCTTGCTGCTTGTAAATGGAATCTGGAGTATCTGTATTGTTTCAGAAGTCACTCTTTTTGCAGTTAGATACATGAATTCAGCTAAGACAAATTCTGCTTTAGATCTTCCCACTCTCAGTCTCTTTTGTTACAGCTGAAATAAGTTGCTCATTTACTAACTGAGCTAATATCAACCTGGCATGACTGGGCTAGGACACCAGGTGGTCTTCCATATTGTCTAGTGCTCTCCTGTTAAAATAAGATTTCTCATGCATTCATTTATTGTTCAAGGTTGACTGAAAAAAGTTGGTAAAAAAAGAAAATCTATTGAATGCTTTCTGAGTGCAGTCTAATAACAGGAAACCAAATGATTTCTGATGAAAAATAGCAATTGTTGATATGCTAGTATAAAACTTTCTCTCCCTCTCCTTTTTAAAGAGAAACTAATAATTTACAGTTGACTTTTTCCTGACTTTTTCATTCCTACAGCATGAAAATAATGGAATAATAAGAGCTATTGTGATATAAAAGCATTCAGAAAGCATTTTTATGAAAAGAAAAAGTACTTTACAACACTATAATAAAAAGAAAATAATTGGAAATATTGTGTCACAACCTTAGCTTTTTAAGTGGCATTACATTTTCATTGCAATGAAATTCTTAAAGATCAAAGGACCTTATGGTGATTTCACCTAGGTTATTTACACACTATTTTAGATGTTTATAATTTCACTAATTTGCTCAGCTCTGTTTTGTGCTACTTATATACTATCTCATAGAGAGGACCAAAATCTGCTTCTTTGCTCTCTTTCCTTTTTCTCTCCTCCCTAATAATACTGACAAACTATAGGCCATTCATAATATTACACAATTAGTTACAGAAACTGTGGAGACTGTGGATAAGGAATCTGATAGCAAGTCTCAAGACCTTGAACAGTGAAAACAACTGTGTAACAATATTCAAAGACATGAAAATAAGACTGACTGATAGGCTTCACTGAGGGGGAGATCCTGAGGTGATGGAAATTTTGCCTTTGATGTTGATAATGAGTCTATCTTTGCTGTGAGAATATGGAAGTTTATAGATTTGTTAATGTAGGATTACCAAAGTCTAATTTTCACTACAGTTGAAGAAATTATACATACTGTAAAGGGTTATACTCTGCACTGAATTTGCACCATGTGCACCTTTTGAAGCAGAATAATTGATGGGTGGGAAGGCTTTATTGCAGGTTTACTCAAGCAACTGATACTTGACTGGTGATGTCATTTTCCTCTCTGAGATTTGTTACATCTATCCAAACATCTGTCTAAAGCAATTCTGAGAGGAACCTTTTTCTCTTCCTGGAAAAAAGATGTATGCTTTGCCCCCAGCCATGTGCTTTGTTCTTTATGAATGATACCTGTGCACTCCTTCATGTGTGTTTCCTTCTATGTCAAGTAAGTTTGTCCAATACAGCATAAACATTTCTGAAACCTGGGGGAGTGTAGGAGAATACGACGTATTTCTTATCCTGCAAAATTTGTCTTTGAAGAGTTCTAGGAAAATGAGGAAGATGCTTGAAGTTAGAAAAACTTGAGGATTAGAAAGACTTTTAGAATAATAAAGCATTGCTTAGAAGGCCAGCACTGAAATGGGGGGTCTGGAGTGGGAGGTGAAAGGAAGCATTCAGGAATCTTTTCTTTCTGAGAGCATCAGAAGTGGCTTTGAGAAAGAGAGACTTTAAAATCCTCTTTATCAAAAAGAATAGCTAAGATTTGGAAGGAGACATTATTACCTGTTTTGATTTGTCTGCTGGGAAGTACATAGATGATTCAGGTAACCTTGGTTGAAAGACTAGACCAAGAAAACCAAGTAAGTGCTGAGGTATAACCATAAGAATTTGTGTAATGCCTGTTTCAGATGTTACTTGGGGACTGAACTACAGGATCTATGCTCAGAAGGAATGTTTGTTGTTAAAAGGTAATAAAAGACATGCTTTTCCCTCTAAGTAAGGAATCAGATTGAGAATGTGTTTGGAAGTGACTGTCTCTCATCAAATACTTATCTTATGAGGCAATTGCAATTAGGCTAGGACTTCAAATAATGAAATAGAATTATTAGAGAAGAGACAATCACACAAGCTAATTTGGCATAAAAAGAAAAGTATTAAAATGGGTGTGGTCTAACACGGACAGTCTACTTAATTATATGAAAGCTATGGATGAGTTAAACAGAAAACAGTTATTCATAGTTTCTGGTAACACAAAAATATGTATACTAATCAATGCAGTTATAAGCCAGTAAGTCTAAAATAAAGAAAAAGAAGTGAATTTTCCCCATAATATGTTATTAAACTGTAGAATTTTTCACTGCAGCATGTCATGATAGTCAGACTATAAACTGAAAAGGGGATTAAGCAAATTCATAGAACAATTTTTGGCTACAAATGTCTAGATGAAATGTCCATCACAGGAGATCATAAATATATGATTTCCAGAAACTGAGAAAGTAAATGAACAGAAGCAGCATTCACTACCTATCAAGTTTCTGCTTGTCTTTTACTGTGCATCTGCCACACACTGTGCTCAGAAACAGGATATTGGAGTAAACACACAATTTGTTCTTAACCACCATAAAACTTATTACACACTGCAAATGACAGAATACTTTTCTCAAAGCAATATATTTTTAAATACAGAAAAATTCTTATAAATAAAGCAATTTTTTTTTGTTGGCAACTCTTTTTCATGAAGAAAATGTTCAGTAAATGTTACCCACCTGACAGTATATAATTGTTCCTCCTCAGCTGTGGTTAGAAACAGTAAAGCTGAAATCAACAGATAAAATATTTTGTATGTGTTTATTCTCCAACGAGAAAAGTGAAATGAATTGCTTGTGTCTGTTACAAAAATACTGGTCAAGTAAGACGGGTAGCAAAAAGTGACCATCTGTCACTTGTTATTTTAGTGTTAACCTCAGCCTCATGAAATGAGGCCTTCCCAACTCTCCTGTGGCAGTGTAAAGCTATTTCAATTCTATTCACACCCTCTGGGCATCAGCATGATTTGGAAACCTAATAAAGTCAGTCATCAAAGACAGCCCATGTGTCCAGAATTTGTGTTACTATACTATGGGGAACCCAAGCGGTGATATCCTTTAAGCCATGTGTCTTCTAAAGCTCCATTGAAAGACATAGAAACCAATGTGATTTTGGTGGAAAGTACTGAATAAGATTAAGTAGAGAAAGGACATATAAAATGCTGTCTGTACACTGAAGTGTTTTTCCCACAGAGCAGAAACATACCAGGAAGCTCCGAGGGCCAGTTGCTCCATCTTCTTGAATCAGAAGAATCTGCCTTTGTCTATTGCTATATTCAAGAATGAAAAAATGAAACAAGGCTTTTCCTCCCCTGCCCCACATTTAAAGTTCTTTCTAAGAAGGAGGGAAAACAGTCCCTTGACTTCTGCCCTGCCATATGACAATTAATGGGATTTGCCCATTATTTGCATAGAATACCTTTGGAAAGCCTGTTAATAAGAAATCTGATGTCTCAAGAAGAGACCTGAGATTGCCTTGTCCTCCAGGCAGTAGTCATCTACCAACACACAGGCTTAGACTTCCTTGAGAGCCAACTACAACCATTATTTTAATCCCTAATTAGAATTTTTAAAAATTATTATATTAACTACATCCTGAAGGTATTAATTTTCCTTCATCAGCTGTAACGGGTACATACCAATGTTAGCTCTGATGTAGATGTGTACACTCTGGGTGTGCAAAAATAGGTGAGATGAATCTTATGTGTACTGTTCCCCAAATTATCAAACTCATTTCCTGGAGCAGGTGAAAGCCTCCTTGAGTGATTGTGTAGGGTTTCAACACTAATTTACATGAGATTCTCTTGTTGAGCAGGAACCCATTACATAATGGATATAATGATATATCTGGAAACAAGAGTGAGATGATTTTTGGAGCACCAACGTTCTGCCTTTCTCTGACCATTGTTTATAGCTGCCTTTTTTAAACAAAAAATTTATTTGGCATTATAGCTTATGAAGTGTTAAAAACTTTGACATTTGGAAGACTTTATCTTCCTGGGTGTTCACTCTGCCACAATTTCCATAAATAGGAAGACAGTTCATTTCTTTCAAGGTAATACTGGAAAGCCCTTTAACTATGTGACAATAGATCCAGATTCATGGGAGGTTCACCTATGACAGTGATAACAGACATATCAGTACTTAGATGGTCCAACTAACTGAGAACTGAGCACAAGCACAAATTAAATTGATAGGTAAATAAGCATGCTTTTTAATGCAGTACAGTTCTGAAACAGTCCTTAAAATATCGTTCCATTTTCATTACAATCATTACAAATTCAGCTGTAACTTCACACTGACATTATTATACCTGAGCTCTTTGAATACGTTCATTTGTATAGAAGATCTAATTCTCAAGGGCATCATAGTTTTTGTATAGTACACAAATATTTCTGAAGTGATATATTCTCAATTTTCTTCATAAATATTAAAGGTGAATGTGAAGCTTAGCTAGAATTGAGTGGAAATACAGACTCAGCATTTGTTAGCTTTAGTTTGAACTCCCATGCACTGGCAAGTTTAAGAGTGATTGGAGTAGGAGACTAACTGACCAGGTTTATAGGGTCCTCTAAGTAACATTTTCTTAAATTCTTTTGTCTTGTATCTATAAATAAAATTATGTAGCCTTTCAAGACAGGCAAAATGGAGACAGGAGCAAGCTCTCCCAGTTAGCCTCAGCTTTCTACTGCAAGAAAACCACAAGAAAACCGAAAGGAAACTTAAAGATACTGCTGGGTTTAAGTGCTAACTCTTTCTAGGGTTCATCATTTGGGAACCTTCTTTGATCTTCTTATGTTCATTGAACCTAGAGATTTTTAATGTATGGTCCTAGGATGATGACAGGACCTTCTCCCTGGAGACCTTCAGAGGTGAAAAGGTTTCTGTATTCTCTACAGAGGGAAATAAAGCAAGCATTTTCTATGATCTGGCTCATTGGAGACCTAAAACTTAAGGTCAAATAAAGTGTCTCTCTTAAATTAATTTGATTCTATCCTTAAAAGTCCATCTCAAAGACTTTGACAACACTGCTATAGGAACCTTATTGCTATTGAAACGATGTCACTTCTGAAGATGCAACTTAGCAACTTATTTTCATAACAATAAAACATTATCCTAAAATGTCTTCTAATCCACAAAATAATTAAACTGATATACAAAAACTTCCAAAAGAATTTCTGAGAATAAAAATAGGCTGTAAAATTACCTGACAACATACTTCATTAAGAATTATGAAACTGGTTTTTTTATTAGTGAAAAATGTTTCCATCAGTTTTCACGAAGGCATAAAGTTATTAATTCTGATCTATTGTTATTATATTACTGATATTCATAACAGGAAGAATAAAACTGAAGAAGATACTGCAATGGAACTTTTATTACGAGATGTGAAAATGTTGTGGCATTAATTTTATTACTTTTACATTGAAACCAAGAGAGTTTTTTTTATGATTGAAGAAATCTGTGTCTGTGGTGTTCCTTTTTTTTTTTTTGGTTTTTGTGCCAGAAAACTCCCAGTGATACAGGACAGTGAAGCTCTGACTGAACCTTCTCTCCTAACCACTGTTTCCTGAGACCACAAATTCTAAACATCTCATAATCATATCAGTTGACACACAATTTATCCTGAATATTTTATCCCTCTCTCTGTGGAGACAGACTACCAGGTGCTGATTGAAAGCCTACTGAAGTCAGTTCAGGTCTTTTAAATGACATCAATGGGATTGGAATAGGTTCTTACTTCAAACCATTTGTGGCTCAGAGGAAAGTGTTTACACTTTATCACCACAAAGATGTCACAAGTTTGAAAATGATGTTTGCCCAGAACTAGATCTTCTCTGTCACAAGGTAGAAACTGCATTTATATTTTGGAGGAAATGTACAGACTGGAAAAGAAAGAAGACATGGGCTTTTTGCTTAAGGAAGTGGGTTTTTTACTATCAAAATCAGTTTGGTGGAGGGGGACTGGCACCAGGGGAGAAGGAAACAGAATGAAAAATAGCATGGTGTGTTTAGATTACATTAATGCAATTGATAACATTGTTTATTCTACCAGTATCAACTTTGTGTGGCTGTGACATTTGCCAGTAAGAAATTAAAAAAATTTTCTGATAATAACCATCAATTTTGCTATGAATTATGATAGCAATCACGCTGATAGGGATAACATAGTTGAAAGTAGATTAATTTAAATACAAACATTTTCTGTATACACAAATCCTGAAGAATATGTAAGGAGTGTAAGACTACGTGAGAAGATTTTATGATCCTAACAGGTGATAGTGCCACTGACTTTAGAAGGCTGATCCATAGGCTTTTACCTAGACCTCTTCTGTGGAAGACAAAGCCTTTTCATAATTGTTCAAGCAAGATAGTCAATCAACTGTGAACCATTGGACTCATATGTTATACAAAAGATGTGCAAATTATAACAAAGTCTTATAGACGTCTCTAGGGCTTAATCATAATAGCAGTACAGGAAGCAACAGCCTCTGCTCTTTGTTTTCAAATCTCCTTAAATCTCTTTCTGTAGTCTGCGGTATATGACCAAACCAAAGTAATTTGTGTGGTGAACCTAACAACCTAAGTGAAAAGGTAACTCTTTTTATGACAGGGAGAATTTCTTCTGTCACTTCCAGAAGCTGCTGGCATTGCTGGATAGATGCCCTACAAAATTACTCAGTTTCTTTAAATTTCAGCTTGATGCTCACTTCATTTCTCAGATAAAAAAATTACAGAAAGGAAGTGACAGAGGTAGCCTGTGCCTGTGATAAGAGATGTATTTTAGCTTTTGCTCAGAGGAAGCTGAGAAAACTGCTTAAATTTATGGATTCAAATTAGGTAGTTAAAAATAGTAAATTTTGGAAGCTTTTTTTTTTTTTTTTTGTGTGTGTGTGTTTGTAGCCATTCTCCATTTAATTAAGCTTTCAAAATTGTTTTCAAATATTTAAAATTTTCATGATAATCTAAAGCAGACAATTTGTTATATCTCTGCAATTATATGGAATTGTGAGTGAGAGAACAAAAGCTTAATGTTGTTTTGGGGGAAGCAAGCCAATTGTAAATTTAGCCCTGCAGCTGATTCCTCAAGGGCATTGGCACGTGCCCCAGTGTATAGCAAAAGGAACATGACCCAACTAATGCATGCACGATCTCCATAATGGAAAAGAAAAAAGACTAAGATCGAGTGAGATCTAACAGAGGGCAGGGACCAGAATTTGGAGCAGATGGTATTCAGGGGCCCACCGGCCACTTGAAAGCCAGAGGGTGGAGAGAATAGGCAGATAGTAATTAGCAGAAGGTGATAAAAAAAAGGGCATCCAGGATCCCCCAAACATCTGTTTAAAAGAATAGCCTGGTCTGGCCTTGAGCCTTAATGATCTTAAAGGATACAGTTTAACTGCTTAGGAAAAAACCCCAAACCACACAACCCACTATGCTGAGCTCCAGTGAATCCTGTTTTTAGGAGCATAGAAGGAGTTTATGTAATTATTAATTTAGTGTATTTGTTCTAGAAAGATTACATACAGCATTGAACTGATAAATGAAGTAGTTATAATCAATATGCCAACTATCTTTTCTTGGAATCAACAAGGTCTTAACAAAAATACAAATTTTAGATAGGTTACACAGTGCTATTACTTGCTCTGCATTTTGAAATGGCTATTTTACCTTATTTTTATGGATTTTATGGCTACCTCTGTCTTTTTTTTTTTTTTTAATTTACATAGAAATAAACTAGATCCTTAGTTTGTTTATCTAAATTGAAGTCTTTTGCTGTCCACAAATAGCTCATAATTGCAGCAGGAGAGTCGTGACTGCAGGTGTCATCATTTAGTAGTGACCCAGTTACTTAAGAATTACTGTTGAACTTAAACAAGGAAAGTGCTGATTCACAAGGCAGTTTCTTCTATTTCCCCTCCATTCCATTCTAGCAATAATGTGATATCAAAGTCTTTTACAGAATTAACCAGGTTGGAAAAGTCCATGAAGAAATTGTCAGAAAGTGTTGTTTACCTGTACTGGCATAGAAGCATAGCATTTTACATGCACTAGCACGTAAATTCTTTATTTTAGAGTGCCATTTACATTCAATTAAAATGGGCTTTCTTTGCATTCCTTGTGTGTTTGCCAGAATGAGTAGCTTAATTCCATGTCATTAAACAAAACCAAAACCTAAACAACAACCCAGCACAATTTTCTGTTTTGCAAACCAGAGGTAAGCAGAAGTGCATTGCAGTAGAAAAACAAAGCTAATGTTTTTCTGGAAATGTGTGCTTATGTGATTATGCGAGTGTGCGTGCATGTGTGAGAACTCATCATACAGAATATTTTAATCTGCATTCTGAAAACTAGGGTGAAAAGCACTCTGAGAAAAGTCACAGGTGATGCTAAATTGGAAGGTGCTGTAAACATTTGAAAAGAGGGAAATAAGTCTAAAGGGATCTGAAAGAGATGAGAAACATGAGAAGAAAATAACAGGGTGTGCCTTAAGGGATTTGAAGTATAGTATGATTAGTAGATGCAGTGCAGGTTAAGCAATTAAATGTGCATGCTTAAGGCAGCTATTATGTAATGCACTGCAGAGGGGTGCTCTTTCCCCACTCAGCATGAATGAAGTTGCCTTAGTACTGCACAATGGTAAAAGTGAGCACATTTTAAAATAAACATTTCAGAAATCTAAAATATCTTCAATGGCATACATGGAAATTAAGGATTATCAAGACAGCAGTTTAAAGGTTTTTCCATAAAGCACTGTGCTGAAAATACCCTTTGTCCCTGTTTCTGACCTGAATGTGTATTAACAATTTCATACAAAACTTGATTGAAGAATGACACAGATCAGATTGATTTCTATAATTGAAGCCTATGTTTAAACTAAACATTCTTTATTAGCACACCATGATCTTAGCCACATTACAATTGGGTTGCTGTTTGTTGACAACTTAAGCACTTTTTATTTGTCAATTGTTAAATTCAGTAAAAAATACTGCAGTGAAATCCTACAGGATTTTACAAAATTCTTCATTTATAGTCTAAATGTATTAAGGAAATGCCTGTGAATGTGAGCATCTTGCTTCAAAAATCTTGACATATGCACATTTGGATTATATCTGAAATGAATAATGAAAATACATGAATGGCTACAAACTGATCTTAGCAAAAGTTAGAGAATACTCCAAGCTCTACAGGGGTCTCCTAAATGCAGAGTAACATCAGATATAAATGGAAATGGGATTGTGGTAATGTTGTTTATTCTGTGTTTCATCACCTTTGTAATACATCTTCACCATAATCAAAGAAAAATAAATGGGGAATTTATCAATACAAAATATTAATGAACTGGGGCCTCAATTTTGCATTGTCAGCTGTGTGGATACATTCCACAAAGCATCCCTTCCTTGCTCCACCTCCTTCCAACTCAGGAAGGAATCCTACTTGAAAAACTGCAAGGTTAGACAAAGAGGTGCTATGAAATGGTGTGAGCCATACACTGGTAATTAGGTGCAAAATCAGTCTGACAGACTTTGTAAAAGAACCCACATCGATTTCATTTGCACTTTCTCTTACTGTGCCCTTTGGCTCACTTAGCCACAGACTGAAGTGATACATAAAATGTCATGGTTTTGCACAGCAGTCGGTATAGGGCTGCATCTGCACAAAATGCAGAATTATTTAAAAGTTACAAATATTCTCTTTTCATTTGTGGTTTGTGCTTTAGGGAAATTTTAATCATCTTAAAGGACTAGAAAAATACTTTTTTCTTAAGAAGTGGAACTTGCAGTTCTCATTTAATTGTTGTTTGTGAATCCGAGGGCAATCCAAGAGAAATATTAAGAATGGTGAAACATTAAACTGGGGAATCTGATCACAGTGTATGTGTTTAACAAGGGCTAGAGGAGCACACTAGCTCCTCTGTGAAAATGCTGTCTGAATTTCCTTCGTATTTTATGGAGTCTTATTTCCTACTGTTTTGAAGAATTATTACATCTTTGGCCAGCAGTCCTTATATCAGGTGTATAACATAAAAAGAACATAGAAATAAAACAAATAATTAATAACTGTAATTATAGTGCATTTATTTGTTGCTACTGCAGTTCAGTAGTTTAAATATTTTTCATCACTTGAAAGAACTTGCATAAAGCTTCTGATTTCTCCTTAAAAGTTACCTTTTGTGGTGTGCTTGCACTCTAGGTGAGTGTGTGCCACAAAGGCATATTTGTCACATCCCTGTGATACAGTCAACAGAACTATAGGTATAATCCTTGTAAACTTTGCAGTGCTTGCACAATGATCAACATTTGTGGCAAAAAGCACTTGGAATGTATTTTGATATTTATAAGAATACTGCAAATGATGAATTGTAAGGCATTGATGAAAAATCCAAAATGTAAGAGTTGCAGATCTTAATTTTCCATATGCCCCCTACTATATTATTTTGGCATTGAGCAGCTACTTTCAAACCTTTTTCTGCTTCCAAAAGACTCATAAAGGCCATCAAAGTAAATCTGTTTGAGTATCCACCCTGGAGCTCATGTGAACATTACACAGTGTGAAAGATATACTTCCCTTTGCAGATGTTACTTTAGCTGTGGCTGAAAACAATCTTGTTATTACTCTTGTGTGTGATGTTGTCAGCTCAATGCTGGTCAGAAGTCCTGACCTGAGGCAGGCAGAGAGGAAGGGGAGGAAGTGTTGTAACATGGTTTTGGTGTTTGGTCACCCTTGAGTCACTACAAGCACAGCTTCCAGGGCAAGATGCTACCAGGTGAAGACATTTATTATGTTATACAGCAAGATTATAGAGTCTATCAGAAGGCACAGGTGTCACATCTTAATTGGTTATTTTCTACTGACATGCGTGTAATTAAGGCATACAATAGGTTAAAATAACAAAACAATATTCCAACACATCCAATCAAATTCTGCCAAGTTTCTCCCTTCAGCTTCAAGATGTTTATAGTATTTTCTAAGTCAGAGATCAAACATAACCTTCTCTAATTTGAGCAATGGCAAATCTTCCCCTACAAGGAAGAAGAGTTGCTCTCTGCAACTACCTGAAAGGAGATTGTAGACAGGTGGTGTTTGGTCTCTTCTCCCAGGCAACCATAAACAGAACAAGAGGACACAGTCTCAAGCTGCACCAGGGGAAGTTTAGGCTTGAGGTGAGGAGAAAGTTCTTCATAGAAAGAGATATTGGCCTTTGGAATGGGCTGCCCAGGGAGGTGGTGGAGACACCATCCCTAGAAGTGTTCAAGAAAAGATTGGATGTAGCACTTGAAGCCATGGTTTAGTTAGTCATGAGATGTTGGGTGACAGGTTGGACTTGATCTCTGAGGTCTTTTCCAACCTTATTGATTCTATGATTCTAAGAGGGAAAAGGGGGATTTCACACTTTCCACATAGAACTGGGCTGCAGAGACATGTTAGCAATGGGATGGACATGCCTTCTAGTAGTCCAGAAGTGTGAGGAGCTGAGCTGATCTAAGGGTAGAGGTTTGCTTCTGTGCCCCACAGGAAGAGGCATAGCTGAGAGATGTACTTCAAAGGGCAGCAGGATGTTTTAAGGGTAAGCCCAGACTCTAACAACCAGTGGGGAGATGCATGAGACAGGTGCTGGGTAGGTTGGCAGGCAGTACAGAGACGGCTCTGGGTCAGTGACAACCTTGTGTGATCCCAGGCTCTGCCCTGAGTCCTTTCTCCTGCCTGCCTGCAGCTTGCTCCTGGTTTCTGCCCAGTGGGCAGCTGGTGAGATCCCTCCCCAAGATAAGTAAATATCCAGTTTACATAATCCTCTTGGCTGCCTTGGTGAATTAGACATACCTAATACAAGTAGGTGAAGGCAGTTTCAGGCTTAGTGGATCAATTTACTGTCATTAGCTAATGACCAGCTAATGACTCCCCTGACTTCATCCTTTTGGCTGCCAAGAGTGACAGAGCCCTGTGGTCATAGCATCCTGGCAGGGAGGGCAGTAGAGAACTGACTCATCAAAGGCACCAAAGTTAAACACAGAGTGATGGTGCCCAGGCACCCCTGGTTAGGTTAAACACTGTCAGCTTAAAAAGTAGATCACTCATAATTTGCTTTCTTAAAATTCATTCAAATCCATGGGTCGAAGTCAAATGTGACAGGTAAGAGGTAGAATGAGTATAATCCATGATGAAAGGAGCATGATCTGAGAGACTAGATAGAGTAGCTTGTGTGTAGAAGGCACTTTTGAAGGCTGTTTATACTGCATTGTCTTAGTGTGGGTGGGACCCAGTGTGACCTATGGGAAGAGATGAGGAAGATACTAGCATTAAATATTGTTAAAGCACAGGTGCTGTTCGCACTGTAGCACTACAAATGGAACTGGCATAATACAGTTCTTCTGTTGCTGTGTTCATATACATGTGTTATATACACACACACACACCCCCACACACACCAGCAGGACCTATTAGGCTAGAAAGAAGAAATATATTGATAGATTTTCCTATCAAAGATGTGAATAGTTGTCAAAAATGATGCACGTATTAGGGCAGAAGAGATGATTCTCAGTCTGGGCATCAATTATCCTTCTGCGGTAAGAGACTGGGATGACCCAACATTCCAAAATCCTGCATAGGAAGTGAGTCACTACCTTTGCATTTCAAATGAATTTAAATGTAGTTGCTGCGTGCTTGTCATACTCAGTGCTTGGGCTTCTGTGTTTCCCTCACACCTGCTGATGACAGCACTAATCCATCTAAAAGGAGGTAAAACAAACACTGAAAAATATCTGTACTCAGATTTATTTGCGATGTCATTAGTCATCAGAGGAAAGTGCAAAATCTCCCAGAGTGAAGGTACAATTTTGACTAGTCCTTAAATAACCAGAGCAAAAGCTAACAAACTTTAAGTATTATGAACAGTCTTAGGATGCAGACACTATGGATTAACATTGGGGTTTTCAATAAGCTAGGATTTTAAGAGTTCATTTATGTATTTTAGTACACTTTGCATTTTTCAAAATGTGTTGAAAGCCATGTAATGCTGAATTTCTTAATGTTCCAAGTAACCTTCTGCAGCACGTGCTACTACTTTGTGTAGCTATGTTCAGGAAACCTATCTATACATATGACCTTGGGAATATACTTGTCTCACTCTTGTTGTGTTTGGTTTATGTGGAAAAAATAAGAAAGTAAACTCTGCCCACTTGCCCTTGGTACTCTGTAGACAATGACTAAAGTCATGGTCTCACAGTTGTTGGGTCTAGACTGAGCATTAGTGACTGTAAGCTTAGGTCACGTATGAGCACATGTTTTTAGAGGTATGCATTTCTGTTAAATTAGCCAGGGTGCCTGAAGTGGTGTTTATGCTGGCTGATAATAGAATAGAATAGAACAGAACAGAACAGAACAGAATAGAATAGAATAGAATAGAATAGAATAGAATAGAATAGAATAGAATAAACCAGGTTGGAAGAGACCTTCAAGATATGGCTGCCCAGTATGCCAGACTGAGTTACCTCCTAACTTTCGCTCACTTGTTTGCTGCATTGCTCATGTGATTGAGAGGCTGTACACATGCACTGGGACTAATAAACATAGCAGACATCTCAAGCTCGCTGGCTAGTGGTGAAGAGGTTTCTTGTGAACAACTCACGGGCCTTACAGACCCTTGCCTTAAGACAGTTCAGACCCTTTGCAGTTCTACTTATTCGTTGGGCCTCAAGTTTCCCCTCTCTAGGAATGGAAATATAAGCTTTCTGACAAATGATAAGAATAGAGTATTTGGTTCAGACAAACCAGTATTTTTATATGTGAACCAGATACTATCATCCAGTCTAAGACAGTAAATCTATAGGTTTTTAGTCACCCAGAGTAAGGGAAGAAATACAGGGAATTAATGCATCACAAGTGGCATAAAGACAATGCACTTTTCAGGATTCCTACTAGAATTAAAGAGTAGTAAATTATTTTTTTTAAATTCACCTCTGAAGTGGTGTAATAACTGTTTAAAATAACAGCAAAAAGCTGGGATTCATAGCCTCTACAGAGGCTATGAATTATTCTAAATGTGAAGAATATCCCATAGTGAGAATTACTTCAAAGTACTCCAATGCAGGTCAGAGATATGTTTCACAGAAATTGTAAACCACATTCCTTACTCCAGAATATTAGAGGTTTTCTAAATCATGTGCTTAACAGTAGCCACTTTATATCTACTGGCTTAGGAACAGACTGGATCTTTGCAGGATGGGGACTAAAGGCCATAGTTCTGCAAATGTTTATGCATGAGGAGAGTAAGGAGTAAAAATCACAGTATGCTGTGGGTAAGGAAAAAAAATGTTGAGGAAAAACAGAGAATGATATTTTAAAACTATAAATATCCTTCAGGTCTACTCTCTCATAGAATTGTGTTGAGAAGACATTTCTGTTTTCATAAGTGAATATCACTTTAGAAATACTAAAACACGAAAGAGAAAAATCTGTAGCCATTGAACAGCTCTACAATGTGCCTGAAAGAATATTTTAATTAAAAAAGTAGAGCATCCCACACTTGCCTGCCCTGCTCCTATCCCAACAAGCACTCTCCTTACTTTCATGAGCACCAGCAAATCAACACAGTTAGCACAAGGTAGCTCTTGTTTGAATGGTGTACCCATGAGATGCATAATGAGTGCAAAGAAACAGTTCCTAAGGGGGTTCATATTCTGAGAAGGTAGAGAAATTAAAATACTTTGCATATGTGGTCTGGATCCCATGAAGGGGGGGGGGATAAATTAAAAATAAATCAGTTTTGTGAATTTGAACTTGATACATAAAAGTTGGGCCACAAAACTATAATTTCCTTCACTGAATGTTTTTTATAGCTGAAATTTCCATCTGTGTGGAAGAATTTTTATGGATATAAATGACACTCAGAAAAGAGTCTATTATGTCCAAATAAACACATTGATAGAAGGTTATATAGGTCTAATGCAGCATCTGTAACTCTTCAGAATCAGAGACAAAAGAATGTATAATTTTTAAGTCCAGCAAATGAACCAGCAGCAAGAATAAGTTTCAGAACAAGGTGACATGAAACAGAACTTGCCAAAGTGTTTTGGCAAAAGCCTGCAATAATAAATTTAGTTGATCTAAAATCTTTAATTTTAGCTGAAGTGTGGCTTTTGTTGGTAGGAATTATTTAACCATTTTAAACCTTTACTTGTTTTAGATTTATGACACTTTCAAAGGGAGAAAAAAATTGAAATAAGAATTCAGAATTTCACTTAGAAAGTACTAGAGTACAGAAACAAAATACATTGAAAATAAAATGTCTTGTTGTTTTAGGTTTTGTATTCATTGATAAAATAAATAGTGAAAGTGATCCATAGGAAGAGAAACAATGCATTTCTGATAATTGGATTTAATAAACTATTTTATTTGAAGCATTCCACAAATTCATTCAGTTATTACTGAAATCTGCCAGAGCTTTCATTCTTGAGTGAAGTCCTAGCCCTCCTGCCCTTTTGCTGTCCACAGCAAAATACTGATTGACTTTAGGTTTTAGCCCTATCACTGCACCTACATATCTGAGCCAAGAACAGCAATTTGTAAGTGATAATTAGGCTGGTGAGGGAAGCAACAATTCAGTTGAGGGAACTCGCTGTTACAGCTAGTCAAGGGGAGGAGTAGTTATTTTTTATTAAATTAACTTTATAAATAGTGGCAGAAAACATGCCATTTGTTACCTGAATTGTGATTTTTACAGTAGATTCATTGACTACAAGAGTCAAGCATTAAAATTGTACACAGCAGGGATCTAGCAGACACACAGGATGTAGAGAACTGACTCAAAACAAAACAAAAAAAAAGGCACAGTGGGGGAAAAGAGCAGCCATAGGGTTCCACATCTGATGTGTAAGAGGATGGGCAGGTACGTATGCCTCATCATGGGACAGTACACCAGACTGCTGGGTTATTTACTTCATAACCTCTGGCTCAGCTCAGTCCCAGAAGCCGTGATAAGGACTGCCTGAGAGCTGCAAGCAAAGCAGGGGCCACTTATCAGCCAAGCCTGATTACCCTTAGGATAAAGTATGCTTGTGTCATTGCTTTGGTCTGCTAGTCTAATTTTTTTGTCTGAAGAAGATACCTTTGGAATTACTGGATAGTTTAGATGGAGGGTCTAATTGGCAGGACAATTCTAGTGGATTTGTTTGATTAGGTAAACAAGTCCATGAAATATTCCTTTGAAGGCAGAAGAAACAGCCAGCCAACAAATGGAATTCTGCCTTTCTATCCTTTGCTTGTTCTAAGCTTCTGTCTAAATTCACTGTTCTTTTCCTTACCACTTACTTCATACCACAAAATATACTTCAAACAAACAGTTACATCTTCACCACAAATCCAACCTCCAATTCCTTTTATTGCAATCAGTCTGTGCCATTTAAGAATCTGGATATTAATTTGAAAGAAGCTAGCATACAACGCTTACTTTCCAAAGAGACTATTATAGGTGATGTTTAGAATTGCCCTCTGCTGTCTTCTCTCAGAACAGCCCTATTCCTGTTCCTAGGGAACCCTCCTAGCTCAAACAGTGCAGCCTTACCTATGACTCATTATATTAGTGACTTCTTACAGACTCCAGTTCTGGATAAGGACAGAAAGTGTTCGGCTACTTACGTCTGGACAAAAGGTGCTTTGAAATTCCTTGTCTCTTAGAAGTATGGATTGCTTCTAGACTAGGGTGCATTTCTTTAGTTTAATATCTGCAGTCTGTGATGGCAGCTTCAAGCTAGGGTAAGCTAGCTGGCCCTAGTGAAGTAAAAAAGGGCTTGCATGCAACACGCTTCACAGCTGTAGTAAGTCCCCTTTTGCTCTGCTGCTGTATTCTCATCTTTGGCCATCTTTTCTCCCAATGTAACATTTGTTCTGCTAAGGTAATATTTTAATTTGTGTTCTTAATAGTGACTCGGTTTTCTTTTAGAGGAAGAGTAGTGAGTAAAAGTCCCTGTAGTCAGAGTTTTAGCATGAATAAACAGTCATACTCATTACACTTTGAAATTGGCAAGTGATTTCTCAGAGGCTCAGCAGCTTCTTGAACAGTCCATGACTGAAGATTTGAGGTGTTGATGCTGTAGCTCGTAATATATTGACATATAAATGACTCTGTTGAAGGCTAGAGTACAAAACATGCTAATTGGTATGCTACAACATCAAATTTCAATATTCTTTTGATCTATTTATTGAAAGATATAGGCTTTTGTTGTACTCTGTTGCTGAGCTTGTGACTTACAAAGCTGATTTTCTTGCTGTGAAACTCTGCAGATTTTTATTGCTCACTTGTATGTGGAAGAACCAGGGAAGCTGGTAATGTCTCTATGGTTTTTGTATCCCTTAAAACACTGGAAAATGTCTGCTTCATCCAGCTTATGGTCACACAATAAACAGTCCCTAAACATTTTGCTGTGCCTAACATTTTGCTGCCATGGGCAACCACTTAATCTGCCTACACAGAGGACCTGGCCCTGAGGGGATGCAATATGTGTTGAGAAGGATAGATTTATACTAAAACATTAGCTTTCAGGGCTGGTGGGGAAAAAAATAGCTGTTCATTTGAGATTTCCTGCTGTATTCCTAGCTGTTCCAATAACAGAAGTGTTAAAGATTTCTACAATCAAGGTTTCACATGGACTGCTTCTATAAGCAGATTTGTTTCCACCTCACAATCAGTACTGTATTTCTGCTTTAGGTTCTACCTTCTTACCATATAAGCATCTTCTGTATAAACCAGACTTGAAAGGTACCCTTGTGAACCATGAGGAGACCAAAGCGAAAACCCATGACAGCCAGTTGGAAATGAATTCAGCTCTCATGGTTTGACTCTCCTTTTTATTTACATTTGCATTAAGTAGCACAGCAGAAGGAGGCACTATGCCCAGTGCAGAGGGGGAACCCCTCTCCTTTGGGAGGCAAAGTAGACACTGAGTCTCCATTTAAACCTCATTATGACATCAATTCATGTGAAAAAAGAAAAATCACAGGTTTGTGGTTCATGCCTGTAATAAGCCCTTTAGAAACAAGCTGTTCTGGCAATGTAATTTAATCCTTGTTACTTCCAGGTTGTTTTTTATTTTTTTTTTTTTTTTTTTTTCTTTTTTTTAAATTATATATTCCTCTGCTGTAAGAGAACCAGGATTTGTTGTGAATCAAGTCACCCTGTAGCTGTTTTACTTGAACGCAGAACTCACACTGCTTCTTAGAGTCTGTTATGACTCCTCTAATTTAAGACTATTACCTGAAACAGCCACATTTTATTTGGCTTTTTCCATGATGATGGAGTGTGAAAGCTTGCAAAATGATCTCCAAGCGCCTCTATAGAAAACCACTTGTGAAGCTCATTGTGATAAGTGAGAGCAAAGTAACCATAAAATTTCTCAGGCTGTGTTCCATATGAGATCCTTGAGTCTCAGTGGAATCAACTGTCCTACTCCTCCCACCAAGTCAAAGAAGAGGGGTTTGCTAAGACTCCTTTATAAGAGAGAGATTTGCCAGGAAAGCCTTGTTCTCCCAGAGGCATAGTAAAACAGCTGTGCATGGCCAGAGCTACCGAAGTCCTGTGTCTTAACAAGGAGCATGATTCTTGGAAAAATGAGAGCTTTCAGTTCCACAAAGTTTTATATGCCCTATTCTTATCCAAGTCAGTTATTGTTATGATCATTAATAGGCATGCAGAATGGGCAGGAAAGGTGTTCAGTAGCCACAAAGAAGCCTCAGTTTCAGGACTTGAAAAGAACAGTCTTGAGCTCTGTGTAGTGAATACACTTCCCTACCCCACAGGCCATGGGCTTGATTTTTAGTTCAAGTTAAGATACACTTGTTACAAATGAATTAGAAAAAGTGTGGGTGTGGGTTTAGGTCATCTTTGTGTTTTGTTGTATTTGCACTCTGGCTTCTGGTAGAGTTGGCCTGAGTTACGACAACTCCAAGACTAATCTAATTTACACTTGGATTGCCAGAAAGTTTTCTGGCACTTGAAATTAGTAATAGCTGCCAAGGGGGCAAATGCAACCCTGTCTTTTTTTCTGATCTTGTTGCATGATATAAGACCTTATGCCACATTATCTGCTACTTCTGGAGGCTAAAGTAGTCATACTTTCCCTTCAGCAGCAAGCCTCCAGCATTCCATCCATCTCTTGATGTATCTTTTGCAATGGATGTAGCCATCAAGAGACTGTAGAATCATAAAATGGCTTGAGTTGGGAGGGACCTTAAAGATCATCTAGTTCCAATCCCCCCAGCCATGGGCAGGGGTTCTTTCTACTGGACCAGGTTGCTCAAAGTCTCATACAGCCTAGTCTTAAACACTTTGAGGGATGAGGCATGCAAAGCTTCCCTGGGCAACCCATTCCAGTGTCCCACAACCCTCATAGTAAAGAACTCCTTCCTAATATGTAATTTAAATCTACCCAGCTCTGGTTAGCCCCAAACCATTGTCCCTTGTCCTATCACCACAGGCCCTTATAAAAAGTCTCTCTCCATTTTTTCTGTATGCTCCTGGGGGTACTGGTCTATGGTAGGCTGAACATAAGCCTGCAGTGTGCCCAGGAGGCCAAGAGGGCCAATGGCATCCTGGTCTGTATCAGGAACAGTGTGGCCAGCAGGAGCAGGGAGGTCATTCTGCCCCTGCAGTGGTTAGGCCGCACCTTGAGTCCTGTGTCCAGTTCTGGGCCCCTCAGTTTAGGAAGGATGTTGAATTGCTGGAACATGTCCAGAAAAGGGCAACGATGTTGGTGAGGGGTTTGGAACACAAGCCCTATGAAGAGAGGCTGAGGGAGCTGGGGTTGCTTAGCCTGGAGAGGAGGAGACTCAGGGGTGACCTTCTTGCTCCCTACAACTACCTGAAGGGAGGTTGTAGAAAGGTGGAGGTTGGTCTCTTCTCCCAGGCAACCAGCACCAGAACAAGAGGACACAGTCCCAAGCTGTGCCAGGGGAGGTTTAGGCTGGAGGTTAGGAAGAAATTCTACACAGAGAGAGTGATTGCCCATTGGAATGGGCTGCCCAGGATGGTGGTGGAGTCACCATCATTGGAGGTGTTTAGGAGGAGACTTGATAGGGTGCTTGGTTGTGTGGTTTAGTTGATTAGGTGGTGTTGGATGATAGGTTGGACATGATGATCTCGAAGGTCTCTTCCAACCTGGTCTGGTCTGGTCTATTCTATTCTATTCTATTCTATTCTATTCTATTCTATTCTATTCTATTCTATTCTATTCTATTCTATTCTATTCTATTCTATTCTATTCTTTTCTCACAGCCTCTGCTCACAGGGCATGTGCTTCAGCCCTCTGATCATTTTTGTGGCTCTCCTCTGGACCCTCTCCAACAGATCCATGTCATTCTTGGGCTGGACACTCCAGAGCTGGATGTGCTACTCCAGGTGGGGTCTTACAAGAACAGAGTAGAGGGGCAGAATAACCTCCTGTGACCTGCTAGCCATGCATCTTTTGATGCAGACTACAATACAGTTGGCTTTTTGGGCTGCCAGAGCACATTGCTGGCCCATGTCAATGACCTCATCAAACAGCACGCCCAAGTTCTTTCCTGTAGGACTGCTCTCAATCAACTTGTCACCCAGCCTGTATTTGTGTTTGGGATTGCCCCTGCCCAGGTGCAGAACCTTGCACTTGACCTTGTTGAACATCGTGAAGTTGGCATGGGCCCACCTCTCCAGCCTGTCAATGTCCCTCTGGATAGCACACCTTCCCTCCAGAGTGTTGATTGCATCACAGAGATTGGTGTTACAAACTTGCTCAGGGTACACTAGATCTCATTGTCTATGTTACTGATGAAGATGTTAAACACCACCTGTCCCAGTACCGACCCCTGAGGGACTTCACTCTTCACAGATCTCTGTTTGGGTATTGAGCCATTGATGACAACTCTTTGAGAGTGGCCATCTAGGTAATTCCCTATCCACCAACTGATCCAGCCATGAAATCTGTCTCTCCAATTCAGAGACCAGAATATCATGCAGGACACTGTAAAACTCTTTGAATATCATTTACATCAGTTGAATCATTTAAAGGACTGTTCTGGCTTTATCTCACTCAGAAAAGTATTACATAAACAGGACATTTCTAATGTTCAGACTTTTCAAGCATGTGTCTTCCTATGATCAAATTAACATAAAGAGAGCGTTGAGGCATGAACAGCTAAGAAATCATTCTCTCCTCTTGAATTTATGGACAAGAATAACATGAGCACTTTTCTTATATGCCAGTAGATTAAGCTCTTTGTATGAATTAACAATACTTTGACTAAAAGTAATTGAAATCCTTTCTTTCAAGAATATAATTTGTCTTTCACTTATCATTTTTAATTCTCCCCCGAAGTCTGGGAGTATACCTTTGTCATGTATTTGTGGCTATCTGAGAACTTGCTTTGGTCATTCTGGAAAGTTAATGAATCTGAGAGCACATATTCTGCTTGGGTGAAGGTTACCATAGCTGTGAATATAATCACCTTTATTTTCTGAGTTTGGAGATTTTGCAGAACAAATTCAAATGTCTTATGATAGATATTGTGAAACCATGAGTTGTGTGAAGAGTCTGTACTGGGATCAACCACCTTCCTTTTCAATACAAGAACTAGAGGTCATTATATTAAACAAGGAGGAAACAAACTCTGAATGGACAAATGAGATTGCTTTTTTCACAGTGTCTAAGCAAGCTGTGGAAATCCTTTCTACATGATTTGGATGTACTAAAATCTTACAGAAGCTCAAGTGGAGTCTGATGAAGTTCATTGGGAAAAAAAATACAGGAAATTAGTAAACACATAGAACAATATCTAGCTCAGACAGTTACTGAACCTTTTGTAGCTAGAGACCTGGATGTTACTTAGGTCAAGTGTATTTGTGTTTTCTTGTACTTTCCCTTAGGCATGTGATTTTGGTCACTTTTGCAGGTGGGCTGCTGGATTAGATGTGGTTTTGAGCTGATCCATTGTGGCTGCTCTGTGTCATATTGTGTATTACACTACAGGTGCCTGCAATATGTTTGTGAAATACCCTTGCATTTCTGAGTAAGTCACATTCAATCTTCAAAAAGCCTGCTTCTTCCTATACACTTTGGGACTAGCCTAAGGTGACAAGCTGAGATTTTAAACTTTTAATTACCAAAAATTAGATTAAATTAATCCTTCCCTACACAACATAGATATATCTCAGAGTCAAATGTTTCTAGTAAAGAGGGTCTTGGTTAAGAAAGAGATTGCCCTCTTTCTGTGCTCATGAAATTAATTTACACCAATAAAGTTTTGCAAGTAGGGACCTTTTCAAGGAATCAGCCCTAAATCAGTCTGAATAACCTGGTTCAAAAGTTGTATTTTAAGTTTGCTAACTGTTTGTAAGCAGATTTATATACTATCCAATCAGCTCTAGATTGCTCTGAGCTTTGGGATTTAGGGGGAGATGAAAAATACATAGATATGAGTGTTTTTATTTTGTCTGTGTCAATATACTAAGAATTAAAGATGCTCATCTAGCAATGTGGTCTGAAGGAACTACTTGAGCAGCCTTTTTTTTATACGTATGCTTAACAGTCTTCAGAATTACAAACCATTTTATATTAAATGAAGAATCATATATAATTTAGAGTAAATTAGAAAGTAAGAGGGCCTGTAATATGTCAGAGAAACCCCCTTCGCTGTTTTATTTCACATGACAATGTAAAGAGAAAATATGGTAATTTCACATAGCTTAATTGCCCTAAATGTGTGATATTTAATGTCAGCTGGGATCCAAGAAGCACACTAGATCTTAGAGGATCTTAGAAAATGCTTTCTGATACATGTATGACCCATTCTTTGCTGGTGACCCTTAAGATAGAGGAGGTAATACTATTACTGTTTTCTTTAAAGGTCTCATGGTAATATTTGAATGCTGTTGTATTAATGTGGTTTAAACACAGTTAGAATGACTTCAGATTGTGAAGACAGTATGAAGTGCTACTGGCTAATTAGGACACGTGTCTTCTTATAGTCATAAAACCTTAAACCTGATGCAGGGCAGACCTAGCGTGGGATAGGATGTACTTCAGGACAGATTTCTTGCCAGTGATTTGCTTTACAACTGTTCCAGATGGCTGACAGTGCTTTCTCTAGCTCTTTGAGTTTAAGAAAATGTTGGATTAGCAAAGAGCATTACACATAAAAAGTGTGTTAGAATCCTGTTAAGAATAGAAGCCAGGAAAGACTCAAAAGTTAGCAAACGCTGGGAATAAGGTTGCCTTGCATATTTTTACTGCTCTTTCTCTGTGTGCATATTACACAGCCTTAATTATAGGAACATATTATGTTTTCATAAGATCCCAGTCTCACTCAGTGCTCACTTACTGAACACTATATTGTTTTCATTCTTCAATATCTGGCCGCTCATTTATTTCACACTACTGGAAATCCCCTCCAGAGTTCTCTGTTGTGCTTGTCAATGTGATATGTAGTATTATCTAGGAAGTAATAAGCCTGTTTCACTGTATCTGTGCTGAGAGAAGTGATGCTATTCTCTATTTCGCAGATGAAAACCTGAGCAGAGAGGCTGTACGTGTGGTAGGCAGTCCTGAATGCAGAGTTTAGTCTCCAGTTTTGTTTCCATGCCTCTGTATTTCCCTCAAAGGCTATGATGACTTCCCATGTGAAAGATACCTATTTATTCCCTTGAAACAGGAAATATTGTTGCCTTTCTAGCAGAATCATGCTGAGGCTGTAAGGACTTGTTACCAGTCATGTGCCATCATTGGCTATGATTATATTGATAAACTAGTCAGAACTAGGCTATAAGGTAAAACATGGGCTTGACTTGGCATCAAATACCCAGTCTTTCACATATAGAGTATAAAGCCAAACTCTTCTCAGAGGTGCATACTGACAGGATGAGAAGTAACAGAAGAGGTTTCTTTTACAGCACAAACCTGAGCTGTATCTGTCATGAGATCACTCTTGATCTTTGCATAGGAGTGTGGTCATGAGGAAAAACTAGGAAACCCAGGTTTGATGGCAAGCATCTGGAAAGACAGCGCATTCCTGGCACTTTCCCCTTTCAATGTCTTTCATTCTTGACTTAATTTCCTTATTTCTTCTCATAGCTTCATTGTCCACCTAACTCTCGCCTATCTTCTCTTGATGCTTGATCAGATAATAAATCAAGTGTTTTCTTCCTTTCTCAGCCATCCCATTTTAACAATGAGATCTTCTGTCAATTTCCATTTTCCTTCATGTTGAGTTTTTTTTCATTATCTTGTTTTCATTATCTTTGCTTCCTATGGGGGATTTTTGTTTGTTTGTTTGCTTTGTTTCCTCCATGTTCCACATCCTCCAATCCTCATTTAATTCCAGTTTACTTGTCTTTAACTTCTTCTAGGATGCTCTCAGTGTTGAAAGCTGGGAAAAAGCCCAGTGTTCATGGAAACAGGACAAGAGATAATTGGTGACTTGCCTTCCCAAACTACAAACTGTTAATCCAAAACATGGATCACCTTCAGCTATTCAACTTTTAACAAAGGTTTTAGCATAGGCAAAATACTATGTATTTCTCCTTTAAGAAATATGTGATGTAGTCTTGTGATATTTGAATGATACTTTGTATTTTGTACTAAAACAGACACTCATCAGGGAAGATTTCATGCTCAGTGGTTAAAACTTGGCAAAATTATAATCAGCTTAAGATGTGTTCTTATAATGGGGCATGTCAAGTGACTTTAAATCTAGATACTTAGAGAGTTTAATGAGAGATACCATGCTTTAATACACAGTTTATGTTACCCTGTAGAAGACTGGAGTTCACTGAATCCTGTATATTTATAATATGAGAGGCTTTAGGGATGGGTGAAAATGTTATGCCATTCCTCACTCTGATGCAGAGAGAGAAAAACACAGTAAATCATACAAACAGCTGAAAATGTGCCAGGCAATAACTGGGAACAATGTGGCCCATAATCCTGTCACAGTAAGACTGTTAGTTCACATTTTTGGCAGTTTTGACTGCTCTTTCTTACTGCCCATTCCAACCCAAGGCAAAATTAAAACTGTTCATAAACTCTCTATAACAATAGTGTCTGATTTTTATTTGGTTTTGGTCTGCTAGTATGCTTCAGGAGCCAAGTTTGATGCTACTCTAATTTATAGGTTAAATTACTGAGAAAACTTTTCAAGCTTGGAATAAGTTTTCCCTTTGTGAGCTTATTATGTACTTTTCTATCATGTAGCATTTACTCTAACAAAAAATTGGTATTCCTACTGGCAACACAATAAATTCTATTTTTAAGATAAGCTTACCAGAAAAAAATGGCAGCACCATCAAACATTTCTGTTCTCCAAATTCCAACTTGAACATCAAGTAGTACATTTAGTTGGTAAACTTTAACATCTTCTTCATAAGCAGAAACATTTTCTATTTATCTTCCTTGATTCTAGTATATTTCTGAGAGCTACAATAGAAATATTTCCTGGCTTTAGGAATGTGAAAGATTAATGCCAATTTTTGTTTATCATTTTGATCAAGTAGCATAAGCCATCAAATAGATCAGTCAACTAAATCCTTAAAGATGGTCCAGGTGAAATAGATGGACATCTACTTGGTTTCTGGAGTTGTGATTACATAGGCTCAGAGGCAAATTATACTCCAACAGAGAAAGAGATTTTAGCTGCTTATGAAGGAGTAAAAGCTGCTTCTGAAGTAATTGGAACTGAAACACTACTTCTCTTAGCTCCTAGATTGCCAGTTTTGAATTGGGTGTTCAAAGGTAAAGGTTCCTCACCACATCATGCCACAGATGCCACATGGTCTAAGTGGATGGCTCTGATAACACAGAGAGTTCAAATGGGAAATCTTGAAAGACCTGGTCTAGTGGAAGTGATCATGAAATTGGCCAGAAGGCACATACTGTATGAAACCTCCAGAGGAGAGAGTAACTTGTGACGCAAGAGAATGGTGAAATTCAGTGTATTCCACAAAGAAATCTAACTTTAGCTGAGAGAGTTTAAACTCAGTGTGTTGCACAGATGCAACATCCCACACAAAGGAAGAATCCATGAGGAATCTATGGTGCATGAACCCTAAGAACACTGAGAGCCCTGAGTCAACTGAGAGCCCCTGTTCCTTTCTTCGCCTCATCTGCAAAGAAACAAACTTTTCTGTTTTCTTGTTTCCTGTATTTTAAACTTTTGAATCATCTACATCTGAGATAGCCAGAATGGACTGTGAACTTTATTTACTCATTATTATTGCAGATGTTGTTTTAGATTAGATGGATAATATTAGCAGCCAATGCAATTGTTTAGGAGAGGTGGATTGTGGTGGTTTTAGGCTATGCCTTTAAAATTTGTTACAGATTTTGAGCAGAAAAGTAGAAAAATATAAATAAATCACTATTGGGTGTAAAAAGGAAAACCTAAGATAATTCTAAACAAATTCCTTGGGTAAATATCTAGAATAAGAGGACCTGTAGCATAACAATTCTTCCCTTTTCTCTCCTCTTCTGATCTCTGGCTGTTTTGCTTTGCTCAGGAGAGATAACCTGTTTATCGGCTAGCTTTGGCTAAATCTAACTTCTCTGCTCCTTTCTCTTGTCCCTTTCGTACAGGGGAGTAAGGGGGCAGAGAGGGAGATGCTAGTAGCTTTCCCTGGTCCTTGGCCAGGGGGATTCTTGTGCTGTTTATTAATTGTAAATATCTGTATAATGTTGTAAACACTGTATATATTGTATATATTCATTGCACTCCATTGTAGAGTGCAGTTTTTGCTTGTAAATACAGCATCATTTTCTTCTAACTGAGTTGATCTGGCAAAAATTAATGCTGGGGGAAACTTCAACCCACCACACCATTATCTCTCCTTGGTTGAGTTTTTCTAAAATGTAAACCTTAAATAATCTCTAGGCAAATACTATGCTGCAGGGCCCTGGCACATGTCCTGTATACTTGTCTGCAAAAAGAAGTGTCTTACCCTTATAAACAGTTCACAGTTTCTGTGTAACAAGTTCATAATAAATCAGTAGTTCATTGAACCAAGGAAAAGAAAGTGGTAGTGTTCTTTTACAGGAGAGAGATGGCAATCAGTTTCTCCAAAGTTTGTGTTGCTCCTAAGTTTCAATTCCATGATTACTTTATTTATTTATTTATTTATTTATTAACATGGGTCCAAGTATTCCATGAAAGGGCATGTGGATATTCACAGTTGTATTTATGTGTGCCAAGACCTCCTAGCTTTCTAATATAGTGTTTGTATGCTCATATACTAAATATATGAATGTGTTTGCAATAATCATTAACGTGTCTTTTAGCGTGGTTAAATACGTCTCTTAAGTTACTTGGCCTTAAGGAAAAAATCTTATATAAATTGTTTCATTTATTGATAGCATTTAATATGCTTTAAAAATATTTTACATTAATATAACAAGTTGTAATTTCTTTAGCCTCCCATGTTTTAGTAAGTATTTATTTTTCTAAGGTTTTATTTCAATCCACTCTGAAATATTTATTTCAGCTCCTGTATCCAGAGTCCATAGTGACTTTGCACAGCTATTAAAGAGCTAAGAAGTTCTGTTGTGGTGGATTTCATTTGTATCTGTGGCAATACACTAGATTTCTTATTCATTATTCCCAGATCAGGTCCATTTACATGGTATTCTTCCTTCTCCTGTTGGTATGTGGAAAGTGGAAGGAACAAATGGCACTGTAGCAATGTTCATGATTGCATGAACAAGCCATTTAGATAGTCTGTTCACTATGAAGTACCTAGACCTGAATAACAAGAAGTGTTTCTCTACTTCATCCCATCTCTAGAATTAGAGCTCCCCTTGCAAACTCTTCAAGTAATAATGCAACAATATTTCTACCCAGTTTGGATTCCATAATTGTGCACATGACGTACTGCAAAAAACCCACATGAAATTATACTACCACAAACTATTGATTTCATACAAAGAGCATTTCAAAACAGCAAAACAATAACTATGTCTTTAGGATTTAAAAGTTTTTCAAGATAGTGCAAAGAGATGGAATTTTGAAATGCAAATATTCGGGGTTTGGGAAAAATCTTTAATGTTTTTAAAAGTCATATAGTTACCATTTTAATTGCTAGCTACTGCAATAATGTGGTCAGCAAACACCAAATGGATTCATTAGTCACAGAATTTTCAGCCAAGATATGTGTAGGAATGTAAAAATGTGCTTTATCGAATAAACAACTCTTTACCTCACTGAGGCAGCTCAGTAGAGAGGGTTCTAATATTACATGGAGTATTACATGTAGACCAAATGTACATTGTCTTTTTCAGTTTCAGCGTTGAGTTTGCACCTTACTAAAATGACTATAGTAGATGAGGCTAAAAAGGTGTCTCTGCCACTTAGACTGTGCTGTGTTATCTGTGTTGTGGGCTCTGCAGAAGAAATGCAAGAAACACAACTCTCTCCACTGACTGCTTTGCTCTGCAGTGTTTTAGCAAAAGACTTCCATGAAATTCTCTCCTGCTGGCCTATGATAAACTCTGTGTCTCAGAAACTGTGGAGGCTTTTAAAGAGGATAGCTGGGAGTGCATAGCATCAAATAAGGATTTTCCCATGTAAATGAAAATTGTGTTTTCTGTAATTGCAAACAACGGGAGCGGTAAGACACCTGCTAAACTGCTTTGTAACATTTTGACCTTAGTAAAAATATTTTAATTTGATTCTGAAAGAAGTTAATTGGTTATACTGATATAATGTACAACCTTCATTATGTACAATTGCTCAGTACCTGCTAGTACCAAAGGATATTTCTCTCAGTGGTGGAAATTGCATCATATTTCAAAGCTCAATCAATCATGCAGAAAAAGCTCCCTGCCATGTGGAGTTACTTGTGTAGACTATACACCTTTGAGGAAGTAATTTAGCTGATTCAACACAGAAAGTGGGCTTCAATAGAGGAAAATTGCTCTGATCTTTCTCTTTTTATTCAACTGCACAATTTTAGTATGAGACCTGCAGAAACCCAATAAAAAAGGATAGAAGGATAGAATATTGATAAAGTTTTAGATCTGCTAGCAATGAATACTATTAATATTTTGACAGGAAATTGTTTATAATGCAAAATGATGGGACATGTTTATTTTATATTAACTATTCAATAGTATTAATTGTGGAGAAAATTCTTGATGCCCTTACACATTTTTTTTTGTACCTTCTTGGAATAGAGTAATATGTATCCATTGCATCCTAAGGTATAGCTTATTTGTCATCTGCACCGTAATACACCGGTGATCTAATATAGTGACAATAGTAAGATGATTAAGCAATGTTTACAAGGTAGAATGTGATCATTCCTCATAATTTATCCACTTTTATTTCTGAACTAGCTTCCCTGAAACAAATAGACATTTGTACATGATACAATAGCTTTTGAAGTGACTGGGACAGTTTTCACTTATCTCAATGATAAATTTCCTCCTGCTTAGAGATTCCTACCGCTTGCACAACTTTCAACAGTTCTATTCTCCTTCACAGTGAAAAATTTATTTAAGGGTACTAAGGATAGTCCATACTACTTCAGTTAGTTAAAAATTTTATCTATTGATTATGAAATTATATCTGAAGTTCTTGGGCTTTCTTTTTAATCATATAACATTTATACAATAGTAGAAACAAGAGTGTTAGTCAATTCAGGGGTCTTATGACAGAGACACTATTCCAAAATTGAGGAAGTTTTCCTCACATTATGGATCTTAAACACATATGTACAAAATATTTTGATGCTTACTTTCCATTAGAAGAAACAATAGGTGTCAGATTTATCTCACAAATTAAAACATCTGAATTTGCTTGTCTTAATGTATATCTTCCTATGTGCTAGGTGCCTTCAGCTCACTGTAATCGTAATCAATGGATATTAGCTGTATGCCTCAGCTGCCTGAATATAGACACAAAGTATCACTTGAGTTGGTCTAGAGTATCCCAAGCAGAATTCATCTGAAAATCCAGAGGGACTCAAACCTCCTGTAGAGAGCAATGTATTGCTAATGTCTTGAAAAATTCAGGAAATCCCAAATGTGTTAGATGATCTTGTTTAGCCAAATGAACCATGCCTCTATTTATCACAGCCAGAAGATTATAAAGAGTTATTCAGCACAACAAATGTTAGTAACTACTTTAAATGCCTAAATTTAAGCACACACATACCTTTGTGAATCCATATCTTTCTGTCTGGAAAATAAACTTGACACCACTTTTCTTTTGGTTCTATGAGCCCATGGAAACTTTTTCAGCTCTGAGAAACAGCTATTCCCATTACAAGTTTTGGGTATTTTGGTGGGGTGTTTTTCAAGCTTAATTGGTGAACTTGGGAAAATTAATTATTTGTATGCTTCAAACAGTCTGAGAAGAAACTTTGATATGTAATTTTGAACTTTGTGCTCGATTCACAGGCTCTTTCCTTCCCAGTCTAATCATTGCCACATTTGCCATCAACTAAGCTGGTATTTAATTGGAGAAAAATGAAGAAATGTATACTTTTTGACAATTGAATAGGTCTAAGAATGAATTGTTTAAGTTCCCTACAAAACCACTTAGCAAATAATTCTTTGAGGTATAAAGACATTATTAAGACAATGACTTTAAAGGAGAGAGTAATATTTTTTTCCCCACTATTTCTTATTTGTACATTTAAAAAAAAGACAGAGTAGGTGTTTCAGAGAATTTCCATGTGAAATTCACTAAATTGCAGGATGATTTGAGAAATTACTGGGAAACAATGTAATGACAGTGAATTTGCATGTAATGGTACAGCAGAATTACAACAGTGAAAATTGGGTGCAATCTAGTTTAACAATTTTGATCATTGTATGGGAAAAATATTTCACAACTTGAAAACATAGTTTTGCTTTGCTGGAGTTGATGGTCAGTGAAATTTCTGGAAGCTGGCATTGCTTTTTCTTGTGCCAGAGGTCTCATCAAATCTCAAAATATGATAGAATGCATGTATACTAAAGATCCCAATCTTGTACTATTTGTCATTTGAGTCATAGGTGCTCCAAACTCAGATAAAAATAAAGTTTGTAGTGGTATATTAATGAATCTGTCCTGAACAATTATCTTAAAATGATGAGGGTATAAATTATATTCTTCTCTACTGTTTTGGAGGAATATTCTACTCAATTCAACTGTCAAATCAAGTCAAATGTCAGCATAATTGGTTGCAAAGTAGTCCTTAATAAGTCCTTAGTAATCGGTATTTCAACTGTCAGTCTAATTTAGTGTGACTGCAATGTTCATAATTATAAGAAGTTTTAGAGCTGTAGTTAGCAATTGGAGAAGCAGGGGGGCCCACAGAATGCTTCAGAGAGCTGTCAGGAGATCAGAAACATTTTAAAATTTGAATGTACTTCTAACCACTTTACTGTGTAAAAGGAGTATGTTAAATGTCATCTTTAAAGGCATCTCTGTGATAATAGCACGGACCCAACGAGATGTGAATAATACAATAATTTGCTGCCATTTTACTAAGTGATATGGTAATGGCACTGTGCCATCACTTGCAATACTTCTTATTAAGTGCTGCAGATTAAATATCAAATGCCCTATTGTTCTACCTAAACAACTTATCCGTCAATTTACTGATATTTTTATCCAAAAGAAAAGAAAATTTTAAATGTTACCATAGGTTTCCTATAGTAACAGTTTTGAATGGAACACATTGACTGCGCTGATAGTGAGAGAAACCAAACCCAACCCAACCAAACCAAACCTTACTGAATTAACACAGCAGGCACAAAGTGGCAGGAAGATTTGCTTGTATGACCTTGGAATCACTGAGTGTGACTTGCTTCTTATTTTTAAACCAGCTCCAATTCAGGGAGCATTTAGTATAATCTTAAAGGATTACAGATGTGATTTATTTACAAGACTGCATCCTCTTCCTTACTTCTGGAATTATTTAACACTGTTCAACAATTGTGTGAGATAGATTATTCCAGTAGAATATGAAATTGTCATTCTTTGTACACATTTCCACAACACCTAGAACAGTAGCATTCATTCAACTGTTGTCACACTTTGCTGAGCTTTGTTAATTTTTGCCAGATGCCACTGTCTGTTTTAGAAAGCTCTCTCAGCACACCTCTTTTGGTGTTGTCTCTACAGGAAGATATAAGATGGATAAATTAGGAAACAGGTGGGTTTTGTTCATGTTTTTTTGTCTGAGAAGGATTATCTGACACTTGAGAAAAGCCTAGAGAGCTTGTCTGAATTTAAATATGGGATTGTGGTCATAGGTTTTGTGACGCCCCCTGCATGCTACGCAGCCCCAAGCATCTAACTCGCTTCCAAAATTCATACATATACAATCTCTGTTGGAAGAAATTATGAACCTAATTGAAATTTATGAAAAGAAGGTAAGAGTAGGAGATAATTATGAAAACTAAAACTCTGAAGAGAAACATTCAACTGTGTTGTAAGCAGGATTATGCTATGGCTGCAGCACTAACACAAGGCAGTGAGTGCAGCCTATGAATGTGAAAGATGTTTTCACCACTTTCTCCCTATAATTTAAAAATTTAAAATAAACTTTAAAAACAACTTTCCACAGTTAAAAGTAAAGTTACAGTAACTTTGTATTTCAGACATAGTAGCCACAAACCAAAAATAGGCAAATAGTTCAAATTATCCACATTTCAGGAGTTCACAAAGAACTCTAAGACTTGAGTTATAATGTGAAAAAATTAAACCCTCCCCAATGTCCTTATTTATAATATGTTTTTACATTAAATATTTAAGCCTTTTGTTATTATTATTATTATAAAAACTGCAGATTTTTTTACCCCCAAGACTTTCTTTTAAACCCCATGAATTTCTGCTATTGCATAAACCACAAATGGGAAACATAGCATCATGAATCAACCTGATGAAAGCTGTGAATGAGTTGTGAAGATAGTGAAATGTCCTGCTGAAATGGAAGAATCTTCCCTTCAAAATTGTATTCAGCTTCTGAAGTAATGATAGGAATTTCCAAGCAACATCCAAGTCTGGTACAAATAAGAGCAGAATCTGTCTCATCTCTTGCTTTTAAAAAGTCTCAGTCTTTAAAAATTACTAGAAATGTTTTGTTTAGACTCTAAACAGGTTACTGCCTCTAATTTCTCTTGAACAGACTGAAAACCAAAAATAATATAAATTCCACTAACATAATATTTCATAATTAGCAATGTACATCTTTTGATGTTTTCAAACAGTAGGTCATTTTCCTATTTGAGAGATGTCAGAGCAACATTAGCATATATAGAGCACAGCAATAATTATAATGCATTATATAAACTTTCTGTGGTTCCTTTAGACAGTGTGGAAAAGGTTTTATTTTAAATTGTGGAGCCAAATACAAAGGCTATAGTTTAGAAATTGAATAAGGTTTAATTGATTTGGTGCCAGATGGTGTAAAGATGTCAAGTTTATACTTGTTTGCTTGTTTTACAGTAGATGTTTCTTTTAGTCTGATATTATCATGTGAAGCCATGTTTTCCCCCCTGAGTATGTTTATCTAGATATGACTATACAGAAGGGTATCCTTTGGGCAGTGTGGGGAAAGCCAGTGTGGTGGTGGGGGTTTCTGTCTATGCAAAAAAACAGTTGGCAAATGAGGAATGTATTTTCTAACTCTGTTTTGATGTGCTATAGCAATTTAGCCAAACATGCTTACATTATAACATTTACCTTCTGGGAGATGAACCTGCAGTATATAATTCCCAGCTGTGAATCTGAGATTCTTAATGAGGTGAGAAAACAGGAAAGGGGAACAAGACAGGAAAAATCCCCATGTATGATTTTATATTAATACATTTGATGTGTTGGTCACAAGGTTAAAAAAAGAAAATCTTTGAAAAACCATAAAAAGTCTTCTTCAAGTGACTATGCGCTATATAGATACAAAAAGCCAAGAGAACCTTAGTCCTGTGAACGTTTTAGATTTATCAAGCATGTTACCACTTCAATAATGTTTGAGTACTAGATGAGAGATTCTTAACATTGTTGAAACTGAAAGGTGGACACAATTATAAATAGTTTAATGTTATTAATGTTATTTAACATTAATTATAAATAACATTAATGATATTTAATGTTATTTACGTGAATGTCATCTGTTATATCTCAGACAGATATTGTCTATTACAGCATTCTTTTACTGCAGAAGTGGTGTCTTTCTCATAGACCTATTTTACTTGCCATGTCTTTGTGATATGAATAAACTATATTTACACAAAGTTGTATGTGGTTAGAATATGGAGGGATACTTGTTCTCTAAAGTCAAATTAATAAGTCACAGGAAGAGAAAAGCAAGACTCCATTCCTCTGTGGTGATTCAAGCAAGTGAAAAGCTGTATTTGAAAGAAATTTTACCAAAGCCAAGAATATTTTTGTGACACAAGGTCAGAATACAGCCCACAGGGTTCTCAATGTGAGACTGTTTTGAAAAACATGGCAGCCCTGCTGAAACTTGAGCCTCTCATGTTTAATACTGTGTAATGTTTATACCTTTTTATTTAACATGAAAATAATTCTATTTCATGCATTTTCATTTGTTTTTATTTTGTGCCATTGTTAGTAACTTGTTTCTGCTGACAAAAATAGCTCATTGTATGGTTAAGAATGGTACCAGAGAGCAGATCTGAGGGTATAATATCAGCTTTCAAGTAACTTTCTAATTCACAAGTCCTTTCACTCCCATCAGAGGTTTTCAGGCATTTCTACTATGCTGCCTTGAAAACCAGCGTGATGCAGTGGATTACCAACTATTTTAAAGGCTGTCTAGTAAAGCAAGGCATAATCAGGGTATATTTAGGGTTAACCTTATTCACTCTCAATGTTTATTCTCTCCATTGCTAGAAAACTTACCAGTAAAAAGTTTGGACAAAGGCAACAGGTTCCTTTTGAGCACATAAATTTGAGACTGTAAGGTTTCCCTCTTTCACCCAGAGCCATTGTAGTGCTCCATCTCTGGCATCCTGAATGAGACTTTGTGTTGATGGTATGGCACTAACAACTAAGGCTGTGGGGTGAGACTGAGGTCCCAACACATAATAGAACAGTGCAGGAACATCTAACATCCATGCCCATTTGTGGGAGAAGGTGATAAAGGGACCGGTCATGCATGTTCTGAGGTGGACATGTGAGATCTGAACAGTGATAGTCTCAGAAGCATAGCACCCACTGAAAGGACTATTGTGGACTCAAGCCTGAAAATCATTACTGTCTTTCTTGATCAAGGAAATGGTAGGATCATGGGATAGTTCAGACTGAGCAGGACCTCAGGAGGAGTCAGTTTGAGTTTATACTCAGGTAGTTCAGGGTCTTATCCAAAATCCCCAAGGATGGAGAGAGCCTGAACAGCCTTTGTGGGCAATTTCTGCCAAGGCTTAAGCATCCTCATGAAGAAAAGATTTTCCAGTCTGAACATATCTTGTTTCAACTTGTGCACATTGTGTCTCATCTGCTCATCATGTCCTACTGTGAAGATCCTGGTTTGTTGTCCAAAAACCTCTCTGTGGGTGTTGGAGGGCTGCTGTTTGGTCCACTCAAAGCCAACTACTTCAGGCTGAACAAACAAATCTACCAGCTATCATGGCAGTCCTATGCTGAACCTGATACAGTCAACTGATGTCTTGTTTTGAGTGACCAAACCTGGGGACAGCACTCTAGCAGTGGTCTAAGGAGTGCAGGGTAGAGGGCAGATAATCCCTTCCTTTGATGCATTGGCTCTGCTCGCGTTAAGAAAGCCCAGATATTGCTTGCCCTCTTTGCTATCCAGGCACTGCTGGATCATGCTCAACTTGCTGTCCACAAGAGGAACTTAAACAGCACAGCAATATAAGATAGATTTCTATTTTTACCTACATGGACTATTATTAGCTCTCTTCCTTACAAATGTTGACTTGCAAATATGAATTAGAGACAAATGATCTGGAAGCTGAAGAGAGGAAAATGACATCTTCATTTTTTGCCTCCAAAGCCCGAGTAGTGTCCTTTAAGTATCTATTTATACATCTTTCTTTGAGAACGAGGTTATAGGTCACATAGTTACCTACCTGTTAATTGACTTGGGAGCTTATATAGCCCAGTGATCACTCCTCCACTGCCTCTGTGACAACTTGTACTGTTTTCAAAAAGCCATTTGTGTGAAGGAAAAAAGAGTAGAAACAAGTAACTTCCCAGATTGCCCCCAAATCACAGAATCACAGAATTTTCAGGGTGGAAAGGTATCTCAAGGACCATGTAGTTCCAACCCCCCTGCCATGGGTAGGGACACTTTCCTCTATATCAGTTTACCCAGAGCTACATCCAGCCTGGCCTTGAAAACTTCCAGGGATGGGCTTCCACCACCTCCCTGGGCAACCTGTTCCAGTGTCTCACCACCCTCATGTGCCAAATCACCTCTTCATTATTCTTCTGTCTCAGCAGGAGGACCTGCTCCATGATCTTACTGGGCACAGAGATGTTACTGACTGGTCTATAGTTCCCTGGGTCATCCTTCTTTCCCTTTTTGAAAATGGGGGTTATGTTTCCCATTTGCCAGTCAGTGGGGACTTCCCCAGATTGAGAGAGTGGTTTAGTGACCTCATCTGCCAGTTCCCTCAGTACCTGTTGATGTATGCCATTGAGTCCTTGTGCACTTTCAAGTTCTAAGGTGGTCATGAACTTGATCTTCACTTGCAACAGACAGTTCTTTCTTCCAGTCCCTGCCATTATCTTCTGTTTTCTGGGAGTGTGGCTGGAGCCCTTGCCAGTGAACACTGAGGTAAAGAAGTTGTTGAGAACCTCAGCCTTCTCCATGTCACCAGTTCTTCTGTTTCCTTTTTTGAGGGGGCCTACATCTTCCTTAGTCTTCCTTTTGCTATTAATGTATCTGTAGAAATGCTTGCTATTCTCCTTGATCTCTCTGGCTAGATTTAATTCTAACTGAGCTTTATCTTTTCTAACCAGGTCTTCTGCTGCTCAGGCAGCTTTCTTATATGCCCCCCCATTCTAGCTGTCCTTTCTTCAACCCTTGTACAGTTTTGTTTTGTGTGACAGTGTGCCTAGGAGCTCCTTACTCATCCAGGCAGGTCTCCTAATGTTCCTTCCTGCCTTCCTCTTTGTTGGTATACTTTGCTCCTGGGCACAGAGAAGGTGATCCTTGAATAAAGACCAGCTGTCCTGGGCCTCCCTTCTGTCTAGGACTTATCCCATGATACTTTGTCCAGCAGATCCCTGAAGTGATCAAAGTCTGCATGCCTAAAGTCCAGGGTTGTAAGCTTGGAATACATCCTCCTAGATGACCTGAGCATCTTAAATTCTAGTGCATTGTGGTCACTGAACCCTAGGTGCTTTGGCAGGGTGGTTGGACCTGATGATTTCTGGAAGTCCCTTCTAACGTCTAAGGTACTGTGATACTGTGACACAGGAAAGCAGAAGGGCTTGCTGATGAGAGGATATGGAATCCCTTGCTCCACTAAGAGTTACCTCACGCACTGTCTTTGTAGAGATCAGTTTGTGGAAATAATCAATTTCCCTCTCACTCTCTCAGATTTTTTTTCAACCTACTCACCTCCTCCGTGAGCACAATCACTTCATTGTGGAGCTGTGCCACCTGGCAGAAAAGGGCATCAACCTGTTCACACTGCACAGAGCCATAGTCAACACTGGCCCCTATTGCCAGTGAAAGGCTGTGGCATTCCTCACAGCCTGTGGCCTGGATATCAATATCCAATTTGGTGGGTGCTCAAACCAGCTCTGCCATTTGACTTGATCTGGGTTGAGTAAGAAAAATACCAGCTGTCATGACAGTCACCTGGTTCATCTTAGATTTGTTAAGTCTAGTTATGTAACTAATATTTTACATTTCAATATAGTTAAAAATGACAGCGCTTTAATTTTTCTGTGTGTACATTTTTCTACTGCTGCTGCGTGCGACTGATCAAGTTTTCCTACATTTTGTAGAATTTCATGGACCTCTGGGAAAACTAACTGTGGTAGTAAAGAGTGTTAGCATATCTATCAAGTAAAACAAGTATTTTTCTGAATGACATGGGTTGTTTATCACAGGCTTTCAAGACTTCGAAAGTAAAATCAATATTAATCCTCCACTGAAAATTACAAACACTTATTTTGTCAAGGGGTCCAATCTGCCAAATTTGACACACCTGCTAGTTTGAAGAGAAAACATCATTAATACCATTGAGGGCAGATAATCATCTGCCTCTTTAAAAAAAAAATTTTAAAATCATGCCTTGAATTGATTAATGTTCATATTTTGCAGAACACTTTTGGTGTCATATGTCCTGGTTTGGACACAATTAAACACATTCCATGGTTTGGACACAATAACCTTTGTTTGAATACAGTTGCAAAATGAATTTAAGCACATCAGCGAAGAAGAAACATTTTTTAAATGCTGTATTTTAAAATATTTTAGCTTAAAGCAAAGGGTAAAATTTCAGAAATTACTTTTTGCAGACTTGTGAAATCTATTGTCTCTTAAATTCATGATGCACTCAACTCTCTTCTAGGGATGGGGAGAGTTTATGTTTGTGAGGGATTTATTTTAGGAGTTGCAATACAGATTACAAATCCATGCACAAATAATCATGCCTGTTTTTCCCCCCTTTCTTTTAGTGTAGATCAGGAATGCAAACCAATATTTTTTTATTGGTAATTAATATGTATGTTTCTACTCTTCTACAAAATTTGTTATTCTGATGCCTCCAAATTTAAATACAAATTTGTACTAGAAAGTACAACACAGTTAACTATATGTGATACATAATAATTTTACAATGTCACAATTAATTCAAAAGCTAGGATATTTTTTATTAAGAATGTATGGAATGTATGACTCATAGTGCAAAATACCAAACCAAAATAAATGGAGTAACATAGTAATTTTTGATGAATTTTAATAATATCACTCTAACACTAAACCCAAACTCTAACCCCTAAAACTGGCAATAATCCTAAACCTAACCCTGTCTTTAGCCCTTAAAGTAACCCCAAAGCCATAACACAAACCATAACCCTGACCCTATGACACTAAACCTAAGCCTAACACTTACCCTAAGACCTGAAACTAAGCATAACCCCAACCTAACTCAAACACTAACCCATTACCCAAAGGCCATAACCCTAATCCTTAGGAACTAAATGTAACCATAACCCTAACTTCTAACCTTAACACAAAACCTAACACAAACCCTAACCCTTAACCCTAACCTTAAGGCCTTAACTTTAATCCTAACCACAGCTATTTACCCTAACCCCAACCCTATACCTAACCCTAAGCCCTAACCCGAATTCTAACCCCTGACACAAAACCTAACTCTATGGCCATAACCAAAACCCTAAGGCCCTAACTCTGACCATAAACCAAACCCTAAATCTAACCATTACTCAAACCCTAGCCCTAAGGCCCTAATCCTAATCCTAAAGCCCTAACCCTAACCTTGACCCTTACTCTAACCCCTAACCCAAACCCTAACCCTAAGGCCCTAACCCTGTAGTCAATGAACCTTGTAGTCAAATTACCAGTCAGTTAGGTGACCTTAAGTCATTTAAGATAGCAAACTCAACAAAAACCAAGAAAAAAGCAAACAAGAAAAAATAAGAATAAAATTCTGGTAGTCTATCTTTTATGTACATCTATTGGCCAATTATGAAAGCTATGCTGGATCTGTGTCAGTTGGTTGTAGCAACATTAAGGCTCCTTGCTTTCCCCACAGGGTGCCTTCTAAGCTATGAAATGTAAAGATTATATATTAAGTAGGAAAGATATCTTTATTATCTTCCACTTTTAGTTATTTGTATTCTTCCAAATGATGACAGTAAAAGGACAGAATTGTCTTCCCCACTTTATGATTGAACCCACTCAGAAGTCACTTAATCTGTCAAATCTTCTCACAGAAAAAAAAACCAGACCCACAACTGAAAAACAAACCAGCCAAAACCCTGCAGGGTAAATGGGTGAAGACTTTTATAAATCCCCGGCTAGACATGGTTTTGCATTCCAGTTGACCTTTACAACATTTACCCATTTATTTATGTGTGACAGCAACAGAATTACACAATGTGAAGCCAAAACCCTGCAGCAAAGTGTGCTCTGTGAAGTTGAAAGGCTAGCCATGGAATTGATGCCCCAGCTGAGCTGGGCAGTAAGAGAGGGGTGTTTATCTCAGGGCTGTTATCACTTAGATCTGTAGTCATAACCAAGTAGGGTCCCCATGTCGCTGCTTCAGTGAAACATCCACAGTACCAAAGAACCTTCTAGGTCACTGGCATAGGGTGCTCTGATATCTTGCTTAGTGGAATAGAGCATAAAAGCAGTAGATCACCTCTCACTCTAAGAGCAGATGTCACAGTCCTGTTTATGTGTAAATGGTGTCTGTGAACACTTCTGTGTCTTTCTCATTGGTGAGATTAAAATGCATAGTGAGAGTTTGACAGAGGAGCAGTGGGTTTAGGCATTTGGGTTTCCGAAATATCGTATTTAAGAACACTACTGAATGTGTAGTGTCTTATAGGACAGAGTATTTTTTTTCTTGAGAGAGGAGCTGTATTAAATATCTACACTGTGCTCCAAGACTGTCTCACACAAATGTTTGCCTACAAAACACAGCACTGAGATCACTTCAGTTTACACTAAAAATAAGGATCAAAAAGAAGCAACAAGCTTAGTCTTCAAAGCTGTAATTTGAAACTGGAGTTCCTCATTTACTTATCTCTTCATGGAGAGACCTGAAGAAATCAGATCCTTGGCCATCTGAAGTCTGGTGATATGAAAACCCTTGCTGGTGCACAAGGTGGGGATTTCTGTCTCCTGTCAGGGACATCTAGAAATACGGAGGCAAGATATAAACTCCTTTCACAGTCAGTGAAACAAACACCTAAGGGGAGTGCTTGAACATTTTATTCTAAATCAAGCCAGCTGAATCACCTCTGGAGGTGACTGTTTCACTGATTAATGCAGCGAGATAAGTCCCCCTCATGTCTGATTTTACCTAACATCTGTCTTCAAATAATTGTAGCTAAATGTCTAATACCTCAGTTATCTGAGCACTCCCCAGGCATCATACCTAGGTATTATGTACTTGTAAGTGTGTCTGCATATATGTCATCTTGATTTAGACAGCTAGGTTCCACTTAAGAGAATCTAAAAATTCTAGGGAAACTGTAACTAAAATCCTCTGATGCTCCATAGAAGGACCACAGATGGCCAAGAGGGTATGTTCATCTCCATTTCTCTAGAAAATCCTATTCAACTGAGATACCTTATTTCTAGGTCTTTTTACTCCAAAGCTTGACACCCTTCAGATTTATCTCTTGGATGCATTTAGAAACAAGTGAATATAAAAAATGACCAAGGGTTATATGGAAGCACACTGGGAAACCAGAGCATCTGACACATCTCATCCTGAAACCATTCTTCCTTGCCTGTCACTCAGAGAGGCAAACCAGATTGTTCAGAATGGTATTTCTTTTTTAATAAGAGCTGAAATAAAATACCACTCCAAAGATCCAGCAAAGGATTTTGTGGTTAAAATTCTAAATTAAGTATATGGAGGAAACACCCTTCTTTGTCATCTAGCATAATCAATAGTTTCTAGTAGGTGACAAATTACATGAACTGATTTAAGTAGCCCAGCAGTGAGAAAGTGCTTGTTATAAGCTTGTTATCAAGACAGTGTTTTCTGCCTGTCCCTCTTGGTACCATAATTCTGCTGCTGTCAGCCTTTCCTTAAAGAACTGAGCTCTGAGCCACCTGAGAAAACGGTTATGCCAATACAAATGAGAAGGGTAGGAATGTTTGGGACTAACTGGGGAATAATGCCTTTTTGTTTTGTTAGCTTGTGAAATAATGGCAATAAAGATAATGCTAATGAGGTACAAATCTTCCAAGCATTAGTCCTATTTGACCTTGGCTAATGAAGAGCAGACAAATCCTCTTGAAAACTGAGATGGGGAGATTGCTGTGAGGTAGTGATCACCCCAGAAGGTTAGCTTGAGTGGTCACACATCAGGATGCAAATAAAATGTGTGTGACAGCCTTTTTATGAAATGTAAACATCAGAGACCAAAAACAAAAGCACTCAAACCAGCCCAGATGCACATCACTCTAAAGCTCAAAATCCCACCATTAAACCACAATTAACGTTCAACAGTAATTTCTTTTCTTCAGGATTCATGAACCACTTGGGACTTAATTAATTTCAGCTTTCTAAGCATGTAAGTGAGAAGAATGGGAAGACAGAATCATAGAATATCAGATTGTAAGGGGCCTCAGGGATCATCTGATCCAACTTTTCTTGGAAAAGACAAGGACTGTACAAGATGGCCCAGCACCTTCTCCAGATGAATCTTAGAAGTGTTCAATGTGAGAGAAACCTTTCCTGTGGAGATTATTCCAGTGGATGATTGATCTCATTGTGAACGATGTTCCTCTTCTGTCCAATTGGAATCTCCCCAGGAGTGACTTGCACCCATTACCCCTCACCTTTTGTAGATGACTCCTTGTAGAATAGAATAGAATAGAATAGACCAGACCAGACCGAGTTGGAACAGTCCTTCGAGATCATC